>NC_064817.1:109080490-109399506 GCF_023721935.1 Panthera uncia | reverse complement strand
CCTCTACCCGCCCCCCCCCCCAACTCTCTGTGGAACTTATTCTCTCGGATAACTCACAGACGACTTCAACTTAGTATGACTAACATTGAAGGGAGCCAGAAGCATGCCCACAGATTTCAATTCTTTCATGGCGTGTGCGGGTGTTAACCTCATGGGGCTCCTGTGAGAGGTGTCAGTGCTTGACGAGGTTGCCGGGACTTCTCTCAGGCTCTGGGACCCAGGCGTCCCAGGCTGGATTAGAACATGTCGGCAACCTGAGAATTGGTGTCATCCTCGAAGAGGGGGCTGCGTTGCAGGTTGTTGTTCATGGCCCCCTGAAGCCCGCAGTTGCTGGGCACCTCGTTGGCCACCAGATCCAGAATGTTGGTGGCTCCGTGTTCCAGAATGGCCGAGAGGCAAACCTGGGTAGACAAGCTCAGGGGTTGAGGGGGTTGGTTCTCCCTCAGGAGAGGTTCCTCGTGGCTCACGTTTTTGTGGGGGCAGGGGAAGGTCTGCTTCCTAAGTGCGTAGGCGTTCTGACCACTTCTTTTTCCAGACGTGGTGACTGGCCTACCTTGAATGTCCAGCCGGCCTGAGCCTCTCAAGACACCAGTCGCCAGTGCTCACTGCTGCCCACTCTCCCCACCCTCCAGCCACTCACTGAGGTGTCGCTGGGGTTCACCGGGCCCTGATCAGGCCCCAGCCTAGATACGCGTGTGCTAGGCACTCGCTCATCCTGATGACCAGAGCAGAATGGCTGAGAACACCTGATGTGGACGAGGGTGTAGGGCACCTAGAACTCTCGTACGTTGTTGGCAGAGTGACAACAGGGTACAGCCACCAGGGAGAAAAGTCTGACAGTTTCTTATAAAACTGAGCATACAACTACCCTGTGACCCAGCCATTTTTCTTCTGGGTATTCAATAAATGTAAAAATCTATTTACACACACACACACACACACACACACACACTATGCACCAGAATGTCTTTATCACTTTCAGTCACAATAGCCCAAACAGGAAAGAGCTGAGGTGTTCATCAACAGAAAAATGGATAAAGAAACCATAGCATACTCATAAATTCAGCGATAAACAAATGAACTACGGATACAATAACAAGGGTGGATCTCACAGGTACCATGCTGAGTAAAAGAGCCAGACACGAGAGAGTATATACTGTATATGTATGGGCATACGAAGTTTTAGAAGAGTCAGAATTCTGGTTGCCTCCAAGGTAGAGGAGGGGCAGGACTGACGAGGAAGGAAACTTTCTGGATATAGGTGTGCGGTACACGGATGTATCCATCTTTTAAAATCGTGCGACTGAAATGCGCGCACGTTAACGTAGGCCATTTTTGCTTACAAAACAAGTGTATGAGGGTAATAAGTAGCTTGGCAAGTGGGGGGACAGCTGTAGAATGTTGGTAGTTGAAGCTAGGTGGTGAGTACATGGGGTTTCATTGCATCATTTTGTTTATTTCATGGTTGAATTGTTTACAATAAAAAGTTATGAAAAAGAAACAAAGGATGAAACAATGGAAGAAAGAAGGCAGACATTAGTAATCCATCATAGGATCCTGGTCTAAGAATCCCCATCAGTCCATCATTGTCTCTAATAACCAGAAGAGCATGTGAGAGACCACCAATTTTCCATCCCCGGTCTGAGGCATATAGTCCCGAATTTGTCACACACACACACACACACACACACAGCAAAAAATAAGTAGAACTTACTGCAATGTATTAAAGTGCTTAGCTTCAGGTGGTAGGATTATGAGTGATTTTTACCCTCTCTATATTTTGCGGCACCTTCCAAATGTGTAATTATGAATATGCATTTCTTTGATAATCAGAAAAGTAAACCATACAAAATTTTGAAATATCATTTTCATTGAGTTTCTCCTGTATTGTTACTTTGGTTTCAAAAATTCAACAGGCTTCACCACATTATCGCTCTCAGGAAAAGCAATGCTACTAATCGTATTATTTGTTAGCAAAAAAGCTTTTGCCAAGGTATGAGCCTCCAGGGTACTTTTTTTGTAAAGATAAAAATGCAATACTGCACAGGAGATCTGCTTATTAGACATTGGGCACGCTCTCTGTAGAACCAAAATAACTCTTCAGAAATTTCGTGCCAAATTCACAGCTAAACTGTTATGCAAATGTAACTACATCTAAATTAAAAGTGCTGAGACGATACAGCCAACAGACTTTGAAGTTTGATTGCTTTTGGTGGTGTAGGCAGAAAGGTTGGGATATCTTAAAGTAAACAAGACGCATCACACTTTATTTTGTTTCCTGTTTGATTGGGGGTTCACAGGACACAGGAAAACCAAAATGATCAATGAAAACAAGATAGAGCGAAGGAGAAAGGAAAGGATGGGCTTATATGTTTGAGGTAAGAGCCTTTGAGCCCTCAGAGAACAACACCGGACATGAACTTAATTGCAGGCAGAGTCTGTAAGCCTTAGAACTACAAGCGAAAAAGGGATTGACCACCTTTGAATTCTGTATGTTAGAAAGTCTCATTATTTAACTTCCTTGCATGTATGCCTTGCCTTCTCAACTCGATTTTAAAAATAGCTGTCTCCCGGGGCGCCGGGGTGGCTCCGTCGGTTCAGCCTCCGATTCTTGATTTCGGCTCGGGGCGTGATCTCACAGCGCGTGGGTTCGAGCCCCATGTCAGGCTCCGTGCTGACAGTGCGGAGCCTGCTTGGGATGCTCTCTCTCCCTCTCCCTCTGCCCCTCCCCTGCTCGTGCGTGCACAGACACACACACTCTCTCTCTCAAAATAAAATAAAATGGCTCCCAAGAGCAGAGAATCTATCTTTTACTTCTGGCTACTTGTCATTGAGCTACAGGCTCTACGAGGCCACCCTAAATTCTCCATAGTCAGACCCGTAGAACCTAGCTCGGTGCCTGAGACATAGTAGGCACTCAATATGTGTTGAGTAAAAGAACGACTATTCCCGAGAGCATGCTACCTGGTGCCTGGCTCACAGTAGAAACTCGGTAGATATGTGTTGAAGCGGTTATCCATTAATCCATTTATTCAGCCCACGAATATCATTGAGTGCTATGTGTCAGGCACTCTTCTAGGTGCTGGCGACGTGGCATCGAGCAAAGCGACATCCCTGCTTCCACGGCACTTACACTCTAGGGAAAAGATCGCCATCTAGACACCATAACAGAATGTGATTTTGAGTTTTCGTTGACATTACGACAACTACCCCCCGTTTTAAACGTTATAATACGAAGCAACTCCTGGGCGCCGGCGTTTGACTTTCGTGGCACTTGACGTTGGTAGGTGAATGTGATTGAGAGCGGTTTCAGGTGACAAGTAGCAGCATACGTAATTATCGCGACCGGAGGGCTTTCCAAGACAGCACATGAAAACTGCTGCGGAATATCCAGTTCTCGAAGACTACATCCTATGAACCAGGAGAGAGATGGTTTCCAATAGAAACGGAGATTCCTTGTATTGACCAAGATGAATGGTTCCACTCTGACTCTGCTCTTTCTAATTTCCTGGCTAGTAGAGATCAATCAATACTCCTTAGACAGTACCCATTTAAGGCTCTGACAAGTGTTATTTTTTAGAGGCCATTCTTTAAGCTTCTCATTAATGAAAAGCGGTACCGTAGCAAGTCGTCGCTGGTTCCACTCTGTTTCCTGGCCTTGCTCCGTCTGGTCCTGATATTACAAACAGCTGAAATCAGTACATTGCGATATTATGCAAATGTGCTCTGGCAGATTGAGCTAAGAATAGTGTGCATCGGGCTATTTCAATTTATTGGGCGTATAGATGAATTTGGCAGTTTTTGATGAAGGAACTTTACGGACGTTTAAACATGTCTCTGCATTAGAAACGTTTTTCCTTATGAAGGTTAAGTAAACACCAGTCCGTGGAAGAACTTTAAGCCTGCTGAGGTTAAACGTAGGAATTCAGAGAGGAAGGGGGAAGCAGGCATCGGGCACGCAGATATTAGTGTTTTTTTCATGATGTCCTTTTGGATGAGCTGTGGAAGCCTGGGCTGGATGCCCAGTAAAGCTTGGTGGATTCAGCCCTGGTCGATTTACTGTAGCCAAAAGGTGCTGATGATGGCTCAACTGCAATCCTGGAGGGAACTTTCTAGTGTCATACTGCAGAGCTGAAAATTTGGGCTTGTCTTGTTCAACAATTTTTTAATGACTTGGAGGAGGACATTCATAACATATACATAAAGTCTGCTTGTCACAAGAATCTGGGAGGGACAGTAAATGCATGGTTATGACAAAATCGGGGGCCTTCGAGATCTCTCCAAGCCAGACTCTTCATCTGAATCTGGAAGATGACCCTGGATTGATGTAAACAAACATAAACGTTTCATATTTATGTTGAGAAAAAGCCAGCTTCTTATTTCAGGGGAATTCTTAGTCAAAGATCAAGGGACACTTCTTTTCGGGCCCTAAATCAATTGGTTATTTTCATAAGGCAGCAATTGGAAGATTTTGGAGTCAAAAAGAAAGTTGAAAGTTTCCCCACAAAAGACAATAAAGATAATAGTAAAGAACAATTAGTTTTTACATGTAATAGTCTTAAAACCCAACCCTGGTAATAGGTTTTTCTCTTTCAAAAAAAGTCTGCGGGGCACCTGGGTGGCTCAGTCGGTTAAGTGTCTGACTTCGGCTCAGGTCACGATCTTGAGGTTCGTGAGTTTGAGCCCCGCGTCGGGCTCTGTGCTGATGGCTCAGAGCCTGGAGCCTGCTTCCGATTCTGTGTCTCCCTCTCTCTCTGCTCCTCCCCTGCTCATGCTGTCTCTCTCTCAAAAATAAATAAATGTTAAAAAAATAATTAAAAGTCTGGAAGGTGTAAACCCCACCCCCTCCTGTCTGCCTTCTCAGGAGAACCAGGCTCCTTGAACATTATTTATTGCATCTTAGGGGAGAGCACACTTAACTCCTATAACCAAGATGATAGTCGTTGTCTAATTACCTGTTCCCCTTTTCCGTTTGGGACACTGAGAAGTGGGCTTCTTCTGTACTTAAAAAAAATTACAAAGTCACCAACATACCTATTGTCTCAGGACAGAAAGCAAGATAGAACACTTTTGCAGAGCATCTCGTGTTTCGTTCTTTCCCTTGTAAAGCATGTGATGCCTAAATTATCATTTGGAAATTGGATGGCTAGGTAGTGGTGATGCCACTTTCTAGGAGTATGAATGAGACTTTATTAAGCTCATTTCAGTTTTTTTTTAATAAAGGATTGTCACATGGAAAGTGACAAAAAAAAAAAAAAAAAGAAAAAAAACCAAAAAACGCCTCCTGGATTGAAAGGACAGGATTTTTCAAGTATGTCCCGGCATAGTACTAAAAGGAACATACTTGAAAAAAACAAAAAAACAAAAAACCACACACATAGAGTTTTCATTTACTGAAAGTAGATAGGAATAAAGTACGGAACGCAACTTCCAAAAAAGCTGGTGTAGGCGTGGTTCTATTTTTTTTCTTAAGTTTACTTATTTATTTTGAGAGAGAGAGAGACCGTGTGAGCAGGGGGAGGGGCAGAGAGAGAGAGAGAGAGGGAGAGAGAGATCACGTGGTGACACGGAGAAGCTCAGCCTTTTCAGCTGGAGCAGTCCTTACAGCCAGAGCCCTGATGGGGTAGGGAGGACATCTAGGACCAACCAGCTCGCCAGCCAACCCATTAGCCGAGGGAAAATGCATAAGTGGGTCCAACTGGCGGAATGTAGAACAGAGCTGAGCCCTGCCCAGATTGCCAACCCACAAGATCATGAATAGATGACTTTTGTTTTATAAGGCGGTTTGTCATGCAACAGTCGAAACTGATACATGCTCTTATCTGGCAAATTTTGCTTCTAAAAATGATCCTGTGCAAGACCTGTGGATACATGTGGCCACTACAGTATTTCTTTAAAAAAATTTTGTATAAATGTTTATTTATTTTGAGAGAACGAGACAGCGAGCAGGGCAGGGGCAGAGAGAGGGAGTGAGAGAGAATACCAAGCAGGCTCCACACTGGCATCGCAGAACCTGATGTGGGGCTTGAACTCATGAACCGTGGGATTATGACCTGAGCCGAGACCAAGAGTTGGGCGCTTAGGCCGACGGAGCCACCCAGGCGCCCCGCTATTAGGGCATTTCTAGAAGAATCGAAATGGAAAAAAAGGTGACCGGTTAAAAAATTATGGCGTATCCAGGTAATAGGACACTCAGCCCTGGAGAGGAGTCAGGTGGTTCTACATTTATAAACGTAGAAAGATGTCTAAGGTATGTTGTTAGTGGAAAAGCAACGTTCGGCAGGAGCAGCTCGCCACATTGATGCAAACGCACAAGCAGAGACGAACGCGTAGGCGCCGGAGACACACAGAAACTATCCAGAAGCGCAGCAGTCCTGAGCTAAGGCGCTGGGCCGGAAGTTGAGGACAGGAGGGGGACTTTGTCCATTTCATTCCTTTCAATAGTTTCCTTTGGGCGCATATTCCCTAGATACACTAACTAAAAATTAAACGGAGATAAAAACAAACACAACCTCTACGTCCTCGCCCTGCCTGCAGTCGCTCCTCGTCCTTGCAACGCAGGCTTTGCGGTATCACTACGTGCATCTAATGCTCATACCCTTTGCCATCTCCTGCTCGGCAGGTGTCGGGAGCTCTCCACCTCTTAGCAACGGTCTTCAGAATGAGGGATGTCCGATCCGTATGTTCTAGCTCGGATGGTAAGAAAAAGAGCTCTATTTGTGTTGTATATGTGGATGCACGCGGGCACCCTCGCTCGGTATTTATGCGACCACCTATTGCGTAAGGGAGGCGAGGCGTTTTAGGGAAAGAGCTGGAGGTCTGCCACACACGGGGGTTTCCGGAGGTGCCCTTGGACTTTCCCCTGATCACAATTAATTACAGTTTGTGTGGGCCCAGCTAATTCGACCTGTGGATGTTCAAACACCCCGCTTGAAATAAAGCAACTTGTACAAAACCCACGAGTAACTTAAAAGAAAAAAAAAAAAAGGATTCCTTCCAAGAAACTCAGCTTCCAGGCTAACACAAATAACCTAAGTGCAAATTAATGACAAGCAAATGACAGATGTGACACATTTCCCGCTCCTGGTACAAGCGCTCAGTCAGCCAGATTACAGGGTAAAAGCAGTGCCTAATAGATCCTACAGAGTTCGCCAAAAGGAAAAAAAAAAAAAAAAAGAAAGAAAGAAAGAAGAAGAAAGTTGACTCCAGAGGTCCAAGTGTATAAAATCACATGAGACTCAGTCCAGTACTTTCCCTGAGTTCATTTAACAATGACGACAGTTTTGAAGCCTCTGCCGAGGATTCCTGCTCCTTAACAAACTACAAAATTTCACACACCACTTGGAGCACATTTGCTTATTCGGCACGAAAACATGATTGAAATAATACACGGGAAAATATGATGATAAAACAGAAATGCATTCCTCGTCAGAAAATGCTGTCAGAGGAGGCACACAAATTACTGTGGCAACACAGTTACATGAAGGGTTTTCAAAATCATGCCGAATGAGAGCAGCTAGGTACTGTGTAATTCCACGTATACGAAACTCCAAAAATTCTAGAAAATGAAAATTTGTAGAAATTCCAGGACACGCGGACAAAAACGAGCGGTTGCCTGAGGCCAGGGTCAGAGAGAGGGATGGATTGCCAAGGGGCTCAAGGGGACTTTTTGGGGTGATGGAAATGGTCCGTATCTTGGTCGTGGTGGTGGTTCCGTGGCCTTATGTATCTATCAGAACTTGTACATTTCAGTGTATTCAGTGTATTTGTATGTAAATCATATCTAAAGTTAATTGAAAAGAGGGCGCCTGGGTGGCTCGGTCGTTAAGCATCTGACTTCGGCTCAGGTCATGATCTCACCGTTTGTGAGTTAGAGGCCTGTATTAGGTGAATCCTGTCCCTCTCTCTATCTCTCTCTCCCCCCGTCTCTGCCCCCCCTCCCCCGCCCCTCCTGGGATTCTCTCTCCCTCTGCCCCTTGCTCACTAGTGCCCTCTCTCTCTCTCTCTCTCGAAAAATACACACATACATACATACATAAAGTTAATTTAAAGCTATTAGAAAGTATACTAAATGGAAAACACGAGAGGGATGGTAAGCACTCTCCTAGGTGCTGGAGATAACAGTGGTGAGCAGAAAAATGGTCGTCGGTCTTTCCCACTGATGACAGCTTATACAGCGGAGGTGACCAACCACAAAGCAGATTATCACGGAGGGTTGCAGACTCCAGAAAAGGAGTAGCAAGGAAAGCGCAGGTTTTGGGAGAGCCGACACTGAAAGAACTTGCCCTAGCTTGTGAAGTCAGGGGAGGAAGGTAGAAATTGGCCCCGACCGATGGGGAATCATGAGCTCCCCTAACCTGTATAAGCTCTACCTCTCATTTGGCACGTGGCACAAACTTTCAGTGTCGGATTGTCACGCGTCGGTATCTTCACTCCCTAACTAGACGGTCCGCAATTGGAGTCTGGAGTCTGGAGCCCAGGCCACACAGTTCTGTCTCCCTCTTACTGTACCCAGAGAGGAGTGGACGCAAGAGGCACTTCAGATTTACCAACTCCGCAGGCCAGAGAGACTAGAGGCAGCCAGGGTCGCCTCCTGCGGGGGCTAGTGGCTGTGGGCCGAAACGGGAGATCCGGCCAGTCACTCTCAACTCCCCGTCCCTTCCTGAGGCCGTGTGCACCGTGGCTCTCCCTGCCCCTTGCTGCTGGCTTTCCCAGTGACTGCTTTCTGGACACGGCATTTGGGAAAACTTTCCGGGTACCTCGGCCTCGTTGGCCTGGACGTTTTCGTTTTAGGTTTTCACTTCACAAGCTTTGAAGCTCGTCGTTTGCCTTCTAACTCAGCCAGACAGTGCAGTCACTTCGGCAGCCGTCGACGCGCGGCAAGGGCTCGAGAAATTTCTGGCTAAAAATAGAGAATTGACTCTTCTGTAGATACACGACTTTAGGGGCATAGGGATATGAAAATGGTTGATGTTCTGGAACGAAGAGACTATCTCCCAGACTTGAAGAAAGAATCTCCCGGGACGTGCCGGGGGATTTTTGTTTTGTTTTGTTTTAAAGCTACAACTGAGGCGACGAGCCATAAATGGGATTGGCCTCGGCATGACCATTGATTACTGTACGGACTGGTCATTCAATTAACAGTCTCTTGGTGGTGGCTCTTCTAACTCAGCCTTGCTCTCTCAAAATGAAAATGAAGAAAAGAAACGGAATACTCTATGGAACCAGGAATATTATGTAAATTGTACCACAACGGTTATTTCTTATGTAAAGAAGGGCATGAAAACTCAGACAGGGATTGAATGCGGCTACAAACCAGAGTTCTGTACTAAACTGAACATCAGGCGGTCCTTGGCCCTCCCTCAAAATATAGCACCGCTTCAGTCCAAAGCCACTGGGCTTTAGAATACTGACAGGACAGGGGCGCCTGGGGGGCTCAGTCATTTAAGCGTCCAGCTCTCGGTTTCTGCTCAGGTCGCGATCTCCCGGGTTTGTGGGTTCGAGCCCCGCGTCAGGCTCCACACTGACAGCTCGGAGCCTGCTTGGGATTCTCTCGCTCTCGCTCTCCCTTTCTCTCTGCCCCTCCCCTGATTGCATTCTCTCTCTCTCAAAATAAATAAACTTAAAAAAAAAAAAAAGAGTACTGACAGGACATGTTCCCAGTTAATATAAAGGGAAGCCGTAGACTTCCAGAACTTCAAATCAAGGCACCCGGCACTACCAAAGCCACATGGATGAATCATACTATGAGGTGTAGTATATGCTGTGGCGGATGGGCTATTATTCACGTCACTGTGCTATATGACTCTCGCTATTGGAAACGAGACATGAAATACAAAGGCAGCCACTTCTGCACGTAAAAAATCAGAGTGATGGGGGTGACGGGAGGTATTGCAAGTAAAATATGGCAACAGCCAGTTAATGAACTTTGCTAGGAGGCCCCGGGAGCCACAGGAAACTGGGGTTTGGCAGAATGCCTTTATATTTTAGATAATTATTTTCTCAACCACTTTGTAAAGCGGCAGAGGCTCCGGTTCCTTTCAAAAATGTTACTTATTTGTCCTTACTGTTCCAAGAAGGACAGATTTCCTTTGCCCGAAACGTGTTTTTGTTCCTGCTCTCCTGTTTCCTTCTCACAACAGCGCCAGGAAATTGGCAAGAAACGTGTTGTCCTAGTTTATGCATGGGGAAATGGAAGCCCCTAGAAATTAAGGACCTGCTCAGTGCCATCAGCCAGTGTGTGGCTGAGCTTGGCCCCGCGGACACCTTGGTTTCAGCTCAGTGAGACTGACTGGCGACCTCTGGCTTCTAGAACTTACAGTTCAGAGGACACGTCTGTGTCGTTCTCGGCCTTGAAGTTTGTGGCAATCTGTTATTGCAAGAGGAAATTATTACAGGGAGATACAAAACCAGATAATAAAGTGAAGTGTGAGGGCCCGCTTTGTCAGCATATATGCTAAACCTGGAGTGGTAAAGAGAGGCGTGGGCTGAAGCAGAAACATGAAGGGTTTCACTGTAAGAAAAGGAGAACAGTTCACACAGTTGTTCTAGAAAAATTGGCTACCCGTGTGAAAATTAAGTGCATGTGGATTTCTACTCCACACGACATACAAAACTCACTTTCAGGTGGCTTGAAGGTCTAATATGAAAAGCAACACTTGTGAAGCTTCTAGGAGAAAATCCAGGAAAATATCCTTATGACTTTAGGGAGATAGCTAAGAAGACAAAGGAAACCCAGACTGTGAAAGCAACAACCTGATAACTAGAAGCGCTGTCATTTTTAAACATTTTAATACAAAAAATAGGTTTTTAAGTGAAAAGACACACCACACGCTGGGAGAAAATATTTGCCATGCACGTTCCCCCCCCCCCCCCCGTGAAAAGACCAGAATATGTACAGCATGCCCACAAATCAGTAAGCAAAAGGTCATTCCAATAACAGTGAAGGCATGATTCTAGCTCGTGCTGTGATGGCCTCACAGAGAAGGGACTGAAGGCACGACAATTCTGCCCTCCATTCAATTTCCTTCTGATGCTCCCCACATGAAACCAAATAGAAGCGGCACCAGACCCACCAGACTTTTGAAAAATTTTTACTGTTTCTCTATTTTTGAGAGAGAGACCCAGCACGAGCGTGGGAGGGGCAGAGGGAGACGCAGAATCCGAAACGGGCTCCAGGCTCTGAGCAGTCAGCCCAGAGCCCGACGCGGGGCCCAAACTCGCAAACCGTGAGATCGGGACCCGAGCCGAAGTTGGGCGCTCAACCGACTGAGCCGCCCAGGCGCCCCAAGACCCACCCGATTTTAAATCCAACCATCCCAAGTGTTGGAGAGTGTGTAGACCAAGGGCAAATCCCACACAATTACGATGGGAGTGTAAATCCCTACAACTGCTTTGGAGAGCAGTTTGGCAATATTTATTAAAGCTTAGCTCAATCATACTTTATGCCCCAGTGATTGTACCTCTACGTGCTCTGCTAGTGCAGCGAAAGTACAAGAAGGTTCGTGGCATAATTATCTCAAAACATGGCTTGAAAAAAATGCGTCAATGAGAAGAATCTACGGTAGATTCAAGCCTGAATATGTCATATACGCAAGGAGACAACATGGGGGCCATCTCACAAACGTTGAGTATCAGTGCACATCACAGAAGGGTATTTTCAGCATCATTCCATATAATGTTTTAAAAACATACCCAATCATGGCACAGGCCGTATAGCTGTACATCTGCGTGCAGCTAATTGATACAGAATCGCACGGAATAATGGACATCAACTCAGAATAGTAGCTACCTCTGCGAGCAAATGTTTTTATTCAGTGTTATGCCATATATGTGTTAGGGTGCCCTTTAAAACATGAAGTGTGACAGGTGCTGGAAGAGAGATATGCCCAGGGGCCTCTGAGAGCACAGAGTAGGGGCCCAATGACCTAGACCTGGTCAGGGCGGTCAGGGAAGTCTCGTTAGAGGAGCTAGCACTGATCAAATGGCTTAGAGCATCGTAAACTCTCCGGGACATCAGTGTAGGGAGAAATCAGTGTGGTGTGGACACAGCATTGAGGAGCTCGACTTTACATGGGCCTGAAAGAATGGGCAAACATCGCATGGAGGGAGTAGTAGGTGGAAAGAAGCAGCTAAGCCAGAGAGAGAGGACAGAGGCACCCTTCCAGAGAGAGCATGTTTCCACACGAGAGACAAGTTTTAGCCAGTAGGGCTTTACATTTCACTCATTTGGAAACTAGAATTGCCCCCGGGAAAACATGGCCACTCCAAAAAGAAAAGGTCAAGGGAGGGGAATTTGTTTGGGTACGGTATAGCTCTCATCCCTTAAATGTGTATGGCTCTCTCTTGCCGAAAAGGCTTGTATATACTCGCAGAGCGAGAGGTAAGAGGACGGGAGCGCTACCCACCCCCACCCTCCACCCCCGCCATTGTACAGGACACAGGTCAAAGCCTTGGAGAGATACGATGGTTTGCCCGAAGCCACCTGACTACTAAGTGATGGGGTCAGGCCTAAAACCAGTCCTTCGGTTGCAAGTTCAAAATTTCTTCTGCGACCGTCTGCCTGTTGCTTCGCCTTTTCACAGCCGAAGTTAGATCGACAGTTGAGCGCTTTCCCTTGCAGAAGCACAAATCAACTGAAGAGCTTTTTAGCAAATTTGAATGGAAAGAGAGTGTTCACAGACACGTTGCTGACAATTTCTTTGTACGAGGCAGTGATGTATTGCATTGGCGTGAAGGGCCCGATCCCTTGGGAAGGGTGGGCTGGTAAGTAATTGGGATATTCCAATCTGCATAACCTTTTTTAAAGCACACAACCTGATTAAAAGTGCAGTCTCCCAGTAATAAATGGTTCAGAGGTTACATTTCTTCTATTAGACCAGAAATTCCATAAATGAAATCAATGAAATAAAGCTGATGAGGTCTTTTAATAGAGTGGTTATGAAAAATCGTCCTGGGGCGCCTGGGTGGCGCAGTCAGTTGAGCGTCCGACTTCAGCCAGGTCACGATCTCGCGGTCCGTGAGTTCGAGCCCCGCGTCGGGCTCTGGGCCGACGGCTCGGAGCCTGGAGCCTGCTTCCGATCCTGTGTCTCCCTCTCTCTCTGCCCCTCCCCCGTTCATGCTCTGTCTCTCTCTGTCCCAAAAATAAATTAAATTAAAAACGTTGAAAAAAAAAAAAAAAAAGAAAAATCGTCCTTTGGCAGATCAGTGAGCCTGCCTAAGAGCCCAGAGAGGGTTATGAAGCACGATCTCAGCGTAGGTGACCAATTGGGTTAAAAAGATTAATTTTACTGGGTTTTATACTCGGAGAGAGCCATACAGCACAAATGCCGGTAGCCGATGCATTGAAGGAGCAATCGCACTGAAACATAACCATGACTTTACCTTTGGAGACCCACTCGGGCTTTAACGTTTCACCTGATATTACGGGGGCAAGCGAAGGCACGATACACGCTTTCTGCCTTCAAGAAGTCTACAGTTACATCGGGGAACTATAAAACATTGCAACACAGTAAATTAGGACATGTAGATTGCAAGAACTGTTTGGAAGGAACTAATTACGACGCCTAGCAGATAGTTATTGCTCCATAAAAACGGGTACAGTGGGGCGCCTGGGACGGCTCAGTTGGTTGAGCATCCGACTTCACATCACGGGAGGATCTCACGGTTTGTGAGCTGGAGCCCCGCGTCGGGCTCTCTGCTGTCTGCACAGAGCCTGCTTTGGATCCTCTGTCCCCTTCTCTCCCTCTCTGCCCCTCCCCCACTCATTCTCTCTCTCTCTCTCTCTCTTTCAAAAATGAATAAACATTTAAAAAAGTAGGTGCAGTGGCATCATACTGAGGCATGTTGCGCCAGTGGTTGGTTTCTTTCTAAAATATTTAAGAAATGTGGTGAAACCACTGTGCCTCTCAGCCGGTTGGAGCCCCACACCATGTGAAAGGCGAGAAACTACAAAACGGCTCCCGGACTGATTATTGAGTCAATAGAGGGGGTTGCTTTTGGAGCCGCTGATTTGCCAAGAAGATGAAATTTTGTCTAAATCGCATATACCTTGAAGTGAGCATAGTTTACCGAGACAAAAATGGTCTGTTAAGAAAAACCCTCAAAACAACATTTTGTAACTTTATTCCCCAGGTAAATTTATTGTAAATTTATTCCCCAGGTCGCCGAGAGATGATACTTTATCCGCTCTTTCAACGCGTTCCAAAATACGCAGCATTAATCATGGTTTTAAATACAACTGGAAATACTTTACAGTGAGGACAGGACCGAAGAAGAATCTCATAAGGAAAAAAAAAAAAACAAAAAAACAATAACAAAACCAGCGGTTAAGGCGAAGAAAACAAAAGCGGTGTGCGGTAATTGGATGGGCTCAAAGAAAGAGAACAAAGAATAAGCAATACCATATTAAATTATTGTTAATTGGAAAAGCCGAGATGTTCCTTCAGGCAGAAATCAGTAATTAGAATGTGGCGAAGCTCCTTATCGTCCTGTGGGTTGGAAATAAAAAGCGGATTGCCTCTCCTCGACTCGGGTTTCTCCCAGTCAACCGTAGTTAGGTGTTTCCACTGGTGAGAAACAGCAGATCGCGAAATAAAATGTGCCACCCCAACCCTTTTTTCCCTTAGAGAAGGAGCATATAAGCCCTTGCCTTCCAGTCAACACCTAGGTGCTCAAGGCCACCCGACCCAGCAGGAAGCGTACAGATAGGCGGAGGGGACGCGGCGGCCGGAACAGCGTCCGACTAGACCCGTGGCCTACACCACCCTCCCTCCAGCCCTGATGCGCAAACCTGCGTGATTCCACCTGGCCTGTCTGTCCCCTTGTCAACCCCTGCCTCCGGAATGACAAGATTCCAGGGATCCTTTCTCTAGCCCCCGCCCCCCCAGCTCTGGATTCCCCAACCCGTTTTGGGTCTCGGTATGCAAATCCATCCCACACACCAAGAAGCAGGCCCCGGATCCGTGTTTCCGAAAATAGGATTCATAGACCACCAGAGTCAGAAATGCCTTGGGGTGAGCGTGAGGCTTTGCTAAAACGAAGATCCGGGGGCTCAACTCAGACTCACTGAACCAGAAGAGTGGCGTCGGAGCCCAGAAATTGTCATCGAAGTCAGTACTCTGGGAGATTTTAACATGCATGAATATTTAAGAACCAGCCCCCCACCTCGCTGGCGCTCGCTCCTTGTCGTTTCTTCCCTGGGAAGTGTCCTGCCCCCAATCCACGCAGCTTTTCCTCCTCATTCAGCTGTCAGCTCCTAGGGCACCCCCTCCTGAAGGCTTTCCCGGGGCAAGATACCCCGTCCCCCACTTTCAGTCACCGTCACATCGGCTTCTTGCCTCTTCCTCGCGGTGGTTAACACTATCTAACCAGTGATCTTGCTGTGTGTCTGTTGACTGGCGTAGTGTCTCTTCCCCAGGGAGAAGGCAGACGCCCCCAAAGCGAGACCCAGATCTTTCCCAGCGCTTCCCTCACTGGGCCCAGGATAGCGTCTGACAGGTGATAGGTAGGTTGTCAATAAAACTTGCTGAGGGGCACAGGGGTGGCTCAGTTGGTTAAGCTTCAGCCTTGAGCTCAGGTCATGGTTTCACGGTTTCAAGGTCTGTGAGTTTGAGCCCCGAGGGGGGGCTCTGCACTGACAGTGTGGAGCCTGCTTGGGATTCTCTCTCTCCCCTCCCTTCCCCACCCTCCCCTGCTTGCGCTCCCTTTCCCGCTCTCAAAATAAAGAAGGAAACGTCTTTAAAAAATCAAACAACCCCCCCCCCACACTAAAACCTTTGAAAAGTAGTTGTTAGGAAAAACGATTTTTCTAGATGGATTGAAGATGCACCCTTAAGTTTAATGGAATTCTTTCTATAATGCTTTACACATTTGCAGTATTAGGATTTATAAGAAATGGATCTGAATGACCAAAATATATTCCTCATATATATTTGGTCTTTGCCCGCGGTTTCGGGCTCACAGTTCCCCAAAACTTTAGAATTGCCTAAGTGATGAGGGCTTCAAGGTGTCTTTTGTTATGTTAATCGGGCTGCTTTGGGAAAGCTCTTCAGTGTGGGGGCTGGTTGCTTCTGGAGCCCATCAAGTGATTAGAGGGTTGACACTCTAAGTCCCACCCTGCCTCCCACCCCCGACCCCGGAGGGAGAGAGGGGCTGGAGATTGAGTTCAGTCACGAATGGTCAATGATTTAATCGATCACACGTATGTAATGAGGCCTCCATAAAAACCCCCAAAGAGAGGCCGGGGCTGGGAGAGTTTTTTGCTCAGCGAACACGTGGAGATTCCGGGAGACGTGCGGCCTGGAGAGGGCAGGGGAGCTGTGCGCCCTTTCTCCAGACCTCGCCCTATGGATCTCTTCTTTCTGGCAGTTCCTGAGTTACGTCCTTCTATAATTAGCCGGTGATCTACTAAGTAATATGTTTCTCTGAGTTCTGGGAGCCTCTAGCAAATTAATTGAACCCAAGGAAGGGCTCTCAGGAACCTCTGATTTAGAGCCAGGGGGTCTGAAGTACAGGGAACAGCCTGGGCTTGGCCATCGGTGTCTGAAGTCGGGGTGGGGGGCAGTCTTTTGAGGCAGACTCCGGGATCTGATGCTAGCTCCAGGTACAGTGTCTCGACTGAGGTGAAGTTCGGGACACCCTACCGGTGTCCCAAACTTGTTTGTTGGTGTTGGGTGGGGGCAACCTCCTCCCCAACACGCATGTTGGAAATTGATTTTCAGCACATCAAAAGAGCACGGCCTGGCCTTAACAAATGTATTAAAGGGCAGGGAGCTTGGCATATGACTTGGGATCACCTGCGCACAGATTCCCAGGCATTCGGATATCAGGGGTTCCTGAAGGATGAACTGAAGCCCCATTATCGGCATGTGTAGAGTGCAGAAATCCCTCGAGTTCATACATTTATTCGGTCACGTGATCGGTGGTTTCCTGAGCATCTGGGCACCTCTGGCGGCTCTTTTGAAGAAATGCACCTTGTTGTACTGAAAGCCAGCAGCTCCAAGGATGTTCACTCCGCTGTTCTTACCACTCCGTTTTGGGGTTTATCATCGCGGGGCCTAAGACCTTGGAGTAGACCTTGCTTCATCCATGTATTTGCAGATGCCATTTAATTCAAAGCTGCAGCCTCCTAGCATTTTCTCTATTTTACAGAGGAGCCACAAAGGCTCAGAAAATTTAAATAACTGGCCTAGAGTCCACGCTGGTGTACGACCAGGTGCACACTGGCCTTCCAAGAATTGATTACTCGGCTTCCCAGATGAGTAGCAAGGCCTTGTCGGGTTCCCCAGTTCTAGTCTTGCCCCGTGAGCTTGGTTGGCCCATTGGTGACTCATGAAATGCAGATGAGAAGATGCCTGGATTAATATTTTATCATTGTCCTTGTTTTTAGGTTTTTACATAGGCCCTTTTTGAGAAAAGAGTACATGATCATAATAAATTCCACACAGCACAGAATGGTATACCGTGAGATGTACCTGAGGCAGACCCAGTGCAACCACCATTAATGGCCTCTTGTCCATCCTTCCAAAATATTTTATGCATAGAATACAAGAAACTATCCACACACACAAACACACACACATTATATATATATATATATATATACACAAATGGAAGCATCTGCACCTTGACTTTTTTCACTTGATGATACATCTTAGAGGGGCACCTGGGTGGAGTAGACTTTGGCTCAGGTCATGATCTTCTGGTTCCTGCGTTCAAACCCCGCATTGGGCTTGCTATTGTCAGTGCAGAGCCTGCTTTGGATCCTCTGTCCTCCTTCTCTCTCTGCCCCTCCCCTGCTCAAGTGAGCTCCCTCTCTCTCTCTCTCTCTCAGATAAACATTAAAAGAATGATATATCTTAGATACAATTCCTTTTCATTGTTAAACCTAAACATCTACTCCTGTCTGATTTTTACCGACATTTGACAATTAAGTCTTTGAAGCACACGTAATTGAAAGAATGAGACAGTGAGTACCAAAATGCACATTATGTAGATTTGAAAATTAACAGTTTACAGTATCTGTTCTATCACCTACCTATCTACTGATCAGTTCATCTTCTTTTCTTTAATGCCTTTCAAAAGAAATGGCAGGCATCCATTCACTTCTGCGGGGAACACAGAATGTCTGTCATGAGCCAGCGTTAAATGTTTGTTTACAGTTCTTAAAGTAAAATTTACACAAAATGAAAGGTAGAAATCATAAATATAGCCTTCAATGAGTGTTGATAAAGGAGTACGCCGTGTAATCCCAAACTCTATCAAAACTGTAGAACATTCCATCACTCCGGAAATTTCCCTAATGCCTCATTCCCTGTCAGACTCCACCTACACCCTCACCAGAGGTCACGTTTTGATTTTTGTTTTCCCCCAGTGGATTAGTGTGGTCTGTTCTAGAACTTCATATAAGTGGAATCATAATGTCCTGTCTTGTGGAAGGCTTTTACTTGACATCCTATTCGTTCATACTGTGTGTATCAATCATTTGTTTCTTGTAAAAACTAAAACGTATTCCATGGTATAAATATACAATATATGTTATTTTACATTTATGTCCACGATCCATCTCAAATTCGTTGTTTGTGTGTGATGCGAGGGAGGAGTTGAGCTGTATTTATTACCTTCCCATATGGAGAGCCAGTCGCTTATTCCACCGCCATTTGTTGAAAAGCTATTCCTCTCAACATTGGATTGCTTTAGTGAGTTTTTCCAAAAATTAAATGACTGTTGTAAGTGTGGGTCTTTCTCTGGACTCTGTTGCATTAACCTTTATGCCAGTACTGTACCGTCTTAGTAATGGAACTTGACAGTAATCCTGGAAATAAGGTAGTGTGTCTTTCCAAATTTGCCCTTTTTCTAACTCCCTTTACCGTTCTAGATCCTTTTAATGCCGTATACGTTGAGGGAATTAGGTTGTCAGTTTCTACAAAAAAGCACGGTGGGATTACGTTGGAGATTGCATTGCACCTATAGATCAATTCGAGGATTGATAACTGACATCTTAGAAGTATTAAGCCCTCCAGTTCATGAACATAGCAAACTTTTCCATTTATTTAGGTGTTAATTACCTCCAGTAAAGTGCCGTATAGATAGGGTGAAAGTAGCCATTCTTCCCTTGTTCTGAGGAGAAAAATAGTCAACGCCGGGCACCATTAAATGTGATGTTGACTCTAGTTTTGTTTTGTTTTGTAAATGCCTTTTGTCTAAATAAAGAAATTTCCTTCCATACCTAGTTTGCTGAAAGTCCTTATGAGTGGGTGTTGAATTCTGCCTTATGTGGTTTTTCCTTTATTCAATAAATACAGCAAATTACATTGTTTCATGTTTTGAAGTGTACCAGTCTTACATTCCTGAGATAAATGTTGCATGGTTATGATCTGTCGTTCTGTATTTTTGACTTCTATTTGCTCAAATTGCGTTGTTTTGTGCCTGCCTCTGAGGGATACTGGTCTCCTGGTGTGTTTTTTTTTAAAGTTTTATTTCTTTATTTTTAAGTAATCTCTATACCCAACTCAGGACCCCGAGATCAAGAGCCCGATGCTCCCGCAGCTGAGCCAGCCAGGCACCCCTGTGTTTTTTGTTTTTTATTTTGGAATGAGTTTCTCACATTGTAAACTTATGTTTTTGCTTTGTCTCAGAAAAGAAGCTGTGAATTGATCCCTCTTCCTCTATTATTTGAAAGAGTTTAAGATTCATGTTATTTCCTCCTTAAATATTTGATACAGTTCACCAGTGAAGCTACGAGAGCCTGAAGTTTTCTTTTTGCACGGTTAAAAAAGTAAAAAATTCAACTTCTTGAAGATTTATTGTGTGATTTAGATTTTCTGTTTTGTTTCTTGTCCGTTTTGGGAGGTTGTATTTCTCAATAAGTTAGCACACTTCATCTAAGTTGTCTGCTTTGTGGTTCCAAAATTATCCATAATATTTCTTTATTATACTTTAACATCTGTAAGATTTGTGGTGATAACCACTCTTTCATTACTTTTATTGCTAATTTGTATCCTGCCTCTTTTTTACTTAAAAAAAATTTTTTTTTAACGTTTATTCAGTTTTTGAGAGACAGAGAGAGAGAGAGAGAGAGAGAGCATGAGCGGAGGAGGGGCAGAGAGAGAGGGAGACATAGAATCCGAAGCAGGCTCCAGGCTCCAAGCTGTCAGCACAGAGCCCGACGCGGGGCTCGAACCCACGAACCATGAGATCATGACCTGAGCCGAAGTCAGATGCTTCACCGACGGAGCCACCCAGGCACCGCAGTTGTTGTTTTCTATTGCAAGGAAATCTGCTCTTCAGGATTTATTTCCTTCTACTTATTTAAGATTAAAGGTTATCTTTGCATTTCTTTTTCTAGCTTTTTGGAGTGGAGTTTTTTTTCTATTATAAGTGTTTACAACTACAAAGTTTTCTCTAAGCACTGCTTTAGCTACATTCCATAATTCATATATGTTATATTTTTATTTATTTTGATATATTATTATTATCATTCCATTCAAAATATTTTCTAATTCCCCCTGTGGTTATTTCCTCTCCTGATCATTTAGTAGCAAGCTATTTAGTTCCCAAATATTTATTTCCTTTTCTAGATATATGTTATTGTTACGCGTTTATAATTTAACTCCCTTTGATCAGAGAACCTATTTTGTATGATTTCAGTCTGATTAAGTACACGGGGCTTTTTCTTTTGGTGCAGGCAGTGGTCTTTCTACACTCAGATAGGAATGTGCACTCTACAACCGTAAGGTGCGGTGTTCCATAAATACAAACCAACTCGAAGTGCTTGATAGAAGTTGTTCAAATTTTCTGTATCATTACTGATTTTTGTTTTATTCTATGGTTACTGAAAAAGGTATGTTAAATGTTTTAAAATATTTTTATTTATTTTTGCAAGAGAGAGAGAGAGAGAGACTGTGAGTGGGATAGGGGCGGTGGGGGGGTGGCGATAAAGAATTTGAAGCAGGCTCCAGGCTCTGAGCTGTCAGCGCAGAGCCCGACGTGGGGTTCGAACTCCCGGAGTGAGAGATCATGACGTGAGCTGGACGCTTAATGGACTGAGCCACCCAGGCACCCCTGAAAAAGGTATGTTAAAATCTCCAGCTGGGAGTGCAGAAGTGTCCAGTTTTCCTTTTGCCTTTGTCAAATTTATTATTCTGAAGATCTGTCATAAGACCTTCACACATAAGGCACATTTATTACTGCTACGTCTTCCTGATGAGTTGATCCCCCCGTTTTTAAGTAAAAATTTAAAGTTTATTTTATTTTTATTTTTGAGAGAGAGAGGAAAAGGGAGAGAGAGAGTGAGCAGGGGAGGGGCAGAGAGAGGGATGGGGAAAGAGAATCCCAATCAGGATCCACGCTGTCAATGCAGAGCCCGACATGGGGCTCAATCCCACAAACTGTGAGATCATGACCTGAGCCGAAATCAAGAGTTGGATTCTTAACTGACTGAGCCACCCAGGTGCCCCGATCCCTACCCCCCTTTTTAATTATGAAATGCCCCCCTTTATCTCTGGTAATATACTTTTATTGAAGTCTCCCTTATCTGATATTAATATAGTGACCCATGACTTCCTAGGCATACTTTGATATCACATATCATTGTTTCCCATCAATATTTTTTTAAATCAATTTGTTTCTGTACATGTTAAAGTGTATCTCCAGTCAATAGCACATACTTGGGTCTTGGTTTTTATCCATTCTGACAACTTCTGCATTGTAATTGGAGTGTTTGTTTATCAACATTTACCGTACAATTTGACATAGTTGGATTTGGGTTTACCATTTTACTATTTATTTTCTGATGTCTCCTTTGCTGTTTATTCCACTAATGCTCCTTGCCTTCCCCCATTGGGTTAATAGAATATGTATTTCTAGAAATCCATTTTATTTTATCTTTTGACTTGGTAGCTGTAGCTCTTTCCTATTTTGACTTTAGTATTTACTCTGGAGATTATAATACACTTCTTTAACTCTTCAACAGTCTACTTAAAGTTAATGTTTTATTGCTTCACAGAATATATAGAAACCTTGGGCTGTATAGGTCCCTTTTCTCCCTTTCTCATTTTTTAATGCTATTTTTTTTTGTCAAAGTCTGTGTATATGTCTACCCAGGACAATTTATGGGCTGTGAGAAAAGTGGAAACTTCATATCCCATCCAAAAGAAAAATCATTTGAAAGTGATTTTATGGGTTCCAGGTGTTAGTAGTTTACATATTAACATAGCGAATTGGAAAGAGAGAGTATCGCAGGGTCACAGAATGTCAGAGCTGGAAAGGATCTTAAAACTCAGCCAGTCCAGTGTTTCCCCAGAGGGACACTGCTGGCATTTTGAGGGAGACCATTCTTGATTGTGGACTGTCGGGCACATTGTAGGACTTTCCGTGTCACTGGCACCTGCCTTCTAAATGCCAAAAATGCCTCCATACGTTTCCAAAGTCCCAACTGGGGGTATTCGAACAGCCCTTAGTTAAGAATCATTAAGTTATTAATGATTAAGTTATTGATGATTAATCATTAAGTTATTAAGTCCCCTCATTGTCCAGGTGGAGAAACAGATTCAGAGAGCATACATAGGTAACTTGCTCAAAGTTGAATGCCAACTTTTTCTTTCCTTTTTTTTTTTTTTAAAGGAACCGTGACTAAACCCTTCTTCTCATTTTAGTTCTCTCAACTGTATTGTGCTCTGAGATTGGTCATGAAAATATCCCAACTATAACTAAAATGTAAAGCTAGGAGGCGTTTTTATTTCTTGTGTCCGAAATTAATACCATCCGTTGGAAAGATCGCCCTGCGGAAGTTAAGAGGTGGGGGTTCTGAACCCGACTGTAGTCTGTGTTTCACGGACCTTCCGTAGCAGGAGAGTTGCATTGGCTGTTCTCTGCTGGGCTGATTTAACGATGTTTATAAAATGCTCCATGCAAAACCTTCACAAGGAAAAGCCTCAATATAATCTCAGCAGAATAATTAGTGCTTTATTTTGGTTCCGTATAAATATGTATACATTTCTATTTTTAAATTCCGAGAAGCTCAGTTCTTAGTATTTTTTTTCTTCTGGAGTTTAATGGGCACGAATACAATCTCAGGCTGCTTACTGTCATAAGCAGAGCTACTCAGACGGCTCCTAAAACGGCTTGAAACCTAGTTCCCGCAATTGTACTGCCCACACACGACTCAGCTCGTCCCTACGTCCCCAGGATGAGGCAGGTATTGAACCTAGTCTGTACAAGATCTGCACCTGCGTCAGGTCAGCAAGGCGATGAGGGGGGCTGGCGGATAACCGCCGAGGAGAGGGGGCTGCGGTGCAGAATGGCTAGGATAAGAAATAACACCAGGTCTTGAACAGGAAAAGGCTAAATATGACCAGACACTGAGATTTTGCGTCTTCCTTTGGACGAGAAAAAGTTTAGATGGGACTAAAAGCAAAGCTGCAAGGCACATACACGAATAGCAACATTTAGCAGATGGAAAGGGCAAAGGGGGTTCTGAGTGGGTGTTGACAGAGATCGTCATAGTTCTTGGATTCTGTCCAACCAGATTGACGCCGCTGAAGTGTGGAAGGACTTTCTTCGTAGCGTTCGTTAGTAATTAATAGGAAGAATATCATTGGGTTGCATTGGATTACTCATTCAGTTTCTTCATATAACAAATACTTATCGTGAGCACCTACTGAAAGTCTGGCATTGTTCTAAAATGCTGTAGTGAGGGGGCGCCTGGCTGGCTCAGGTGGTGGAGCATGTGACTCGTGCTCTTGGGGTGGTGAATTTGAGCCCCCCATTGGGTGCAGAGATTGCCGAAAGATCATTTAAAAATCTTAAAAAAATAAAATGATGTCATGAAAAAGACAAAGACTGCTTTCTTTCCCTTATGTGTGGAATCTTAAAAAAAAACAACAACAACCCAAAAAACAAAAAAATAAACTCTTAGTTACAAAGAACAGATTGGTGGTTACTAGGGGGGGGGGTGGTTAGGGAATGGGCAAAATGGGTGAAGGGAGTTGAGAAGTACAAGCTTCCAGCTACGAAATAAGTAAGTCCTGGGGATGTACTATACAGCATGGTAACTACAGTTAATCACGCTGTATTGCAGGTTTGAAAGCTGCTAAGAGAGTAGATTTTTTTTTTAATAGAATTTCATGCTGGAGGTGACTGTTTTTAAGTTTATTTTTTGAGAGCGAGAAGGAGTGCTTGCAGGGAAGGGGCAGAGAGAGAAGGAGAGGGAGAGAATCCCAAGCAGACTCCATACTGTGAGCACAGAGCCAGATGCAGGGCTCGGGCTCACAAACCGTGAGATCGTGACCTGAGCTGAAATCCAGAGTCAGACGCTTAACTGACTGAGCCACCCAGGCGCCCCAAGAGAGTAGATCTCAAAAGCTCTCCTCACAAGAGACGAATTCTGTAACTTTGTGTGGTGGCCCATGTTAACTAGACTCACTGTGATCATTTCATGATGTATGCAAATAGGAAGTCGTTATGTCTAATTACCAATGTATGATGACACAGATTTTGTGATTTTTGCAAAGAGAAAGAGGTAGCTATGGGTGAAGCATGTTCTCGTGGTTTCAGATCACCTTATGTGCCCTTCTTTTCCGGTACTGAACCTCTGTTCCCTTTACCCCTGTCTTTATCCACATCTCTCTGTTTATCCTCTTCCTCTCTATCCTGCGAGAGAATTGAAATTAGCAGACAGATTTGAAGAAACCCAGGAACGAGAGCAGGCAGTTGTGGAACACAAATGTGAGTTCCGAGCACTGTTTTTTAAGATGGCCGAGTGGTAGCCTCAAAGGCGGGTTCAGGATGGCCCTAAGGGTCATGGGTGCAAGCTAACTTCTCCCCGGGAAAGGAATCCAGGCCTCTCAGCTCCTGAATCCTACCTCCTATGGTCTCTATTAATATTTTCCTGTCAACTGTGACCTTAGACTGTTCCGCAGAGAGCTGTGTGTCTTTTGCAATAGTCTTCTGAAAGATGAGTATCTCTTCTTCTGCAGTTCCGGTAACAGATTGATTTTACTCCTGATCACCTCCTCTCCAGTGGCTTGACAACTGCTGATTTGAGCAACTCCTCAGGGCCCTGTTAAGTTATATTCTATGTCTGCTGTGTGGAAAGTAGCCCATAGTAGTCCAGATACGATAGGGTTGCGGCTTAGACTAAGGGGAAAGCTGTAGAAAGGGAGAAAGATGGACAGATTCGAGAAATACTTAGCTGGGGCTATTGCCAGGACTTTGGGATGGATTAGGGAACAGATGCTGAGGGAGGAGGCGATGTTACAGCTGACTCTTAGGTTTCTGACTCACCAGACTGAGTGGAAAGTGGAACTCTTCACTGAGGCATGGCATGTTAGAAGGGGACCCCGCTGGTGGGGGAAGATTATAGGGAAAAATTGCATTTAAAATGCCTTGGAGGGGTGGCTGGGTGGCTCGGTTGGTTAAATATCCGACTCTTGGTCTCGGCTTGGGTCATGATCTTACAGTTTGTGGGATCGAGTCCCGCACTGGGCTCTGTGCTGACAGCATGGAGCCTGCTTGGGATTCTCTCTTCCTCTCTCTCTCTGCCCCTATCTCATTTGTACACGTGCATTCTCTCTCTCTCTCTCTCTCTCTCTCTAAGTAAATTACTTAAAAAAATTTAAAATTTAGGGGCGCCTGGGTGGTTCAGTCATTTAAGCATCCGACTTTGGCTCAGGTCATGATCTCACAGTTCGTGAGTTTGAGCCCTCCCGTGTCTGTGCTGGCGGTTCAGAGCCTGGAGCCTGCTTTGGATTCTGTGTCTCCCTCTCTCTGTCTCTCTCTTTCTCTCAAAAATAAACGTTAGAACATTGAAAAAAATTAAAATTAAAAAAGTTTAAAAAATGCCTTTGAAAAATCAAATCTCAAGTAGACGAAGAGATACATTTCTGTGGAACAGAGGTGAGAGTTGCCTTGGAAGTCTAAATTTTGGAGTATCAGCATATAGGTAGGAAATGGACCTTTGGACACCTTCCAAGGGGAGTCTGTCTAAAACAGTATAGAATGAGAGGGGATGCCCCCTTGCCTGAATCCCAGAGGGTGCCATCATTTCCAAGTCAGGTTGTGGTGGAAGGGCCAACCAAAGGACAACTGAGGGTTGCTGGGGGTGGGGTAGAGGGGAAAGTGGGTGACGGGCATGGAGGAGGGCACTTGTTGGGACGAGCACTGGGTGCTGTATGGAAACCAATTTTTCAATTAATTATATTAAAAACAAACAAAGGACACTGAGTGGGATGGAAGGAAAACCAGGAGAATACGTGGTCACGCTCGGTCCCTTCCGTTCTGAGTTGCTTTCCTGAATGAAAAGAGAAGGGTATCCGTTGTGACCGGCGTTCTGGGGCTTTCTCACGGGAGCTTCACATTCCGTGTGCCGTGGGAGAGTCGAGTTGACTACTGCTGCCTTGAGTCGTGCAATCTTTCCATTTACTGTAGCCAGGTAAACATGGAGTCTTTGTAAGAAGATCTCTTTCTGACACCAGCCGGGGAAATTTAAGACAAAATTATCTTCGCGAGCCAACGAGGAGGCGTTTTGGAGAATGAGTTGGTGTTGGGAGGGACTAGAGGACTGAGAGGGATGGGCCACGCAGTGTTTTAACGATACTGGTGAAATGCTTGGAAAACAAACGGGTTGTGAACAACTGGGTCCCTTAATTCCTGGGAATATTCTCGCCCACAGAGCAAAACTACTCCGCGCTTCGGTCTCAGCCAAAACTGGCCGAGGCGTGTGTCATGGAGAGTCTGCAGGTAACAGCTTGTGGGGAGGACAATACGACTGCACCAAAAGCCGTAGTGAGGTTGGAGGCAGTGAAGATACTCCTGCAGTTGACACGAAGTGGGGAGAAATGGCTGACACCATAACAAAAATGCTGAGAATGCATTTCTCTTGTGCTTCTGGCTACTGATCAGCCGGGGCAGCCGATGACCTTTGATATATAGTCACGCTGGTCTCTGTGGTAGCCGTGACTAGAGACACTTTGCAATGAAGAAAGCTACCACTTTCTGTTCCTAAGGACAAAGGAGTGCCGGGGATGGCAGTCTTGTCTTGTGTCCAAGAAAGGAGGGTGGAATTGGGGGTGAGAGGAGGAGGGAGAGAGATGGGTTTCCCGGTGCACGGCCAAGAAATAGTTCACTCCTGACATCATCTACAGAGATTGTCTGGGATAATGTCTGGCTCCCAACGAATGCTTAGTAAACATTTGTTGGAGCTGATCTTTAACTATTTCTCTCACATGGAGTAATGGTAAGTGACTCATTCTTTTTAAAAAATGTTTACTTATTTTGAGAGAGAGAGAGAGAGAGCGAGAGAGCGTGCATGCATGAGTGGGGTAGGGACTGAGAGAGAGGGAGAGAGAGAATCCCAAGCAGGCTCCATGCTTAGCGGGGAGCCCAGCGTGGGGCTCAATCTCATAAACATGAGATCATGACCTGAGTGGAAATCAAGAGCCAAACGCTTAACCGACTGAACCACCCAGGCGCCCCTCATTGTTCAGATCATTAAATGAAACCAGCACCAACTGAAGGAATGGTTAAATATTAACATTTACGCCCAGTATCCTGCATTACGTTGTGTGTTTGTGGTTTATCGTCTACCGATAGCCCAGTTCCTCACAAGGCTGACAATTCTTCAATACTTCTTAGTAGGCAGTTGAGTAGGAATGTTCTGCAAGTAAAGGAATATTGACCTGGTGGTGCTGAGCGGCTGTTTATCTTTACTGAGACAAGGACGAGAGAAAATGGATTTCAGTGGTATAAATTAAACACCTCCTGTGACATCAGATAAAACTTAACCTGTATAGATTATTTGCAACTGACACAATACAGCCAGAGTAAACTTCCAAAAGCATAGCTCTGATCTAATAATTCCCTAGTCAAAGATCTTTAATGGTTCCCCATTGGTTGGGGAATAAAATTAATCCCTTAATCTGGCTCTATGATTGGGTCTACCTTTCAAGGTTATAGCTTGCTCTTCCCCTTCTCAGACCCTAAAACTTGACCTATTCTTTCTATGTTCCCTTGTGTTTCCTCCTGCTATGCCTTCTAATGTACATGAACTTTCTCACATTCAGGTCTATTCACATCCTATCCATCCTTTAGTTGCACCGGGTTCAAAAGTTACCTGTTTTCATTAAATTGTGCTTGATCCCTTCAGAATCATCCCATTCTCCTTTCCCCAGACATTTTGAAGCGTTTTTATGGTGGTAACGCAGGTCAACCGTCTCCTTGTAACTCTCACATCCCCAGAGCTATGAAAATAGAAAAAAAATGTCACAATTCATTAAAGAATCAGAACTGACCTGAACCTGTTCGGTAGTAAAATCATACTTGAAGTGATCTGAGACTCTCTAGTCTTTACTGATCTCACTTTAGTGTTAATGGTTCTACATTTGAGTTCAGAGATATAAATGTGTTTGACAATGGGCTACTGCCCTAAATCCCACTCAGTGTGTTATTTAATATGCAGTATCTGGATCTTATAACTGCTCTAAGTTTGAGAATTTATGAATTCTGAAATCATGTTTCCAAGGTTTTTAGATAGGGATTGTAAACTTGATTACATTTATATACAATTGTCTTTTTTTTTTCTGCCTAAAATCTAAACAACCATTCTATTCTGAGAGAATCGGCCACTGTGTGAGCCTTGGGGAGGGCCTTAGTGTTCCATTTCCATCCTGGATTTTGAAGGGGCCATGTACCTGTTCCTCCCTGGTGCCTAGTCATGGAGACATGACCTAGGCTTTTAGTAGAGCCCAGGTCATGCTCCTGCCTGGGACTTTGAATTCTGAGGGACTACTATAAAGAAACAGGAAAAGTTAGAGATGATTAATTGGGGTGGTGTAGTCAAGTGGCCAGTGACAGTGGTGCCCACACCCCACTCTTCCTGTGGAGTGACATGGGCTATAGTTCCTGCTTCCTAGTCACCTTGGGTTCTTGACGATTTCTGAACCTCCATTGCCAGACTTCCAGTTCTGTGAACTCTCCAATGTTCTTTCAAGAAATGTTTCCCTTAAGTTAGCCGGAGTTTAGTTTCTGTTATGTGTATCCCCAAACCTTAACTTACAGACTATATTGTCTTTCCATCTTTGCCTGACTTGGTCAATTTGGGCTTCTCTAACCAAGTACCAGAGACTGGGTAGCTTATAAACGTGACAGAAATTTCTCTCTCGCAGGTCTGGAGACTGGAAGTTTGACATCAGGGTGGCAGCATCGTTGGTTTCTGCTGCAGACTCTCTCTCCTCCAGGGTGTAGACTGCTGACTTCTTGCTGTATGGTCACATGGTAAAACGAGCTAGCTAGCTCTCTGGCCTCTCCTTTTAAGGGCAGTAATCCTATTCATGAGGGCTCCATTATCATGACCTAATCACCTCCCAAGGCCCCGTCTTCTGATATCATCTCATTGGGATTAGGTTTTCAACATATGAATTTTGGGGGGACATAAACATTCAGTCTATAGCACCACCCTCATCTAGATTTGAAACTCGTTAAAAGTGAATCACATATCTTTTCATCTTTGTATACTCAAAGCCCTTAGTAACAACAGATGATTGATTAATTTTATATATGATAGTGACAAGATCATACTGGTATTTTGGAAATCTCACTCTCTTTCATGTATGAAAAATGGGGTAGAAGAGGAAAGGTCGGAGTAAAGACTGGAATACTGGGAGGCGATTTTTGTGATAGGTAGTGGGAATGGAGATGGAGAAAAATTTTATGGATTTGAGAGATGTTTAAGGAAACAGGTCAGGATTTTGGTGACTGATTGATCATGGTCAATGATGGATAGGGAGGAAGAAACATGACTCCCAAATATCTGACTTCAGTTACTAGTTGGATAATGGTGCCATTCAAAGAGGTAGGAACATAGGAACATTAGGAGTTGGGGGGGGGGGTGGTGCTGAAGGAGATAATTGGGTCAACTGGAAATGTGTTGAGTTTCTGGACCGTTGGAGAGGTCCCATATACCATGAGTGATGGGTCTAAAGCTCATTCAGGATCAGAGATTAGGTATCCTCACAATATCGATAAGTGACTGAAAGTCACTTGTTGGCTTGCTCTTGGCCCTTGAGGTTGTTTCTCTTCAGAAGAAATATGTTAGAGCCCAAAGAACTCAGGAGTGAAAAGAGGCATCCTGGTTTCTAATTCCGCCTATGTTGCTAGTTAAATTTGTAATCTTAGAAAAGTCACTTTTGCCCTCTGGGCCTTGGTTGTTACATCCTTACAAGGGAGCTGCTGTCTGTCCCGGAGACCTCACAGGATAGTTGTGGGAATCAAGTGAGAACCTGATATAAATAAAATTGCTTGGATAACATAAATGTGCTTGTGAAAGACAGTGCTCTTGCATTTTCCATATGCTCCCCTACAGATCCCGGGATCTTTTGAGTTATGTTGGGACCATGTGAATACTCTGGCTAATGAGCTGTGAGTAGATGTGACAGGTGTCACTGCTAAGTCAAAGCATGAAGAGTTCGTGCGCCATCTCCAACGTCTCTGTTCCTCTTCTTTAGTAACCATGGATGTGACGTGTTGAGATGGAAGCATTGTAAAATAGAAGGAACATCAGTCTCTGAGTCATAAAATGGAGGAAAGAAAACCCCACCTGTCTCATGACCCCCAATTGACTTTATGTGAGTGAGAAATAAATTTTTGTGTCTTTAAGTCTCTGAGATTTGGGGACTATAGGTTCCTAAAACATTTCTAAGCTTCTTCTGGTTAACATAGCGTTGCAAGCATAAGGCATTGTTCCTGGAGGTTTTTGTGGAAGTCGGTGGGAAACTGGAGACACGGGGCTCTAAAAAGCTTTTGGAGATAGACAGGGAAAGCAATGAAGATAATTTGGGGTAAGGGAGAAGTTGGAACCTGGGGGGCTTGACTAGGAGGCTGGGGCAGTAACTCAAAGGTGAGGGGATAAATATTTGGAAATGGGAATAGAGAAGGGAAATCATACGGATGCAAATGGCAGTCATTTTGAAAGAAAGTGGATGGAGTCTGTGGCTAATTGGAATGGGAGCTATGTCAGTAGAAATTGCCAAAGACGATTCAAAGTTTGAAGCCTGGATAGCTTAAGAGAATAAAAGTGTTGTTAATGGGGACCAGGTTTTTTTGGAATCGAGCAGAATTTGATTGGAAGAGGTAGCCGTGGAAAAGGAAGTTCATTATGGATATAATTTGTTTGGGTGGAAGGAGCTCACAAATTCAAGAAAATGTCTGGTATCCAGGCAGAGCTATTAGCGCTGGAACCCAAATGAAAAGATCAAACTGGAAGCGTAAACGATACGCGGAGCCACAGTAGGGTGCATTGGTTAATCCTGCCAACGTGGGAGGTTGGGTCGGAGGATAAGGAGTCCATGAGAACCACTGGTAAAAACCAAGTGGGGATGTTCGTTCATTCGTTCAGCAGACGTGTACTGAGCGCACATTATGTGTCCTGTATTTACTCCAACGTACTCATTCCTCAACAAACTGGTAACTGTAATTTGGGTGAGTTTTATTATCTCAGCACTTCCAACGTGGAAGGCAGGCACACTGGGAACGTCGGTACACATATTTGAAAAGTTGTTTTGTAGACCTTCTTTCCAGAGCCTACCTAATAAAAGACAGCTAATACAATGAAGGAGCCTGCTGAGACCATAGCTGTGACTTTAATGTCATTAGATTAATGCAGAAATAGGACTTAGCATGCCACCTACGTACTTAGTGTTTATGACCGTGGCATAGCAGTCTGGGCGATCTCCGACATCCTCACGGTTTTCCTCCTCCAGCAACAGAGAGGGAAGACCGTTTCAGTTGCATAATAAAAGTTACAGAGCCTAGATGTAGAAGATTGTTTTATTTCAGGTTCCATTAAGTACCTTACAGATACAGAAGGTCTTTTGAAGAAAAACAGGCATGTTAGCTAAATGTAATTTGACCTTAAAATATAGATTAGCAGAGAACTGAGAGAGAGATTTCAAATCAAACCATCTCCGAACTTCACTTTATTGACAGGAGAGGAAAGCCCTTACCATCCATAAAATAGGAGGATGGACTCTTGGATCACTAACGCAGCTCTTGCTCTGGTTTTCGATAAATATGGAGCCAAGCCTAGAATCGTGGGATATCTCGAAGTTACAAAACACTGCTGCTAGTTTGTAAGCACTCCCACACAGCTTTTAGTGATAGCCACTTTAAAAAGACCATCCAATATTTTAATTGCCTTGACCACAGATCTGAGGCAGTTTTTCGCTAAAAAAAAATTATGAGGTCATTTTAGAAATCAACCAGATGACTCCATGGGGCCATAAAGCTTACTTTCAGCAGAATGGTGACCAGAATGTAGAAGACAGAAGGGCGTAGAGCATGTCAACAGAAATAAGAAAGGGGTGGGTTTTCATAAACCGAGGTTCTCACCATAGCCCCCAAAGATTCCAGCGGGGAGAACCCTGGCCTGGCAAATCACCACGTTTAGCCCTAGGTTGAGATACAGTCTTTTGAAGAATCTTCCGTATTGCCTAATTTGCATACACTTCCGTCCTTTCCTGGGGTGTCCTTGGAAATTCTGGGTGTCCTTTTCTCCAAGGGTGGGTGCGGAAATGTGCTGATTCTTTCATTTCTGCATCACCATGCAGCTACCTGGGATCGAGTGGAATACTGAAGCCGACCAGAAGCCTTGACTTGGTGAGTGCAATTTTTAACCAATCAAGTCAGCTGCTCATGGATCACCTAAGGATTGGTTGTCCGACACAAGAGATGTCTTCTAGGAAACCTGCAGGGCGTCCGATATTTTCTAAATTTTTCGGGACCTCTCTAGATAAGGATGGAGGCAAGACATTTGCCAGATTGAATTCATTGCAGCCGTGAATGTGTTTGTGATGAGATCCATGAGATACTTCTGCTGTTTACCGTTGACTAAAGCTTAGCTTCTTTATTTAATAGCGCTTTATTGATTTTTATGGTTATTTTTGAAACAGTACATGTTTCATACCAGCATTTGATGTATTTCCACAAAATGCGAAGTTTACCTTGAGAAGAAATTTTACCGTGTTTAAATGTCAGCTAAAATAGCACAAACCAAATATCCCTGTGCTAAGAAAATAACCCGGGGACGGAGGGGAGGCTTTGCTCCTCAGCCAGTAAATCCTGCTTCCTAAGCTCTAGTGTGCATAAGGCTTTCCCACGGATCTCCTGTTGCTACGGAAACCTCTCTCAGTGTCTGGGCTCTAAACAGCTGACTCATTTCAAAGTCTGGCTCTCAAACTCTCAGCTCACAGCTTAGAGAGACAAATGGAAACAAAGAACAGCACAGAAACAATGAAATACCAATATATACCATTCCATTACAAAGTGAATAAATTATGTGTCTTGAATAAAGGGACAGGGTAAGGTCGTGCAGATCGCCGGTGGCTACAGACTGCAGTCCAGGTGCCCTAGAAACGCAACGGAGGCCAAGGTCAGTAAGAAGAGATTTCCGTCCTTTGGACTTCGTGACCCAGAATAAAACCAAAGCTTAAAGAGATTCTCCGTAACTCCCTCATATCAAAATAGGCTAACCAGCTACGTATGTAAACACAAGCAAAGAGCGTGAGCAGCAGGTTAGCTAGCGTGGGATGGGGTGCGGGGAGAGGTGGGGGAGGGTAGGGGTATCTTAGAAAAGCCCAAAGCCGGCTCGGGCAGTGTCCAAACAAAGCTCGAAGGTCTCTCTTCCAAGCATATTCTAAAGGGGCCTTCCTGTTTTAGCGCCTTTGGGCCCTATTAAGTCAACATGTTCCATGAATACACGGAGCCGTGTTTGGAATCTCAGAATGAGGGAATAAGTGTCCCAGAACTCTCATCCCTGTCAACTGGCCCGGAAGGTATGGTGGGATTTTCTGTTTTTCCATTTACAACTGATAATGATGATAGGCAGCAATGGAACTTTGAATCCGAACTCCTGAAAAAGTGATTTACTTAAAAAAATTTTTAAAAAATATTTGCTTATTTTTGAGAGAGAGAGAGAGAGAGAGAGAACGAACCTGAGTAGGGGAGGGGCAGAGAGCGAATGAGACACAGAATGCGAAGCAGGCTCCAGGCTCTGAGCTGTCAGCCCCGAACCCGACGTGGGGCTCGAACCCATGAACCGTGAGATCGTGACCTGAACTGAAGTCGGCCGCTCAACCACCTGAGTCACCCAGGCGCCCTGTGATTTACTTTTATGTATTGAGGATCAACTTTAGTTTGGTAGTGAGAAACTTCCTTTTGAGGGCCTAACATGGTAGGGATTAGGAAAAAATGCTGCCATGTGGATGTTTCAGATTTACATTTTTTTTTTTTTTTAATTTTGAGAGAGACAGGGCGTGTGCGTGAGCGGGGAAGGGACAGGGAGAGAGAGTCCCCAAGCCCCATTCGACGTGGGGCTCAAACTCACAAACCTGTGCCTTCACATTTTAATGTGGGAAGTTATGTACATAATAATATATAAATTACATATAAAAATTATGTAATCATTTGTATTTTATATATATTTAGAATTGTTTAGCTTTCGTGAGATTCTATTGTCTCTGTTATCTTGTGCCTCTGAAAGCACTGGCCGTAGTGTAGCTCAAATGAATATTTAAGCATCATTTTGTTCTATTTACCAATACAAATTCTTTGTGACTTTCCGCTGGGAAGGTCCAAGTCGGTAATACATGCCAGCAAAATAGTATCGGTGAAAAGATGTGGAAAGGATCATTAACCAATGCATATTGAGTCTGCAAAATATCCCAAGCACTGCTCCCAAACAGGCAGAGTGTTAACGGCAGTAAGCAAGGCTTGTCCTTTAATAAAAGTTGTAACTCTAGAGAAGTCGTGTTGTGTGTGTCCAGACTTTGGTGAAGGATAATTGGCACGTCCAGTTTATTGTGGAACTTTCCACTCGATTCATTCTGTGCATTGCGGCTAAATTAATGGGTTCTGCTGATGATCCTTGAGAGGCTAACTAAGCTGGTAAATCAAGGGAATGCTCTTGAACCAATATGTCTGGAATTTAGCAAAAAATACTGTGGGAAGCTGAATAATGGCCCATGAAATATGTTCACATTCAGAACCCTAGTATCTGTGAATACGTTAATTTACACAGCAAAAGGGACTTTGCAGATGTGATTATATTAGGGAACTGAGATGGGGAGATCGTGTGAAATATCCCGGTGGGCCCAATGTAATCTGTCTTATAAAGGGGAGACGGGGTGGCTCAGTTAGTTGGGCGTCCGCCTCTTGATCTCTGCTCGGGTCATGATGCCAGGGCCATGGGATCAAGCCTCGAGAACTCTAAAAGCAGAATTAGTGTCAGAGAGAGGGGGGCTGTGATAATGGAAGCAGAGGTTGGAATGATGCTTTGAAGATTGTTGAAGGGGCGGGAGGCAGGGAATGTGGGCATTCTCTGACACCTGGAAAGGACAAGGAGATATATTCTCCCCTGGGGTTTCCAAAAGGCACACAGGCCTTGGTTCTAACCAAGTCAAGGCCGCTCCAGACTTCTGACCTTCAGAATCGTAAGATAGTAAGTTTGTGTTGTTTTAAGCCTCTAAGTTTGTAGTGGTTCCATACAGCAGCGGTAGTCACTAATACAGCTGATACAGATGCTCATTAAATTCAGCAAAGAATTTCACTATGGCCTTAGAAACAAGAGGGAGAAACATGGACTAGATGATAGGACTGGTAAGTGGCCTCACATCTGGTGGAAATGTATACAATATGAATGGAGCAGTGTTAACGTGGGTAGAGAATGCCCCTGACATGCTAGCTGGCTTTGTGCTTGGCTTTGGCCCTTTCATCAGTTTCTCTGAAGACACAGAAGGCAGATGGCTTGGATTGCTCTCAAGGGAATTATGCTGAATGAAAACAACTCATCTCACAAGGTTAGATGCTGTATGATTGCGTTTAGATGGCTTTCATTTTTTTATCGCGGTGAAATTCACATAACATAAAATTAACCATTTTAAAGTGTACGTGTCAGTGGCCTTTAGGGCATCCATAAGCTGTTCAGCCACCACCTATATCAAGTTCAAATCATTTTTATCACCTCAAAGGGAAGCTCTGTACCCAGTAGGTGGTCACTCCCTATTCAACCCTCCTCCCAGCCCTCGGGCAAAACCAATTTGATTGTTTGTCTCTATAGGTTTGACAAGTCTGGATCGTTCATACAAATGGAATTGTGCAACATATGACCCTTTGTGTCTGGTTTCTTTCACTTAGCATAATCTTTTTGAGGTTTATCCACATTGTAGCATGTATCCATACTGCATTCCTTTTCATGGCTGAATAATATCCTATTGTATGGACATACTACATTTGTGTATTCACTCACCCAGTGATGGAAGTTTCAGTTGTTTCCACATTCTTTTTTTTAAGTTTTATTTAAGTAATCTCTACACCCCACGTGGGGCTCAAACTCACGATCCTGAGGTCGAGAGTCACGTGCTCTACTGAGCCAGTCAGGTGCCCCTTGCTGTTTCCACATCCTGGGTGTTGTGAGTAGTGCTGCTGAGAACATTTGTGTGCAAGTTTTTGTTTGAATGTTTTCAAATCTCTTGGGTGTGTTCATTCCCAGAGTGGAATTTCTGGGTCATATGGTAATTCTCTGCTTAACTTGAGGAACCACCAAAATGTTTTCCATAGTAGCTGCACCATTTTCCATTCCCACCAGCAATTTTTCACCATCCTTGCCAACACTTGTTATTTTGTATTATTATTTTTTTTAATTATAGACATCCGAGTGGGTGTGAAGTGATATGTCGTTCTGGATTTGATCTGCATTTCCCTAATGACTAATGAAGTTGAGCATCTTTCCAAGTGCTTGTTTGTCATTTGGATATCTTTTAGGATAAATGGCTGTTCGAGTCCTTTATCCATTTTTTAATTGGGTTGTTTGGGGCTTTTTGTTACTATTGTTGAGTTGTCAAAGTTTTCCTATGTTCTGGACGAGATCCTAATCAGAGATGTACTTTTCATTAAGTTTCTCCTATTCTGTATTTTGTCTTTTCCCTGTCATGGTCATGTCCTCTGCACACAACTTTTTAAATTTTGATGAAGTTCAGTGTATCTATTTTTTTTTCTTTTGTTGCTTGTGTTTTTGATGAATCCATTGCCAAATCCAGGGTCATGAAGATTTACACCTGTGTTTTCTTCTATGAGTTATACTACTTTCATTTAGGGTGTTGGTCCATTTTGTGTTGATTTTTGTATGTGGTGTGAGATAGGGGTCCAAATTTATGTTTTCGTATGTGGATATACAATTGTGTAAAAACCATTAGTTGAAGAGACTGTCTTTCTCCCATTGATCGGTCTTGGGATCCCTGTTGAAAATCAATTGGCCATAGATGCTTGGATTTATTTCTGGACTCTCAATTCTATTCCATCGGTCCATGTGTCTATCCTTATGCAGCACCACACCATTTTAATCATGGCAGATTTGTGGGAAGTTTGAAATTGGAAAGTGTTTAAGTTTAACTTTGTTCTTTTTTCTAAAATGGTTTGGCCATTTGGGGTCCCTGGTAAATTTATATCAATTTTAGTATCAGCCTTTCCATATCTCCAAAAAAGGATGTGGAATTTTAATAGGGTAACATCAAATCTGTAGATTGATTTTGGTAGTGTTTGAATATTATCTTAACAATATTATGTCTCCAATCCATAAACATGGCATTTGTTTCCATTTATTTATTTTGTTTCTTTCAGCAATACTTTATGGTTTTCAGTGTATAAAATGTTTACCTCTTTGGTTAAATTTGCACATAGATATTTTATTCTTTTGGATGAAATCGTAAATGGGATTTTCTTTTTCTTTCTTTTTAAAATTGTTTTTTAATGTTTATTTTCGAGATAGAGACAGAGCATGAGCAGGGGAGGGGCAAAAGGTGAGGGAGACATAGAGTCCGAAGCAGGCTCCGGGCTCTAGCTGTCAGCACAGAGCCCGACATGGGGCTCGAACTCACAGGCCGTGCTGAAGTCGGACGCTCAACCGACTGAGCCACCCAGGTGCCCCTGGGATTTTCTTAATTTACTTTTCAGGTTGGTCATTGCTGGGATGTAGAATTACAAATGAATTTTGTGTGTTGATCTCATATCCTGAACTTCTGCTGAATTTCTTTTAATAACATCAATATTTTGTGTGTGTGTCTGTGTATTCTTTAGGATTTTCCATGTAAAAGGGGGCACCTGGGTGGCTCAGTCGGTTGAGCATCCAACTCTTGATTTTGGCTCTGGCTCTGATCCCAGGGACGTGGGATTGAGCCTTGCATTGGGCTGCACTCTGTAGAGTCAGACAAAAATTATAAAGTATGGAAGAGTCAGAAAAAATATTTTAAAAAATGATCTGAGTAGACATTTGTTCCAAGAAGTCCTGTAGGTGACCAACAAGTACATGAAAAGGTGCTTAACATAACCAACCATCAGGGAAATGCAGACCAAAACCGCAGTGAGATATCACCTCACTCCCGTCAGAGTGGCTAGAATAAAAAAGATAAGACATAATAAGTGTTGGTGAAGATGTGGAGTAAAGGGATATTTCAGCAGGGATATTTCAGCAGGGACTAAAAAACTATGTCAAGGATGTCAAAGAGGGATTCCCACACAGAAAGGGAGTTGAACTTGATCAACTTTGTTTTATTTCATTTTTCTTTTGAGAGAGCGAGAGAGTGTGCACAGGGGCGGGTGTGCTAGTGGAGGAGAGGCAGAGGAAGAGGGAGGGAGAATCTCAAGCAGGCTCTATGCTCAGCATGGAGCCCGATGCAGGGCTCAATCCCACCACGGTGAGACCGTGACCTGAGCCACAATTAAGAGTTGGACGCTTAACCGACTGAGCCACCCAGGTGCCTGGGCTTCATAAACTTTAAAATAGTTTTCAACACTGAGATTCTATGGCTCAAATCTAGGAAGGTGAATTGACCTATGGCAAAGTGGGTGATCGTCTCCCATGCTTGGATGCTTGGTCTCTGGCCATGGTGTTTAGCAGAAATCAGTGAGTTTTTAGAACGTTGGAAGGTGCCCACAACTGGCACTGGTGTATTTTTTGTCACTTGAAGGCACCTGTGGACGGTCCTATACTTTTCCAGACAAGAGTAAGCTCAGGAATGCTTTGCTTCATTCATTCAGGCTGCCTGCAGATAGAGACCCTTTCCTCTGCTGCCTTATCGCCAGTTACATTAAATACAGTCTATGACCAGAGTTGATTAATACTGTACTGTAGTCAACATCCGTGCGAGCATATACAATGGCCCCCGTGCAGAAAAAGATTCCATTGAGCTAACAGATAGCAGTGATTCCGTGAGTGACAGTGAAAGTCGTCCTACACCATAACCCTCCTCTCTCGTCTCCCTCACACTAGCCACAAAGATTTTCAAAGGTAAGTGAAGGTTAATTTGTTTAGTTTTCTTTATATTTTGTATTTATTATTTTGTATTACAATGTTGTAATCATTTTGATAAGAATATTTTGGGGTTGTGGAACGAATCATCTGAGTTTCCATTATTTCTTATTGGGAAATTTGCTTTGATATACAAATTATGTTATATATTATATTATATATTATAAGCATGTTTCTGGAATGAGTTATGCTTGGAAACCATGGTTTTACTGTATATATGAAATTCTTAAGTGCAGACTTAGAAACGATTGTGTCTCTGTAAATGTTAAACAGTTTTGAGTTTCAATTTTCTCAATGATAAAATGAAAGTGACCATATATCTAGTTCATAGGATTTCTATGAAAACTATATGAGATGATATGTTTATTTAGTTCTATGCCTGGCACATCAGGCTCCCAGTAATTCTCCTATATGCTTACTATTACATATATTTTTTTATGTTAGAGAAGGAGAGAGAGCGCGCAAGTTGGGGAGGGGGCAGAGGGGGGAGAGAGAGAATCTTAAGCAGGCTCCACGCTTAGCGTGGAGCCCGACATGGGGCTTGATCTCAACAACTCTGGGATCATGACCTGAGCTGAAATCAAGAATCAGACACTCACCCGGCTGAGCCACCCAGGCACCCCCATGCTTATTATTGATGTACATACGTTAGAGCCTTGATAGGCGGTGAAAGACTCCATTTGATCTAACATACAAATGTTCTTTCTCCAGGTTAAACTGCTCTTCTATGAACCTCACACACGCCCACATTTCACCCACGTTATTCCACACATTGGCATTTGCTTGAACAAACTCCTTTGCTACCTAAGGCTGCAACTGATGTTACTATATAGAAATTGCAAACTGGATTAAAGACCAGAAATTCAATTGGCCCAGATAAGTCATCTTGATCTTGTTTGGTTAGTTATATCCCTTGTGATGAGGATAATATATGCGTTCTACAAAAATACTGGTTGTTAGCTTTTTCCACAAGTTGGTCTTTTCCTAGCTGCAATCTCTCACTTTATATTCAGGTATATTAATTATGAGATGGTTCCACAAATAAGATAAACAGCAACTCCACCACATTCATTGTACTGGATCTTTTTATGGGATATTGACGAGCGAAGGTTAAAACTACATTGAGCGGCAATTTCCCTTCAATAAGATTTTCAATTCTGTCAACTGCAAGAATGAGTGCCCTTTATTGGTTCCCTGGCTTTCATCATTTTAATTCTATCCCGATGATTCCCAAATGTCTATCGGCAACATCGAATGCCCCCCTGATACCTTTTGGTCATTTCCATTTGGCTGGCCCACTGGCACTACCAACTTAATATGCCCAAAATATCATTTGGCATCTTCCCTAAAAATCTTACCCCTTCTTCATTGCTTCCCATGTCATCTATCTAGTCACTAGGATAGGACATTTGGAGTTACCCCAGACTCCCTCTCTCTCTAATCACCCCATTTAGTCAACCACTCAGACTTCTGGATTTTACTCCTACAAGTTTCTCCTGTGCCCTTATCTCCATCTCTCCGAACTACTGTGCTCGTTTAAACTAACATCATCTCTCCTGGATTCACCTAACATTAGTCTGTTTAGTAATTTCCCTGTCTCTACTCTTATGTACTGGAATGTATGCTTCATGTGTTTTCAGAACAACCCATCTAAAAGAGAAGTCTGATTGTATCACTCTTTTGCCAAAAACTCTTCAATGGCTCACTGCTGTTCTCAAAACAGTACAAGGAGGGGTGCCTGGGTAGCTCAGTCGGGTGGGCGTCCGAATCTTGATTTCCGCTCGGGTCATGATCCCAGGGTTGAGCTCCTTGCTGAGCATGGATCCTAAGATTCACTCTCTCTCCCTCTGCCTCTCTCCACCCACCCCTCTCTCAAATAAAAATAAATAAAGCCAAACAAAAACCTAAGTACAAGCTGCCTGACTTGGGAAACATAGTTTTTCATGATCTGACATCTGCCTACCTTTCCAGCTCTGTCTCTCATAATCTCTAAAGTGCACTTGACATTCCAACAACCCAGAAATATGTTCAGTTCTCTACATAGAGACTTGCCAGGTATAGAAAAGATAAATATAGGACATCCAGTTAAATTTGAATTTCAAATAAACAACGAATTTTTTTTAGAAGTATATCCCATGTAACACGTTGTGTCTTACGTGTGTTTTTGTTCCCACTATCACATCTCCCTGGAATGCACTTGCTAATGTTAAGATTCAGCAGAATTACTGTCTCTTGTAGGGCACCCGTCCTCCACACTCCCTCCCTCGAACCCTGAGTGAATTAGAGGACTCCTGTCATCACATACTGTAATTGTTATTTTTTTGTATCTTTTCCTATCAGTGAGACTCCCTGAGGGCAGGGACCGTTTGTCTCTGTATTGGCATCGTCCAGAAGGGTGCCTGATATGTGGTAGACACTTTACAAATATTTGATGAATAAATGGTTCTCCTGACATTATTAATATTTTCTCCTTAAACCCAACATGAAGAATATTTTTGCCAGCACACGTGACAAAATTAGGAGAAAGCCCGTCTTAAAACAGAGCTCCAAACTCAAAGCTGAGAGGACAGTATGTTTTCCCCTAGAGATTAAAAAATTAAAATAAATTTAATGGCGACAATTAAACTTTTTAACCTTGTGAAACCTATCCTATCGCATGAATTTTTAACAGCATCTTTGACCTCAAAACAATACGATGCAGTGGCTCATGTTGTTTGATTTTCTATGTCTGTGCCTGCACATCTTTAAACTCCTATGTTTTCCATATTTCGAAGATGTGTCGGCATGGGAGAGTGCTATAAATCCCAGCTAACAACCTGAGAAGGAACTCACGCTAACGCTTTAGTCGGTACAAATTTATTTGCCCGTTGCCTGCATTTTCTTTCACTAAAAATACATTTTTTTACTTAGCCCTGGAAAAAGAGTGCGTTTGAATATCCATTAAAAAGTGAGTCAGCTGCAAATTTGATATTCAACTCTATGCTCGTAGGGAGGACAGGTAAACACATTCATCAGTGAGTAAGCAAAGATTAGTCAGATGGAGAATCTGAACGCTGCAGTGAAATTTCTGCTACCAGCCTATCCTGTTTTCAAAGCACACTCTGTAGTAGTTCATTAAACTAGTTCTTCAAAGGTACAGTATTTTGTAGTCTTAGACATAGAGGTTGCAGCAAAATTTGCTTTATACTCTCCTCAAGGTACCTTGGGTCTGGCTGCTGAACAAGTACCTGAAAACGGAAGGATCCTGGCTTTCATAGCTTGCTGCAAAATATTTTTAATAACAGATGGGACTTGAGAGGGTATTAGTTTGCTAGGACTGCAGAAACAAACTGCGTGGCAGGAAACAACAGAAATTTACTGTTTCACGATTCTGGGGGCCGGAAGTCTGAAATCAAGATGTCAGCATTGTTGGTTCCTTCCGTGTGTTCTGAGGGGGAATCTGTTCCATGCCTATATTCTGGCTTCTGGTGACAGCTTACGATCTTTGGTGTCCCTTGGGTTATGGGGACATCGCTCTGATCTGTCTTCGTCTTCATATGGCCTTCTCCCTGTGTGTCTGTGTCTTCACATTGTTTTCCCTCTTTCTGTAAGGGCACCAATCATACTGGGTTCTGGCCCACCCCTAATGTCTTGAGTACATCTAGAAAGGCCCTCTTTCCAAAGACGGTCACCTTCACAGGTATTGGGCATCAGGACTTCCACAATTCAACTCACAACAGGGAGGAATCTATCAATCTCTGAAATTGCAGGCAAAATCAGGAGTTTTATGCACAAATGAGAGCATTTTCTTGGCAAGAGTTTCCATCTCCCTTACTTTCATCAAATTCTGAAGGAGATCCGTACCCTGAAACCTTAAGAGCCACACTCTGAATAAAAGCAGCATTGATGGGAACGGCAGAAAGGGTGTCCTTGACAAAGTTTTGGAGTATTCTTTGAAAGCTGCTAGGTAACTTCAGGATGAGTGTTGTATATCCAGTTCATGATTCAAGAGTCTCTCTTATGCTTACTGTCCGTGACGGGCCGGGTAAGGGAAAAGTGAAAGCCCTACCAGATCCTTCCATTTTTTTTTCATTACATTTTTTTCAAGTTTATTTATTTATTTTGAGAGAGAACAGGGGAGGGGCAGAGAGAGAGGGAGAGAGGGAATCTCAAGCAGCCTGATGCAGGGCTCAAACTCACAAACCTTGAGATCATGGCCTGAGCCAAAATCGAGAGTCGGATGCTTAACCAACTGAGCCACCCAGGCACCCCCTAAGCCCTCCCAGGTTCTTTTAAGTGCAGAGCATGGCTTCAAAGGCTTTGCCTTTCGCCCATTCGTGATGGGATTATCCCTATTTCCTTATATAGATATTCAAAAGAACATTCCAACTTCCTGCCTGTGTGATATGGATGTCGTCATGCTTAGCTGTATTGAAAATGTAACAAAAGCCTTTAAAACTGCAGAATCTTTGCTGACTAGATGTAATGTTGTTTTATGAGGCCAGCTCAGCACTAGTCTTGCTTACTTTTTAAGTCACACGTGTTGGTGATGATTGTTCTATTTCCGTGGTAGTTGTAAGCTCCAAGAGATTTGATGAAAGAAATGTTTTGATTTAAAACAGCATGGATAGCTTGTGAAAATATATAGCGGCCAGGCTTTCAGGTATATGATTCAGAATAATTAGGCAGAGATTTATAAGATGCTGATTTCATACTAATTATGTCTCATGACAATGATGTTTTAGGTTCTAAGTAGCTAAGTAGCGATTACTTATAGTTTGAAATGCATATGTTAAATGTAAGTATCTACTCCACTGACAACGATTTTACCCCAGTTTGAGCAATTTCACTGGCTTAGCTGTGATAATGGGGAGGCCAGTTGTTCATGTAGATAGTTAAAGTGTGTGCTAATTAGGTTTGCAGATGATACTAACTGGTGAATTTGCTGGTACATTTAAAATGGGATTTAGGGGCGCCTGGGTGGCGCAGTCGGTTAAGCGTCCGACTTCAGCCAGGTCACGATCTCGCGGTCCGTGAGTTCGAGCCCCGCGTCAGGCTCTGGGCTGATGGCTCGGAGCCTGGAGCCTGTTTCCGATTCTGTGTCTCCCTCTCTCTCTGCCCCTCCCCCGTTCATGCTCTGTCTCTCTCTGTCCCAAAAATAAATTTAAAAAAAATGTTAAAAAATAAATAAATAAATAAAATAAAATAAAATGGGATTTAAATTCAAAGTGACCTGACTATGTAGAGACCCGGTCTTTCAGAAACAGAAATTTAATAGTTGTAAGTGCATCCTCTGGCATAGTTGGGTAGAATGAGTAGCTGACTCCTAGCTACCTCCCTACTTCTTGCCTCCCATCCATTGCACCCCTCAAAAATGTTTTTTTATCAAACATAACTCTGATCATGTCCGCATACTTCTCAAAAACCATCAGTGGCTCCCCATTGCTCAACACATTAGGTACAGAATCCTCACTCTGGCGTTTAAGGCCTCAATATTTATTTATTTATTTATTTGTTTGTTTATTTATTTATTTTTGTCGGCAGGATCCCTAGATATTTGGAAATGAAATAATACATTTTTGCTAACCTGTGCTTCAAAGGGAAAACTGAAGGAAATTAGAAAATATTTTGAACTGAATGAAAACCTAAATACAGATCGGAATTTATGGCACTTCACTAAAGCAGTGCTAAGTGGGAAATTTATGTCATTAAATGCTTATATTAGAAAGGAAGATAGGACTCAGTTTAATAATATCAGCTGCCACCTTAAACTATAAAAAGAAAAAGTAAATTAAATCTAATGCAAATAGAAGAAGAGTAACAATATATATAAAGGCAGAAATCAATGAAATTGAAATTAGAAAATGATAAATAATTATCAATGAAACAAAAACTTTTTTTTTTAAAGGTCAGAGAAGCTGAAATAGCCAAGATTTTTCTTTTTTAAAGACTGTTATAAACCAAAAGCTTTGGACATTGTCTTAGCTTAGATATGTTAGGCTCCCATAACATATAGCCATAAACTGGGTGGCTTATCAACAACAGAATTTTATTTCTCACAGTTATGAAGGCTGGAATTGTGAGATGACGCCGGCATGGCTGGGTTCTGGTGAGAGCTCTCCTCCAAGTTCTTGACTGCCGACTTCTTGGTATCCTAACGCAACAGAAAGAGAGCTAGCTGGTTCTCCGGCCTCTTAAGAGGGTACAGCCCCATTCACAAGGGCTCCACCTTTGTGAACTAAATACTTCCCAAAGGCCCCACCTCCAAACACATGAACTTGGGGAAGACACAAATATTCCGTCTATTGTAGACCTAGCTTAAAGTATATGACTCTGAGCACATAGAGAAAAAGATTTACAGCAGTTTGCAAAAAGGGCAAAAATGATAGGACACTTAGAATCATAAATGACGTATTAGTCATTTGTAATTGTTGGGCTATAGTCATCAAATTATTTGGATTTACGGCAAATGCATATAAAGGCAACAAGTTAATGTGGGAAAATAAGGCCCAGTTTTAATTTTGCAGGGGGGAAATGCTAGCTCAGTATTACATGGTGTTGGGACAAAAGTGGTATTGACAGATACTGGTAATTAATTCACTTGCATCTTTCTTTAGAGAAGGTGAACCTATATTCTTTTTAAAAAAAAATTTTTTTTTAATGTTTGTTTATTTTTGGGAGAGAAAGAGACACGGAGGGCGAGTGGGAGAGAGGCAGACAGAGAGGGAGACACGGAATCCGAAGCAGGCTCCAGGCTCTGAGCTGTCAGCACAGAGCCCGAGGCGGGGCTTGAACCCATGCACCGTGAGATCATGACCTGACCCGAAGTCGGACACTTAACAAGAACCTATATTCTAAAAGGGGGAAAAAAAAACCCCACAAAAGTATTATGAGATGGTTCCATTGCAAAGAAGTAAACAACACGGGCGGATTTTACAAGTTAAAATCTATACGAACACCTTTGGATCCAAATCACTGGGTAAAACTCTGGGATTCTGATAGGTTTCAGAAGGAGTGCCATGATCGAAAAAATAAAGAGAAAATGCTCGCTTGAGGAGAGCGGCTGTGTAGTTGTTCTAAAGTAGGAGAACAGGTAATCCAGTAAAATCCTAGGGTACACAAATAATATGGAATGGCACGGATGACCATTAATGGCTTCGTTCGGGTAGGGTGTGGATGAAATCATTAAAATGGCAGAATTGTTGAGTGCAGAATGTGAGCCTGTGGGAGCTAAAAACAAAGCATGTAACATGTATCAAAGCGAATGGTATCAAAATGATGACCCAGCACTTTTCACATGGTATTTACTTTGTAAAAGATACTGTGTGTTAAGAAGCTGGTGATGGTGGTGCGCTGGTCTAGGAAGGAAGGATAAACATTCTTGTGAAAATGTTGCATCAATCAGGAAAATAAAAGTGCATTTCAGGCCCGACTGGAAGTATTGCGGTAATGACTGAAGAATCTATTTGTAAAATAGCGTGATTTATTTATTATGAGCTTTGACAAGAGGCATAAACAACCCTCCTAGTAATGAATGTGATCATTGTAACTCCTTCTCCTAGAATTGTCTGTATGCTATGCCTCCTGTAAATATTGGATTCAATCAAATCACGGAGAATATGATTTAGATGTAAATATAATTCCCTCATTTAAAATATGTGAATACTTTTTCTGGAGAGAGGGCTTCAAAAAGAAGACCGATTCTTACCTGTGTAGCGTTGTCTTTGAAAGCGTGAGGAAAGTCGCTGGGCTACACACAGCTAATGAAATGGATTGCATTCTGTTTTCTTTCTAGTCGGACAAGCAGGAGGCATGCCGGAGGTGGGTGCAATCCGGCAAGAGGTTGATCACTGTTGTGAACAAATCGTCCAGAGAATGTGTGCATTTATTTTCAGGAGTCAAGGTCACATTTTAAAATATTTGTATTTGTATTTTTTGTAATGTTTATTTTGAGAGAGAGAGACAGACAGACAGTGCACGAGGAGGGGAGGGGCCGGAGGACAGAGAGGGAGACACGGAATCGGAAGCAGGCTCCAGGCTCTGAGATGTCAGCACAGAGCCTGACGCGGGGCTCGAACTCACAAACCATGAGCTCATGACCTGAGCTGAAGTCAGATGCTCAACCGACTGAGCCACCCAGGCGTCCCGAAAATATTTATATTTGTAATTATAAAGGTAATTCATGTGTTTCGTAAGTGTTGGAAGTTTTTGAAACCATACATAAGAAAATAAAGGGATCGCTTAATACTTCTGCTAGCAGAGAATAACCTGTGAGTGTTTTGCTGTTATTCTCCCAGCTGTAGGTTAGTATGTCTGTTAACATAAATGTGTCTCACAGCCCCTGAGTCCTGATTTTTAATTTGAATAAGATTGAAATTTGGGGGCATCAATCATGCCTAATTTAGATTTTAAATTTGGACTATGGGACTTCTAGCCACGGTGAAATAACAGGAACCCAACTCCTACCTGATAGACCTAAAAATACGAATGAAAACTATGAAACAATTTTCAGTTTATTAGACATCTGGGCCGTGAAGGACAGCGACCTCTATAAGATGGAAAACAAAGGAGGTAAGTTCTAGGGCACCCTAGTTTATTTGCCTAGGAGGATAATGCATGTGTGCAAGGAGGGGGGGGGGGGCTGGACAGTCCCTTGAGTTCAGATGGAGCCGGGAGTCCAGGAAGGCCAGGGTAGCTAAAATTGGCAGGACAGGATACTAAGAGGAGATTGCTATACAGAAAGAGAACTCTGGAAATCACACAGGGCTGGGAGTAATTCCTGTTCCCATTAGAGTAGAAACCCTCATAATTTGTGTGGCATTAGGGTACTTGACAGGGTTCTGCCTTTGCAGTGAAAATATGGGTACAACGTCAGGGAAGGCCCTCTGTGTTATTTATTGTCTTTTTGTGTTTTTATTTTTTAATATTTTTTAAATGTTTATTTTTGAGAGCGAGCACGAGTGGGGGAGTGACACAGAGAGAGAGGGAGACACAGAATCCGAAGCAGGCTCCAGGCTCCGAGCTGTCAGCACAGAGCCCGACATGGGGCTCAAACTCACAAACCGTGAGATCATGACCTGAGCCGAATTTGGACACTTAACCGACTGAACCACCCAGGCACCCCTATTGTTTTGTTTTTGTTTTTTAGAGAGAGAGCACATGAATGTGAGTGCGAGTGGGGGTCAGGGGCAGAGGGAGAAAGAGAATCCTAAGTAGGCTCTACACTCAGCACTGAGCCCGATGTGAGGCTCAATCCCATGAACCTGGGATCGTGACCTGAGCCGAAATCAAGAGTCAGACGCTCAAGTGACTGAGCGACCCGGGCACCCCGACTTTTGTTTTTTTAAACCAGAGCTAACATGTCCACCAAAGAAACCATTGTTCACCTCCTAGGACTCAGGGGTTTTAGGAATTCAGCCCCTGTAGTTGTTTGCTTACACGGTGGTTTCCGTGGTGTTTCCTCATCTACTACCTAGGAGAGATGTTTTGGTGTTTGACCATCTAGGTGAGCTTGTTCATCTGATGTCACCAGTGGCCTGTTTCAAATAATATGTCTTATTAGACTCTTACCTGCAAATATCAGTGTGGTTTCAAGAACCATCCTTAACGTCAGGGTTATAGCCTAAGAACCAGTAGATTATGAGCAAATCAGACTCTATTTGCCAGCTCATTTGAAAGTGTGTTGCAGATGCCAGGAGGGGCGCTCAGGCATCTGACCATCCTCCAAAGTACACTTTTGCTGCTAAGGGGCTGTTGCTATCAGGGTTCCGGAAAGAGGGATGGCCAGCCAGCGGGACATCCTTCTGCAGAGAGTCTGGGGGAAGACAGGAGATTGGGGCTGTTCATTGGGAGCACAGGTCTCCAAAGGAAGAAAAAGTGATGAGCGGTCAGCAGGCAGGATTCTAGAGCTGGACAGGGAGGCAGACAGAGGGAGATCAGGGGAAGGGTGCGGTCACGCAGGAAAGTGCTGGGATTGAGACACACACCAGCACGTGGGCAGTCGCCTCCCCAGGAGCTCTGGGGCGCAGGCAGGCCAGACGGTAGGGAAATAAAGCCCGGACAGTCCACAGACAGTGTTTGATTCTCATCCCCTTCCTTCTTTGGGCCTACTTTGGACACAGGGACCTTCTCTTTGTTGCCTGAAAGACATTGAAAAGAAATGAGCCAGAAGACAGAAAAGTGAGCCTCAGGCTGGGAGGAGGGAGAACAGCCTGGGTTTAGACGAATTCAGACCAGGCATCTAGTCCCAGCCCTGTCACGTAGGAGACATGTGACCTTGGGCAAACTGCCAAGTGCTGTGAGCATTAGGTTCTTTACCTGTGAAGTGGGCTTGATGAGTCCTGTCTTGTAGGACCTGCTAGAATGATATATTGGCACGGTGCTTGGCTTTTATGGGATCTTTAATAGCTGTGACTTTTTTTTTTTAATGTTTATTTTTGACAGAGCGTAAGCGGGGGAGGGGGAGAGAGGGGGACAAGAGGATCGGAAGCTGGCTCTGAGCTGTCAGCACAGAGCCCGATGCAGGGCTTGAACTCACGAGCCGTGAGATCATGACCTGAGCTGCAGTCAGTTGCTTGACCAACTGACCCACCCAGGTGCCCCAAATAGCAGTAATTTCTATATGATTTTGACCCCAAACTCTATCATGGTCTCATCAGGGATTGACTGTGTGTGTGTGTGTGTGTGTGTGTGTGTGTGTGTGTTTTCCACGACATCTCAGAGAATGAGCAGCTCCAGGGAGCAAACCACCAAGTGAGCCCAAAATGCTGCTTTGTAAATAGAACTAAAATGTCCCTGTTAGTGGATATATTATTTAATTTGGATATGGGGAAGTCTTCCCCAACAGAACGCAACTCATAGCTCCTAGAATTGGAGTCAAGGACTAACTGTTCCTCCTTCCCAGCTGCTCTTGCATCCAAACCACAATTTTCACTCATTTCACCCCCACCGAAAGTCTAGCCCTTGCTTAGAGGTGACCACATCACGCTCAAGATAACCTAATTAAAATGCCCTTTCAAAGGCGTGGGGCCTCGGCTTTCCCAGGCCAAGGAAAAAGCGCCAGCTCCCCCGCACCACTTCAAAGGACTGTCACCCTATTCTCAGGAACTCTTGTAGACAATGCATACAGAACACTTATCTGTGCACTGCGTTCAGTGGCATGGGGACAGGGGTGCCGTGTGTCTTCCATACGTGCCCCAGGTGGAGACTTCTCTCTGGTTTACCCATGATCCCCAAGGAATTGGTAAGAGCAGTTTTCTATTCTAGACTTTTCTCTTACTTGTAAAACACTTGCAAGAATAAATGAGCCAGTGACCCAGGGGCTTTCATTTATTAAGATTTAATTTCTCATGCACACTTTAGCCAAACAAATCCAGGTACAGATCTTTAATTTTACTAGCCAGCAGACTAAACGGGATTCAGGAATCCTAGCATGACCATCTTGTACATTTCCCCCTCTATTTCTCCATCCCATCGATTTTATTGCCGGACTCTTGCGTATTTCTAAGGAAATTCCACTATCTGTGCCATGCTATCTTCTTCCAGATCAGAAAATAAGATCGAAAGTTTCCCAATATGTTTTCCAGAAGAGCAAAATTCTTATTCTTAAGCCTAATGAACAGCAGTAAAGATGTGACCAGGGTCATCCATGAACCTAGACCATGAAGCTAACCTTTTAGAAGCAAGAGCATTTGAAAAATACCAAAACGAAAAAAAAAAAAAAGATAAAATCTGCAATTCAGTCCTCCACTGTTTAGAACTTCGACTGCCCTCTTCAAACAGAGTGGAGGATCTTCCTCAGGCTTCACTCAGGGCGAGAGAAGCTGCTGGACGGGACACTGGAACTTTCACTGGCTGTGACAGTAGTACCATCGGTGGTGGCCACTGTGGCCCGGGCTCGCTCTCTCTCGTCTCGCAAAGCTTCTCCATACCAGTACGGGAAGGAAGTGGGGTCAGTGCCAGTGACCTTGGAAAAAAACTTCAGGACTTTCATCTTGCTGGTTTCAGCGTGGGCCCTGGGGCCCCACAGGAGTTCGTATCGCGGAGGATCGCTGTGGGGCACCTGCTGGTATACCAGGTACTTTTCCTGCACTAAATCTTCGGTGATGAGCTTCCTGGGTTCCCCATAGATGAAATCCTTCCTCCCAGCATATACTCCGATCTCGCTCAGCACCCTCCAGATCCTATCCTCAGGGGCATGGTCGCCCTCCATAAAGATCACACCCAGGATAAGGATCAGGAGGCCGGTCTTGGGCATCCCCTGGTCGTCACTCAGCATCCCATCGTAGGTGAGGTCTAGGGTTTTGATAAGCACGTAGGAGTGGTTGACGGGGTCCACTTCCTTCACTTCGAGGCCAAAGACAACCTCCATGCACTCACAGGCTTTCTTGAAGATCACGGGGAAGTGGTTCTTGTGCTCTTTGATGCTCTTCAGCATTTCCGCCTTTGTGATGGGCTTCTTTGCTACATACTTGCCACTCAGAAACTGTAGCAATTTACCTACCATCTCGTCTAGGACATCGCCAGGCAAGATCGCCGGGTCTGGTGGAGCCTGGGAGGCGCCTGCATCCCGTCTTGGGCGGCCGGAGCCCTCATTTGATTTGCTCGATAGAGTGGCTTCCCCAGACTGCTGGAGAACACCTGGGTTTCCAGCAGCAGGCACCGCCTCTGGGGCGCCCTGGATCAAAGGAGAGAGAGGAGAAGAGGCAGTTTCCTTCTCAGTTGCAGGAACCTGTGCAGCTACCAGGCCCTGAGCCTCTCTTTGGGCCTTAAGGCCTACTTCAAGCTCGTGGCTCTGACTCTCACTGTGAGACATGATGACCAGTGTTGGGGGCAGCAGGCAGAGGTACGGGCAGCAGGTGGGTGACGGCAACCAACTGGCCTGAGGGAGAGAGGAACAGCGTGAAGGACTCAAGTGTGTCAGCTCCGACAAAGGCCATCATAGCAGGTCTTCCCTTCCTTAGTACTCTAGGCATCTCCTGTCTTCCTGATTGGAGAAGGGCTGGACAGACTCTGGGGATCTCTCTTCTGGAACAGGGGGTCATCTGTCCTTACCTTGATGCCTGCCAGGGTCTGGGACTCCTCCCTCTGTTGACCTGAGGTCACCTTCCTTAACCCAAGGCCTCACCGCCGTGAGACAAGAGAGGAGGAAGCGAACGGGGTGCCACATTCAGACGCCATGCCCTGGGTCCTATCTTGTCTGACGGCAGGGGCAGGGGCAGGGGCAGCCGGGCCCCATCTGTTCTTGAGTAGGGGTCCACCGCATCCTCCATCCTCACATTAACTCCTGGCAGAACCTTAGACTCATGCCTCTGCTAACTGCCTCCAGCTCCTTGAGACCACCAGGTACTTCAAATAGCAGTGAGGGTGCATTACCTCTGGACACTGTGTACCAGGGTTTCCCTAGGCAGAAGCAGGGGGGAGAAGGGGACTTATCTATCCAAGGGCCAGAGGTGGGGAGAGCCCCCAATCCTTATTCAGGGTCCTCATTTTAACTCCTGGGAGAGCCTGGGGTTCCTCTCTCGATGGCCTGACATGACTCCCTCTGCTGGTGTGAGGCTGTCCTGTCAGACCAAGGCCTTCACTTCCTTGAGACCAATGAGACAAGTGAAGAGGTGTCACATCCACCCATCCCTGCCCAAGATCTTCCAGGGCTGACAGCAGGGGTTAAGACCCAGGATGTTTTGGGATGGTGGCTCAATTTCGTCATCCCTCCTGGTACTTAACTCAGTGGCCAGCAGGAGCTGAGATGCCTACCCCTGGTGACCTGAGTGGCCTTTCCAGACAAAGATCCTTACGTCCCTGAGATCCACCCCCCGCCATGCCAGCTGGAAACGAGGGGGGACTCAGGTAGACTGACATGCTCGTGGGCTACCAGGGGCGGGGCAGGTTTCTGTGGGGACCTCTTTGTCTGGAGTGGAAATTACCCTTAGCCTTCCATTAGCAATTCGTGTTGGGCCTGCTTTCCTTCCTTTCTGCAGACCTGAGGCTGCATCCCTCACCCCGAGGCTCTGTCTCCCGGAGAGGCCAAATAAGTGAGGGGGTGACGGGGTTGCAGGAAGATGCTTCTGCCCTACAGCTCTACTTGGAGCCTCGCAGGGCTGACGGCAGGAGCAGGACAGGGCTGGAGACCCCTGTATCCATGGCTGAAGGTCCTCCGGTCCCACATCAGAGTCCTCACCTTGACTCCTGAAGGGCTGGGGCTCCTCCCCCTGTACTTGAGGTTGCACCTCTCAGACCAAGGCTGTCCCCTCCCTAATGCCACCGAGAAGGGACTGAAGCTGGGCTTCGGCCTCCCGGGCCTGCCTGGTATATACTAGGGCTGATGGCCTGGGGTTGTGTGGGTCTCCGCGCAATTCCCTCCGTGTTCTGGCTTGAGGGTGACCCCCAGCTCTCTTCAGGGTATCCCTTTTTATTCCTGGGAGGGCCTGAAGCCACATTTTGTTGACCTAAGAATGTTGCCCTCAGGGAAACGCCCCCATCTTCCAAAGACACTAGGCAAGGAGGTGAGCAGGGCGGACGGGGCATCTGTATCTGACAGCCCTGGCTGGGGCCCCTCACGGCTGAAAGACAAGACAGGTTTCTGTGGGGCCCGCCCTATCCTCTCGGCCCTAAAGATCCTCACCCTTGTACCTGGCAGGGTCTGAAACTCCTCTCTTCGATCACCAGATATTGGGTCCTTCTGACCAAGGCTCTCACCTCCCTGAGACCCCCGGTTCGGAAACAGAAGGAGGTTCCGCCTGACGCTATCTTCCGGAGTCCCCGGGGGCTGACAGAAGGGGTCACGAGAAACTTCTGGAGAGGTTCCTTAGGGTTGGGGGGGGGGGGCCGGGCAGAGCCACAGTCCTTCCCGAGGACTCCCCACCGACTCTCGACGGGGCCTGCGCCCTCTCCCGTTGGCGAACCCGAGAACGAGGCCCGCAGGCCCAGAAACCCATCTCCCAGAAACCACCCACAAGGAAGTACAGAGGGTTGGGGGAGGCGCCTCGGCCCAAGCGCCCTGCTCCGGGCCACCCAAGGCCGACAACCAGGAAGGGTATCTGCGTGCCCCCCCCCCCTTATCCGGAAAGAGGTCCCCTCGGCCCTCCATAAGGGTCTTCACCTTGAGGCCTGGCAGAGCCCGGGCCTCCTCCCTCTGAGGACTTGAGTTCACGCCCCTCAGACAAAAGCCTTTTTTCCCCTCAGGCTCTCAAAATGGAGGCCCGGATTCGGCCCGTCTGGGGCCCTGCGCAGGGGCCTGTAAGGCAGACGACGAGCGAGGTGGGGGTGGAGAGCGAGAGCTCCCCCTCAGCCCTCATTCTGGGTCCTCACCTTAACCTGGCCCCCCCCAGCCGGCGGCACGTCCCTCCGACCACCGGGGCCCTCTTCCCGTCAGAGAAAGCGAGGCCCTCGGGCTCCCAAGATGGACGTTGGGATCAACCACATCCGGGACCCCGCGGGGGTCCTTCCGGGCAGACCACAGGGGGCGGGGGAGGGGCGTCGGGGCACCCGCTCCGCAGCGAAAGCTACCGCCAGCCCTCCCTCTGAGTCCTCACCTGACGGGTGCTGGAGCCGGCCCGTCCCTCAGGTGCCAGAGCTGAGCCCACGCCCGGGACTCCTCCCTCTGGCGACCTGAATCCACGCCCCAAGTGATAAAGACAGCCTCGCGGTCCCCCGGACCGCCCTAAGGCGGAAGTCAGGTACGTCACTTCCGGGAACTCTGCCTGGGGCCTTCCAGGGACGATTGTGGGGGCAGGGAAGAACTCAGGGCCGTTTGTGTCTGGGGAGAGGACCCCTGGCTCCTCCTCCTGGTTCTTTACCTTGAACTCCCTCTTCTGACGGGAGTCCAGCCCGCTCAGAGGGAACCTCGCTTCCCTCAGATTCCGAAAGGCAGGACGCAACACATCCCTGTCCTCAGCCTGGTGTTTCCTAGAGTTGATAGTAGGGGCGGGTCCCGATCTACTTGGAATGGGAAAACCCCTGACCCTTACCTTGACTTATTGCACTGGCCGAGTCTCCCGCCCCCTGTTGAACTGAGGCCTCATCCCTCAGGTCAAGGCCTTGATCTCACCAAAAGAGGAGGCAGGCTCGGTCTTGGCATGACGGGCCCGAGTGGGGTCTGTCCGAGCTGACAGTAAGGGCAGGCTTGCGGCTCCCTATATATTGTGGGATACTCTGCAAGTATTTATATTTCTTCCTGATAAGGCCTCTACCCCCTCCCTTTATAAGGCCCCCTGAGATGCCCACCGCACAAATGCAGACGATGTGAGTGGTAAGTGATAATTGTTCCTGGGGCCTCCCCGGGGCTGAAAGCAGGTGTGCATGCCTGTGGGGCCCCTCTGTTTGGGGTGGGTGGCTAATTCAGCTCTCCATAAGGGCCCTCACCTTAATACCTGGCAGGGCCTGGGATTCCTCCCTCTGCTAGCCTGAGTCCTGCCCCCTCAGATCAAAGCCCTTACGTCCCTGAAAATGTACCCCTTCTCTAGTAGAAATCAGGCTCTGCCACATCTGGTCATCACGTGCCAGGGTCTCTCATGGCTAACAGCTGGGGTAGGATGGGCGTGGGGACCTATCTCTTCTGTGGTGGGAGTTCTGGGTTCTCCCTCAGGGTTACTACCTTGACTTCCAGCACTGAGTTGGCCTTCGCCTTCCATGGACTTAAGCCCGACCGCTTTGAACCAAGAGTGGAACACAACCCCCCCAAGTTTGTTGTCTTGGCACATACAGGTAAGGCGATAATAAATCTGTAAAAAACTTAAGGACAGTTAACAGATTTCCAGCATTCTGAATCTGTCAGGAACATTTTATAGTTGTCTCCATGAAGGTCTTGAACATTTTTGTGAAGCTTTTTCTTAGCTGATCTTCGGATTTTCATGCCGTGGTGAATGGGATACGTAAACGATTTTCACAATGCACTTATCATCCTCCACTTTACGTTTTCCCAGAGACAAATCAATAAAAGGTTGCAGCGTCAATGAGACAGAGGGTAGTGTCTTTTTACAAAATTTGTTTTTTCCAGCCTTATTGAACTGTACTTGACAAATAAAAATCGCATGCCTTTAAGGTATATAATATGATGTTTCGATACGTATTGTGAAATGACTATGGCAGTTGAGCTAATTAACATATCTGTTACCTCCCATAGTTACCACTGTGTGTGTGTGTGTGTGTGTGTGTAGTGAGAACACATGAGGTCAACCCTCTTAGCAAATTTTAAGTATATAGTAGAGTATAGTCAACTATAGTCACCATGCTGTGTATTAGATCTCCAGGACTTATTCAGCCCAGGTAACTGAACCTTTATACCCATTTCCCGCACACCTCAGCCCCTGGCAACCACCATCCCACTTGGCTTTTATGAATTTGACTTTTCTAGATTCCATATGTAATTGAGATCATGCATCCTTTTCTGTCTGACTTACTACACTTAGAACAATGGCCTCCAGGTTCATCGATATTGTCACAAATAGCAATTATTTCCTTCTTCTTAAAAGCTGAGTAATATTACAATGGAGTAATGCTAATGGAGTAATATTACAAGGGAGTATATGCTAATGAACAATATACAATATTATATATTAATAATATATAATGATATGTTAATAATATATAATGATATATTAATATAGATCACATTTTCATATATATCTCCCATTTTTATATATATTTCACGTTTGCTTTATCCATCCATCCATTAATTGACACTAGGTCATTTCCTTATCGTGACTTTTGCATATAATGCTACAATGAACATGGAGTGCAGATAGCTCTTTCAGATACTGATTTCATTTTCCTTTGGATACATAACCAGAAGTGGGATCGCTGGATCATATGGGAGTTCTATGTTTTAAAGATGTGTATTTATTTTTGAGGGAGGGAGGGAGAGAGAGAGAGAAAGAGAGGCAGAGAGAGAGAGAGGAGGACAGAGGATCCAAAGCAGGCTGTGAGCTGACAGCAGAGAGCCTGACGCGGGGCTCGAACTCACTCACCGCGAGATCATGACCTGAGCCAAAGTCGGACCCTTAACCAACTGAGACACCCAGGTGCCCCGGGAGCCCTGTGTTTAATTTTTTGAAAAAGCTTCCTGCTGTCTTCCGTGACGGTTGTACCAATTTACATTCCCACTGACAATGTACAAGGATACCCTTTTCTTCACTCCCTTGCCAGCCCTTGTTATTTCATCTTTTTGGTAACAGCCATCCTCGCAGGCGTGAGGTGATGGCTCACCGCAGTTTTGATTTACATTTCCCTGCTGATGAGTGATGCTGAGCACCTTTTCATATAGCTGTTGGCCGTTTGTATGTCTTTGGAGAAATGTCTGTTCCGGTCCTTAGCCCATTTTTTAAAATTCAGGTTATGTATTTTTTGCTATTGGGTTGGTCAAGTTCCTTATATATTTTGGACATTAACCCTCATCAGATATGATTGGCAAATATTTTCTCCCATTCAGTACGCTGCCTTTTCACTCTGTTGATGGTTTCCTTTGCTGTACAGACACTCTTCAGTTTGATGCAATCCCCCTGGTCTACTGTTGCTTTTGCTGTCTGTGCTTTTGGTGTCCTGGCCAAAAAATCTGAGACCAATGTCTGGTTTTTTCCCCTGTAGTTTTACAGTCTCAGGTCTTCCATTTAAGTCTTTAATCCATTTGGAGTTGATGTTTGTGTGTTGTGGGAGACAGAGGTCCAATTTCAGTATTCTGCATGAGTATATCCAGTTTTCCCAATCATTTACTGAAGACGCTATCCTTTCCCCATTGTGTACTCTGGGCACTCTTGGCCAAGGTCACTTGACTCTAGATGTGTGGATGTATTTCTGATCTTGTTATTCTGTGTCATTGGTCTGTGTGTCTGTTTTATGCCAGTACCATACTATTTGATTACTGTAGCTTTCTAATATATTTTGAAATCAAGGAGTGTAATGCCTTCAGCTTTGTTCTTCTTGCTTATGCTTTGGCTATTCATGGTCTCTTGTGTGTTTTCATATGAAAATTTGGGACTGGTTTTTCTATTTCTATAAAGAACGCTATTGGAATTTTGATAGGGATTGCATTGAATCTGGAGACCACTTTGGGTGGACATTTTAACAATATTAATTCTTAAAATCCACGAACACAGGAGTCTTCCCAATTATCTCTCTGTTCTTTAATTTCCTTCTTTGATGTTTTATAATTTTCAGTATGTAAGTATTTCACCTTGTTGGTTATGTTTATTCTTAAATATTTTATTCTTTTTGCTGCTATTGTGAATGGGGTTGTTCTCTTAGCTTCCACTTTCAATTGTTCATTGTTTATGCATAGAAACACCACTGAGTTTTGTATGTTAATTTTGTAACCCAAAACTTTACTGAATTTGTTTATCATTACTAATAGTTTTTTGTTCTTGAGAGTTTTCTGTTTATATGATCTTTGTCATTTCAACTTGAACAACTCTGTGTAGCATTTATTGTAAGGCAGGTCTAGTGATGAACTCCCTCAGCTTCTGTTTGAGAAAGTCTTCATTGCTTCTTCATTTCTGAAGGACAGCTTTGAGTAGTGATGATCCCTGTTTCATTTCTGATATTGATAATTCTGTCTTCTTTTACCCTGGTTAGCCTGACTAGAAGTTTATCAATTTTATTGATCTTTCCAAAGAACCAGCTTTGTGTTTCATTGATTTTCTTTATTGTATTCCTGTTTCAATTTCATTGATTTTTTTTTTAGTGCTTATTTATTTTGAGAGAGAGCGAGAGAGAGAGAGTGCACACACACACCAGGGACAGGCAGAGAGAGAGGGAGAGAGAGAATCCCAGGTAGGCTCTGCACTGTCATCGCAGAACCTGATGCGAGGTTTGAACCCACGAACCGTGAGATCATGACCTGAGCCAAAACCAAGAGTTGGACACTTAACCACTGAGCCATCCAGGGCCTCCCAATTTCATTGAGTTTTACTCTGTTTTTCTCTCTGCTTTCTCTACAATTTAAGTTGTACTTTTATTGTCACTTAGCTCAAAATATATATTTTAAGCCTCTGGGCTTTTTTCTTTGACCCGTGAATTATTTAGAAGTGTGTTATTTAATTTCCAAAGATTTGGAGCAATCTTGCTATTGCTTTTTAGTTTAATTGCACTGCGGCTTGTGAACATACTTTGTATGATTTCTTCTGAATTTGTTAAGGTGTGTTTAATGGCTCTGAATTTTTTTTTATCTTGATAAATATTTTATGTCACTTGAGAATAATATGTATTCTGTTGTTGTTGGATGGAGTATTTTATAAATGTCAAGTAGATCAAGTTGATTGATAGTACTGTTCAGGTCACCCGTATCCTTACTGATTTTCTGCCTGCTTGATCTATCAACTACTGACAGAGTAGTATTGAAGTCTCCAAATAGAATAGTGGATTTGTCTGTTTCTCCTTTCATCTCTATCAGATTTTGCTTCACATATTCTGACGTTTTGTTTTTAGTTGCATACGCATTTAATATCTTCTTGGAGAATTGACTCCTTTTTCATTATGTAATGCCTTTCTGTATCCCTGATGGTTTCCCTTGCTTTAAAGTCTGCTTCTCTGAAATTAATATAGCCACAACAGCTTTCCTTAGATTATTGTTAGTATGGTATGATTCTTTACATCCCTTTACTTTTGGCCTGTCTGAATCTTTATATTTAGCATTAATTTCTTATAGACAAAATACGACTGGATATTATTTTCTGTTCCTTTGGCTATCTGTGTCTTTTAACTTGTGTATTTAGGTCATTCACATTTAAAGTGATTGTTGATATAGTTAATATGTATCATATTTGTAACTGTTCTCTATTTATTTCATTTATTTTACATTTCCTTTTTTTCTCCTTTTTCTGCCTTCTTTGATTTTGAGCACTTGACTATGATTCCATTTTATTTCCTCTCTCATTTTGTCCCTTAGTATATCAAATATATTTTTTACTATATTGAGACATAATTGCCATGTCACCTTGTGTAGGTTTAAGTATGCAACATGACAACTTGTTATACAAATGTATTGCAAAATGGTTACCCCAGTAAGGTTAGTTTAATATGTCCATCACCTTATACAGTTATAATGTTTGGTGTGTGTGGTGAGAACTTTTAAAATCTATTCTCTTAGCCACTTTCCAGTATGCAATCCAGGATTGTAAAACTGTAGTAACCATGCTGTGTATTACATCCCTAGAACTTAATTCATCTAATAACTGGAAATTTGTACCCTTTGTGCATTCTTACCTATTTCAGTGCCCCACCTCCATTCCTGGCAACCAGCAATCTGTTTCTATGAGTTTGGTTTTTCGTATTCCTCATATAAGTGAGATCATATGGTGTTTGTCTTTTCTTTCTGACCTATCAAATATATGTCTTTAAAATTTTTAATGGTTTCCCTAGTTTACAATATACATTTTTAATTCATATAAGTCTACTTTCAAATGATACTTAACTTATTCACATGTATTATATATTTTATTAAAGAGTAGTCCCAATTTTTCCCTGTTATTCAGTTTTCTTATGCATATACCATAATCATCCAGTACATTGCTACTAGGCAGTTATCAGATCAATTAAGAATAAGAAAAATAAATCATTTTATTTTTTCTTCATTTATTCCTTCTCTAAAGTATTTCCTTTATGTAGATCCAAGGTTTTGATCTATGTAGTGTCCCTTCTGCCTAAATAACTTTTTTTAAACATTTCTTTCAAAGGATATGTATAGGCAATGAATTCCCTCAGTTTTTGCTTGTTTGAGAAATTCCTTATTTTCTCTTCCATTTTTGAAGAACAATTTTGCTGGATATGGAATTCTAGGCTGGTGGCTTAAAATTTTGTTTTAAGTTTATTTATTTACTTGAGAGAGAGAGAATGAGTGGGAAAGAGGCAGAGAGAGAGGGCGTGAGAGAGAATCCCAAGCAGGCTGTGTGCCGACAGCACGGAGCCCGATGCGGGACTCGAACCCACAAACTGTGAGATCGTGACCTCAGCCCAAACCAAGAGTTGGATGCTTAACTGACTTTTCTTTCAACACTTAAAAAAATTTTTTTTTAACATTTATTTATTTTTGAGACAGAGAGAGACAGAGCATGAACAGGGGAGGGGCAGAGAGAGAGGGAGACACAGAATCGGAAGCAGGCTCCAGGCTCTGAGCCGTCAGCCCAGAGCCCGACGTGGGGCTCGAACTCACGGACCGCGAGATCGTGACCTGGGCTGAAGTCGGACGTCTAACTGACTGAGCCACCCAGGCGCCCCTCTTTCAACACTTTAGATACTTCACCTCACACTTTCTGCCTAGTTTGTATAATCCCACTGTCCACTGTAATTCTTACATGTGTGTATTAGTTTCCTAGTATTAGTTTCCTGTAACAGATGACCACAACCTGGGGATATTAGAACAGAAGTGTATTCTTTCACCGCTCTGGAGGCCCAAAGTCTGAAATCAAGGTGTTGGCTGGACTGAACTTCTTCCCAAGACTCTAGGGAAGAATCCTTCCTTGCTTTTTCCATCTTCTGGTGGCTCCAGGCATTCCTTGACTTAGGGCTGCATAATTCGAATCTCTGCCCCCGTCTTCTCATGACCTTCTCCCCTGTGTCTCTCCTTTGTGTATGCTGTATCTTTCCCTGTTCTCATAAGGATATTTGTCATTGGATTTAGGGCCCATCCAGATAACCCAGGATGATCTCATCTTGGTATTCTTTACTTCATTACATTTGCAAATAATTTTTTTCTGTCTTATTCTTAGGTACTGGGGGTTAGGACTTCCACATTTTTGGGGGGACCATGATTTAATCTATTAAAACCTCTTTCTCTATAGATAAGGTACTCCCCCCATATTATCCTTTATTTAGGTCTTCATTAGTTTAAATCTACAATGATTTGTATTTTTTGGTGTACAGTTTCCTACATCTTTTGTCAGATTTATCCCTATGTATTTCATACTTTCTTTTTTTAGAAGTTTGTTTATTTTGAGAGAGAGAGAGAGAGGAAGAGAGAGAATCATGAGCAGGCTCTGCACTGTCTGCACAGAGCCTGATGCAGGGCTTGAACCCATGAACCATGAGATCATGACCTGAGCCGAAACCAAGAGTCAGAGGCTTAACCAATTGAGCCATCCAGGCACCCCTGTATTTCGTATTTTCTGATGCTATTTTAAAAGCACTGTTTCAGGAGCACCTGGGAGGCTCAGTGGGTTAAGTATCTAACTCTTGATTTTGGCTCAGGTCATGATCTCAAGGTGGTGCGATCAAGCCCCGCATCGGGCTCTGCACTGGGCATGGGGCCTGCTTGAGATCCTCTCTCCTCCTCTCCCTCTGCCCCTCCCCTGCTTGCATGCAGACACGCACAATTATTATATATACATCCTGCGTACTCCAGCCTTGCTAAACTTCATTATTAGTCTTTCTCTCATGTTGCACCGAATAGAATCTTCAACCCCCTCCCTGTCCAGGTGAGCTCATCAGTTTTAGATTGTAGTTTCTTGAACGCAAATACCCAGGACAACTTTCAGCATGTGAATATCTGCCCCTTCTCCATCTATGCTGCAAAAAGACCTAAGTCTGGGTAATATACTTTCTGAGATGAACATAACCTCTCAGGTTTATTGTGTTTTTATATTTATTTTTTGATGTTTGAGAGAGAGACCGAGAACGTGAGTGGGGGAGGGGCAGAGAGAAAGGGAGAGAGAATCCCAAGCAGGCTTCCCGTGGTTAGCACAGAGCCCGAGGCGGGGCTCAGTCCCACCCACAAACCGTGAGATCATGACTTGAGCCGAAATCAAGAGTCAGTCGTTCAGCCCACTAAACCACCCAGGCGCCCCAACCCCTCCGCTTTAAAACAATGCTAGGATACCCAGTAGGGCAAGTTTAATTCACTAAAGCTTTGACAGAAGTGATTCTGCCTTGAAGTCTTGAAGGTAGTGATTTCAGGCTGGAAATGGAAATCTGAGAAGTGCTACATGGACATTGGGAAAATGAGGAGGGATGGAAGTTACCTAGAAGTATCCAAGAAGTGAATGGTCTTCAAGGCACATGAGGGGAAATTGTAGGAAAGAAGTGAGATGATTCACGTATCTACCAAGACTTAAATATTAAATGTCCCAGTACTTTAGAGGGATCTTAGGTAAGAGATCCAAAATACTAGGTCAGGCTTGCTGAAAGATGGACGAGAACAGAATGAACCACTGAATGGGATGGCTGTGGTCAAAGGCTTGGAGGAAACATCCTCTCTGCCACATGGGCAGTCAGAATTGAACACGAGATGAGGAAAGGCAGAAGGTCATTTTGGGAAGGCTGTATAGGGTTGTTAATGCTCTCTTTCTTGGGGCGCCTGGATGGCTCCATCGGTTAAGTATCTGACTCTTGATCAGACTCAGGTCGTGATCTCACAGTTCATGAGATGCAGCCCTGGGTGGGGCTCTGCACTGTCAGCATAGAGCCTGCTTGGGATTCTCTTTCTCCCTCTCTTTCCCTCTCTCTCTTTCCCCTCCCCTGCTTGCATGCCCATGTGCGCCTGTGCGCATGCTCTCTCTCTCTCTCTTTCAAAATAAGTAAATAAACATGTAAAAAATGTTTTAAATGCTCTCATTCTCCAATTAGAGAATCTTGTCTTTCAGGATCCCCTTACACTGCACCCTGACTTCCTGAGGTATCAGGAGTGGTGCTTTTTAATGTCTAAGTCACCCAAGAGTTAGCATTGCTGGGGAAATTCCTTGGTGACCACACAAAGCCTAAGGGTATGGTTCCTCACCATCCTGGAGAAGGATATATAGAGGGAATGACAAAAATTAGGAGAAGGATATATAGAGGGAATGACAAAAATTATTTAGACATCCAGAGAACTGAAACCCTTGTCATTTGGCTGTGGTGAAATATACTGTGTGTGTGTGTGTGTGTGTGTGTGTGTGTAGTCAGTTTTAGCATGCACCTGAAAAGGTAGAACTAAAACCTAAATGAATCATTATTCCAAAGTTTTCATGTTTAAAAACTAAACATTCTATCCTACTTAATTGGGGAAATCTTTAGTATTTCTTCAAATAATTCAAGACAGATGTATATATATATATATATATATATATATATATAGTATATTTAACAGTGGGAAGCATGTTAAATATGCTTAGCAAAAGTATATCTCTTTTATCATAAATAATGCACTCACCTTGTAATAGTTTCAGACAATTGAGACATGCTTAAAATAGATAATAAAAGCAACATGCATTTCTTTTCCACTTAAACCCCCAGAATTTACCACTGTGAACAAATTCTGTATTTTCTTCCAGAAGATTTTTATATGTATGCTAACATTTATATCAAAAATGGTTAATTATGATACCTTCTTGGACTTACTGTTTTGCATCTTGTCTTTCAGTAAACATTGGATCTTGGACGTTTTTCCATGTTAATCCGTGTCTGTCTATCTCTTTATTTTCATTGACTGGATAATATGGTCTTTAGGAGTTTGCCAGTTTCTTATATTACAAACAATATGACAGTGAACGTTCTTCTATCTTAGTGTATTTACGTGACCGTTTTTGGAGGATAAATTCCCATAAATGGAATCGCTCGATCAAAAATATATGCACATTTTATAATTTGTTAGTTACTGTCACATTTTCCTGCAAAATTGTGCCAATTTATACTCTCACAGTGTTCGAAAACACTTGTTTCTCATACATTCTTGCCAACACGTTTTAATCTTTGCCAATATGATTGGGGAAATGACATCTTAGAGTTTTAATTTGCCTTTTACAATTATTAGTAAAGATGGCATTAAATGCATATTTGGGCAGTTTTGTTCTGTGAATTCATTTTTGTTTGCTTGCCTGTTTTAGGGGTTCTGTTTCTTTTCTTTATGGATCTGTAGTTCTTAATATAACAACAACAATGATAGGTAACATTGTTAGAGCACCTAACTGTGTTCCAGAAATATTTTAAGCACTTTATATTTATTACTTTATTTATTCTTCACAAGAATCCAAAGGGGAAAAGAATATATTCTCTCTATTTATCTGACAACAAAACTGAAGTACAGAATTGGTGAAGTAACTTGTCCAAGGTCATATGGTAAGTAGCTGCATTGGAATTTGGACCCTGGGATTTTTATATCTATAGCTTACTGTCCTAATTGGAGTGACAATGAATTTATACATTAATTTGGCAAAAATTGATAGTTTTACTCTATTAAGACTTCCCATGACCGCTTCTCCATTTATTTAGATTTTAAAAAAAAAATTTCAATGTTTATTGAGCACAAGTGGGGGAGGGGCAGAGAGATTGGGAGACTCAGAATCCGAAGCAGGCTCCAGGCTCTGAGCTGTCAGCACAGAGCCCAAAGCAGGGCTGGAACTCATGAGCCCTGAGATCATGGCCTGAGCTGAAGTCGGACGCTCAACTGACTGAGTCACCCAGGCGCCCCTATTTAGGTTTTTAAAATACATTTCAATTAAAATTTTATAATTTTTTTTTTAAATTTTTTTTTCAACGTTTTTTATTTATTTTTGGGACAGAGAGAGACAGAGCATGAACGGGGGAGGGACAGAGAGAGAGGGAGACACAGAATCGGAAACAGGCTCCAGGCTCCGAGCCATCAGCCCAGAGCCCGACGCGGGGCTCGAACTCACGGACCGCGAGATCGTGACCTGGCTGAAGTCGGACGCTTAACCGACTGCGCCACCCAGGCGCCCCTAAAATTTTATAATTTTATATATAATATTCTTGCACATCTTTCACTGGATTTATTTCTAGGTACCTAGTATTTTTGTGGCTAATATAAATGATATTAAATTTTTCTTAAAAAAAATTTTTTTAATGTCTGTATATTTTTGAGAGGGAGAGAGAGAGAAAGAGCACAAACAGGGGGAGGGCAGAGAGAGAGGGAGACACAGAATCTGAAGCAGGCTCCAGGCTCTGAGCTATCAGCACAGCTTGAACTCGCGAGTTGTGAGATCATGACCTAACCTGGAGTCGGATGCTTGACTGAGCCACCCAGGCATCCTAAATTTTTTTCTTTTTTTAAGGTTTTATTTTTTAAATAATCTCTATACCCAAAGTGGGGCTCGAACTCACAACCCTGAGATCAAGAGTCACATGCTCCACAGACTGAGCCAGCCAGGCACCCTGATACTAAACATTTCCAACTGCAATTTCTAACTCTTTGTTGCTAGCGCATAGAAATGAAATTGATTTTTGTATGCTCATATCACTTTCAGCAAGGTAACTGAACCGTCTCCTTAGTTGCAAAAAATTTGTCTGTATGTTCTCTTGGTCTTCTATGTAGACAAAGTTGTATGGGCTTAATATCAGTCTTGTTTTCTTCCTTTCTAATCTTAACACCTTTGTTTCTTTTTCTTGTCTTATAGTGCTAGGAATTCTACGGTGTTGAATAGATAGGATTCTAGTCCATTTCTTAGCAGCTAGGACCTTACAGATTCACAATGGACATAACCAGAGTAAAGGTATTACGAAGCCTGCAGTTACTCAGCTGCTACCAGTTATGCAGTATTAATCTGTGTCAGGTACTAAGAGGACAAATATTATCTTTATTTTACAATTGAGGGATTTAAGGCACAGGGAGAATATGTTACTTGTTCCATATCACATGGCTGGTAAGACTGAGTCCACGTGGTGTGGTTCTGGAGTCCATTCTTTTAACTACTCTGCCAGACAGAATTAAAACCAGACCCTAATGCATTTACTTTTTTTTTTTTTAAGATTTTATTCTTGAGTAATCTTAAAAAAATTTTTTTTTAATGTTTATTTATTTTTGAGAGAGTGAGAGAGGCACAGCACGAGCAGAGGAGGGGCAGAGAGAGAGGGAGACACAGATTCTGAAGCAGGCTCCAGGCTCTGAGCTGGCAGCACAGAGCCCGACACTGGGCTTGAACTCATGATCTGTGAGATCATGACCTGAGCCAAAGTTGGACGCTTAACCGACTGAGCCACCCAAGCGCCGCTCCTTTTCTTAAGTAATCTTTACCCCCAATGTGGGGCTCAAACCTACAACCCTGAGATCAAGAGACGTGTGCTTTACCATCCGAGCCAGCTAGGCGCCCCCTCTAATGCATTTACTTTAAATAGTAGACGGCACTGTAATGTCACTTGCCTATATTAAAACAACAGTGAGTATGGATTACATTTATCTTGAGGTTGTGGGGAAGATGCACACCATTTTAAATCATATGTGTATGGAAATATAAAAAGAGGTCTCCTCTAGCCAGTTAATGCCTTCGTCTTCCTTTGCCTGTATGATCACATGCAGACCATGTGAGCTGGGTTCTCCAATAAGGTGAGTCATTAAATACCAAATGGCCATTAAGTAGAACAGTGAGGGGCATCTGGGTGGCTCAGTCAATTAAGTGTCCAACTCTTGATTTCAGCTCAGGTCATGATCTCACAGTTCATGAGATTGAGTCCTGTGTTGGGGTTGAGCTCTGCACTGAAGGCACAGAACCTGCTTGGGATTCTCTCTCTCTCTCTCTCTCTCTCTCTCTCTCTGCCCCTCCCCCGCTCAGGCTTGCACTCCCTCAGAATAAGCAAACAAACAAACAAACATTAAAAAAAAAGGTAGAACAGAAAAAAAAATGTAGAACAATGATCAAAACATAATGAGTAGACTGCTTAGGTGTGTGTAATAGTGAATAGTGTATTTTTCCCTAAAGCGTTATCTGGACATTTATATACAGACTCCGGTTAATTTAAGAAGACTCACTGGTATTTCCAAATTGGTGTGATATCACTGGCAGATCTCTTTGTTCATGTATATTTATACTTGGGTAGTACTTCTAAGGTAGAGAGGAACCTTATCCTACCCAGAGCCAGTCAGAAGCAAAATGCCAGTGCCACTCATGTGGCCTGAGTCCATATTGGTGCTTCTGTAATGGAATGATGGGTTGACAGCTTACAGCGTGAACTGGCTTATAGGAGCTCTGAGCCATATGAATCACTTATTTATAACTTATGAGTGACAATGAGTGGGTGAAAGTCTTGCAGGTTTTGTTTGGATTACATTTCCTTTGTAAACACAAATGAGATTAAAAAAAAATTTTTTTTTGATTACGTTTCTTTATTTTTGAGAGGCAGGGAGAAACAGAGCATGAGTGGGGCAGGGGCAGAGAGAGAGGGAGACTCAGAATCTGAAGCAGGCCCCAGGCTCCGAGCCGTCAGCCCAGAGCCCGACGCGGGGCTCGAACCCACGAACTGTGAGATCATGACCTGAGCTGAAGTCAGACACCTAACCGACTGAGCCACCCAGGCAACCCAAGTGCAGGTTATTTTTTAAGTCAAGGGCATGGTTGCTTTCACCTCTTAGTGCTCAGCATTAAATCATCCTTCCATTACTGACTTCTTTCTTGGCGTATTCCACTGTGCTTTAGGAATCTTTATTCCATGGGAGATAACATCCCTCTATATCCAGAACTTCTACACAGACTACTTTGCTCTCGAGGCATGCAGAAATGTGAGAAGCCATGGCGTACTGTCTCCCAACACTTGTCATCTGAACTGTAGACTGATACCTATTCGACTGAATACTGGACATTTTTATCTGGGTGTTCCAAAAGAAACTTCAAATGAAACGTGTTCAAAATTGAAATCTTTCTCTCCCAAACATCTGCATAAACCTTTTCTTGTATGTTCACTTCTTACCCAATGACAAACCTGTGGGTCACATACAGAGCCCTGTAGAAGCAAAGAAGAGGGAGGACCCTAACTCTGCCTTTGGTGTCTTGAGGGTGGGCATCAGGAAAAGTTCTACAGAGGACACGACACTGAGAAGAAAACTAGTGGATAAAAAAAGAAGGTGTTGAAGAAAGATAAAACAGTGTACCCCAAATACATGCATTTGGGAAAGTATAGTAGATACAGGGTATGGTCAGGCAAGGTGGGTAGGAGCAGAATCAGACTCAGGAGGAGGGCAGGCCGCTGTACAGAGGGTCAATCTATTACAGGCACTAAAACACTGACGTGTTCAACAGTAAACGACACCAGTTCATTCACGTTCCTTTCTACACTTCATTATATAACTGGCAAAAACCGAAATCAGACCCCCTCTGACTGACATGTTCAGCACCTCGAGTAGAAATAAAAATGTTCAGGGGCGCCTGGGTGGCTCGGTCGGTTGAGCGTCCAACTTGGGCCCAGGTCACGATCTTGCGGTTCGTGGGTTCGAGCCCCGTGTCGGGCTCTGGGCTGACGGCTCGGAGCCTGGAGCCCGCTTCCGATTCTGTGTCTCCTTCTCTCTCTGCCCCTCCCCCGTCATGCTCTGTCTCTCTCTGTCTCTCAAAAATAAATGAACATTGAAACAAAATTTTAAGAAAAGAAATAAAAATGTTCCTAGTGGTGCTGACTTCTCACTGTCGAATGGTTTTTGCAACAGACCCGTGCAGGTTGTAGGTTCCAGCTACACGTGACACAACTAAACCCAAGACCAGTTTTATAGGACTGCCACCTAAATGCAGCAGTAAAGTATAGGACTATTTATTTGGGGTAAGAAATTTCATCTGGTGGCTACATTTTAAACGTTTCACTATGCCTCCCAAGAAGTTGTCAGGATTTGGCAATTGTGTGGAATAAATTAATGTCATAACTCCTTCACCTTAGACATAAGGAAGAATAAAATCTTATTATCAGGAAATTCACTTCTTCCCATCCTCATTTTTAAAAATGGCTGAAGAAGTACTTAAAGAATATTGTTTTGAGGGATGCCTGGGTGGCTCAGTTGGTTAAGTGTCCAACTTCAGCTCAGGTCATGATCTCGTGGTTCGTAGGTTCAAGCCCCACATCGGGCTCTGTGCTGACAGCTCAGAGCCTGGAGCCTGCTTTGGATTCTGGGTCTCCTTTCTCTATGCCCCTCCCCCGCTTGGACTTACTCTCTCTCTCAAAAATAAATAAACACTAAAAAAAAATTAAGAGTATTGATTGGATTGGGTGCCAAATTAATAGTCATCCTGGGAGTGCTACTTTCTATCCTTCATGCTCTGAATAGAGGGGAGCAATGAGATAGGCTGCAGAGATCAGTGGGGGACAGATAACTAACAGGCCATATAAGCAACATAAAATATGAAATGTGTCTTCTGTGTCATTGGGATCCATGGAAAAGATTAAACTAAGAGATTGGTGTAATCTCATTTCCATTTCAGAGGAGTCACTCCACTAGTCATGCAGAAGATGGCCAGAGCAGGGAGAGGAGGGAGTGCCATTAAAGGCCAGAAAAGCACCTAGGAGGCTGTTGACATAGTCTAGGGACAAAATGATGAATCTCTTTTCAGAGGCAGATGTGGCAAGACTTGGTGACTCGGGTGTGGGGGAGGAAGTGAAGGGATGAGTCCAGAAAGATGTATTCACCCGTTCATTCCAAACATATATTGATCTCCTTATTTGTGCCAGAAGGTGCTAGAGCCTGGAAACCCAAATACAAGTAAAACACAATTCCTGTGTTCAGGTAAAAGAAATAGATATGCGTGTAAATAATTATAAGGCCGCATGATAGGTCTGTAGTAAAATTGCGTATAAGCTACATTGGGGGATCAAGAGGAGGAAGTCAATTACGCTACCTGGGAAATTTGAGGAAGATTGCAGAGAGGAGGTACCCTTGAGCCTGGTCTTCAGGAACATATGGCAGTTCCTGTAAAATCATTCCTGGAAGAGGGAGCTATGTGTACAAAGCAAAGGAAGTTTAAAGCAATGTAACCTTATTTGGGTAATGAAGCTTCAAGTTGTTCAACCTGACCGTGTGGGTGAATGAGGGGCTGAGGGTTGAGAGAGGCCATCTTCCATGAGAATAGCTCATGAAGTGCTTTGGAAAACCCCATGCTGATGAGTTTGATCTTGTCCTAAAAGTGATGAGTAGTCCCTGAAGGCTTTAAAAACAGGGAAGGGACGTGGTCTGCATTGTGTTTTCGGAAAAATCCCGGTTTTTGAGATGGAATTCTGCAAGCAAAGTTGATGATGCTTTTCTTGTTTTGTTTTGTTCATTTGTTTCTACGGTACTTGCTGTTTTATCACTTATCACACTTGAGTCAGACTGAAAAGGGTTTGAATCCTGGATCCATCAGCCACTTACCATTGGACCTTGGGCAAGTCAGTTTCCCATTGATTCCTTTTCCTCTTCTTTTGAATGAGGTATTAATAGCACCACCCCACTGGGTCTTGGTGGGGATTAAAAGAGGTTGTGTATGTAACGGTGCCTTAAATACCACAGGCACAAAACAAAGAACACTGTTGTTTTTGTTTGCATGTTTCCAAGACAATGTACCCTACCAGACCTTGACATTTCCAAGGGTAAGAATCGTGCCTGTATTTGTTTCCAGGCTCTAGTGCAGTGCATAGCTATGGTGGACAAGATGATGTGCCAGCCAGATCCCCCATTAGTGAAGGAATTGCCCTAGTTGTTGGGATGATTGTCAGCAGAAGGTCTTCAGGTAGCCCCTTCAGGGATCACCTCAGCTCCACAGAGCTGCCTTGCTCAAGGTCACATCCCTTCCCAAGGTGCCTCAGACACAGTGAGGAGTTGATTTAGACATATACAGGCCTGGTGATATATACCCACGGAGAAGGCAGTTCTGAAGGGCAGCTGTGGCTTTAGAGAGCACTATTGGGTTAGAAAAGGCTATCACTGGGCTGCATCGTAACTTGACTTCTCCCACTGCCCGCTCGACTTCCTTTCTTCTCCCTTCCGTGGATGTTTATGTCAAGGGCAACCCTTAGTAAACATCTTGCACATTGAAGTCCATCTCTGAACTGGCTTCCTAGGGAATGCAAACCACAATTGTGGCATTTAGTAGGTGGTCAAGAAGCTAGTTGAATGAATGAATGAATGAATGAGTTCTCAGCCAATTTATGCTGCTGAATGTGAAAATTATGGGCTTTCTGTGTTATTTAACCTTTCCTCCTTTCATCTTTATGGGGATGTAGTAAACAATGTGCTCTGAAAGGAGAACATACTCTTAGGTATGTGAATCCAGGAATAAATTATACTCTGGCAGAGTGCAAACTTTCTGTGCCAAAAGTATTTCTGTTGGCTTCTCTCCTTATAATTAGACCATGTTCATCCTTGAGGATGTCTTAAAAAGAAATGCTTAGGTTTTAAGAGAATGCAGTATGAAAGGAGACTGTGTTGATAATGTCTTCCTTAAGAGATATCTAGTGCAAGAAACTTTAAAAATATTACATAAAATAAATCAACTCAGTACACCATAAGAAAATGTAGTCTTTTGTTTCTTAGTGTTCTTCTTGATAGGGAATGGATTTTGATTTCTTTCTTCATCATGCTGTCATATATAACAAGGTGTTTTATACATATATATGTGTATATATATATATACATAAGATCTGATGTCACACACAACTCAGTTCGGCTTTCCTGTAGGGAGAGAGACATTCAGGTTCAGGTTGGAAAATTCCCTCTTGCATTTTGTCACAATTTTGAAGGCACAGGTCTAACAACACTGGTCATGTCTATAGCTATTCTAATTCAGATTTTTCTCCCCTGAGGAAGGTGTAGATGAAACCAGAGTTAGGGATGGGGAGAAATAGGTAGGTGCACACCATAAAATTATGCGTCTGAATGAAACTTCTCGACTGTGTAAGTTGAAAGCTGACCTGATAAGAGGCAATGATTCCAATAAAATGTGACTGTACATCTAAATTCTGGTTTCCAAATGAAGAAATGAAATTATGAAGATATGATACATTTGGAAAATAAAATGCAATTTAAGAAGGAGTAATCAAGTTAATCACTTAATCATGGATATCACTGGGCATACCAGAACCAAATGAAGCTTTACAAATGGTCAGGCATGGGGCACCTGGGTGGTTCAATTGGCTAAGCATCTGACTCTTGATTGATTTCAGCTCGGGTCATGATCTCATGGTTCATGGGATCGCGCCCCGAATTAGGTTCTGCAATGGCAGCATGGACCCTGCTTGGGATTCTCTCTCTCCCTCTCTCTCTGCCCTTCCCCCGTTCGCAGGTGCATGAGCTCTCTCCTTCTTTCTGTCTCTCAAAATAAATAAATAGAAACATTTAAGAAAATGGTCAAGCAGATGAACTTGCTAATTTAACAAATATGTCTTAAGCCACTGCTGTGTACAGTCATTACTAGATTGTGGAGGAAGGAATCATGCTAGTGGCCTAAGCATGCTTGCGGCCTAACAGCGTAGCGTGGGCCTACAGGACCTACATATTTCAACCGTGACCTAAACTCATCAGTATAGATAAGAGCTTCACTCCTGTAATGAGAGGAGTTTTGAGCCCTAAGTTCCTCCAAGAGGAAGAAAAATCCCTCTGAAATTTCATATAAGGGAGACATGTTACAAGAGACACACATTCCATATTCAAGAGTTCTAGATTGCACGGATGCTTTGTGAGGTATAGTAGGCACATATATCAAGGGTAAAACCAGTTACTAGAAAGGTTTACGGAGTCAGGAAAAGAACTTGAAGTTGTTTTTATTTTTACGAATGCTATCGAAGGAGAAAAATTGAGATTTGTTTTTGAATTTCATAATACTCAAATTCAGCAGACAGAAGTGATCAAATCAGAGAAAGAGCCGGGTGCCAACTTGTACTTACAAGAGGCTTTTCACGATCTTCCTACAGTACTTTTGATGTGACTGCAAAGCCAGTAGTTCAAACACATATCAAAAGATTCATTTCAATCAGTTGAAAGCAGAGAACGTATCCCGTGTCTTGGTCCCAACACAGGGAATGTCCAAAATTTAATAGTAAAAGAAATCAAAACTAAAGAACAAATGCAAAACCCCCAGACGTGTGGCAACCTTTCCTTGGGTTTGGTGTGATGAAGGACTATAATACTTCAGGTTGGTTGGGGTTGTTCATTTCTGGCCTATCCTCTGAATGTCTTTATGGTCATTCTCAGAGTAAGGGCTGTTCCCAGGAGTTCAGTTTCACCCAATTTTTACCTTCCACACTTGTTTTGCTTTGTAAATACATGGCCATTACGTAAAAGTAAACATTCATTGAAAAGAAATAGGCTATCTCACCTCATTTTATAGCATGTAAGATTAAAATATGGCTCTTAAGCTAACTGCTTCTCCAGAGGTATTAGCTGTGCAGTTACATATGCATTCATCCATTCAGCAAACTTTTAAAACAGTTGTATTATCATTGGCACATAAAAATCGTATATATTGGGTCACATGGGTGGCTCGGTCGGTCAAGTGTCTGACTCTTCATTTTGGATCAGAGCATGAGCCCAGGGTCATGAGATCGAGCCCCACTTTGGGCTCTGCACTGAGAGTAGAGCCTGCTTGAGATTCTTTCTCTCCCTCTGCCTCTCCCCTGCTCACTCTCTCTCTCTTTCAAAAAAAAAAAACAAGTATATGTTTAAAAAAATGTATATATTTAAGGTATGCAGCTTGAAGTTCTGATATATACATATATATACACATATACGCACATATATACATATATACACATATATGTACCTATATATACACACATACACATATATGTACATATATACATATATATGTATATACACGTATACATATATATACACATATATGTATATACACGTATATATGTATATATACGTATATAAATGGCGAAATTATCACCAGAATCCAGCTAGTTAACATAGCCATCACTTCTGCATGGTTACCATTGTGTGTATATGTGTGTACTGAAGAGATTTAATTTAAGGTATATCCTCTTAGCAAATTTCAAGTATGCAATACAGTATTAACTATAGTCACCATACTCTACGTTATATCTCTGGAACTTACTCGTCTTGTGTAACTGAAAGTTAGTATGCTTTCACCAGCATTGCCCCATTTCCCTTGCGCACCCCCCCGCCAAGCCCTGGCAACCACTGTCCTCCTACTGTCTGCTTCTATGACTTTGACTATTTTAGATTCCACATAGAAGTGAGATCATGCAGTACTTGTCTTTTTGCATCTGGCTTAATTTAACATAATGTTCTTCAGGTTCACCTATGTTGTTGGAAATGGCAGGATTTCCTTCTTTTAAAAAAAATTTTTTTTGATGTTTTTATTTATTTTTGAGAGACACGGAGAGCATGACCAGGGGAGGGGCAGACACACACACACACACACACACACACACACACAGAATTCGAAGCAGGTTCCAGGCTCTGAGCTGTCAGCACAGAGCCCGATGTGGGGCTCGAACCCATGAACCGCGAGATCAGGATCTGAGCTAAAGCCAGATGCCCAACCGACTGGGCCACCCAGGCGCCCCAGTATTTCCTTCTTTTTAATGGATGACTAATATCCCATTGTGTGTGTATGTGTGTGCATGTGTGTGTATGTGTGTGTGTGTGTGTGTGTGTGTGTGTGTGTGTATATATATATATATATGTTATATACCATATTTCTTTATTCATTCATTTGCCAAAGGATATTTAGGTTGTTTCCATATCTTGGCTATTGTGAATAATGCTGCAGTGAACATGGGGGTGTAGATATCTCTTCACCATCCTGTTTTCAGTTCCTTTGGATCTATACCCAGAAGTGGGAATGTTGGATCATATGGTAGTTCTATTTTTAGTTTTTTGAGGAATCTTCATGCTGTTTTCCATAATGACTGTACAAATTTACATTCCAACAAACAATGTACAAGGATTCCCTTTTCTTTACATCCTTACCAACACTTGTTATCTTTTGTCTTTTTTTTTTTTTAATTTTTTTTTAACGTTTATTTATTTTTGAGATAGAGAGAGACAGAGCATGAATGGGGGAGGGTCAGAGAGAGGGAGACACAGAATCCGAAACAGGCTCCGGGCTCTGAGCTGTCAGCACAGGGGCCCGATGCGGGGCTCAAACTCACAGACCGCGAGATCGTGACCTGAGCCGAAGTCAGCGCTCAACCGACTGAGCCACCCAGGCGCCCCATCTTTTGTCTTTTTAACAAGTCATCCTAATATGACTATGAGTATATATATATATGTGTGTGAAGATACATACATATATACACGTACATACATATATATTAATAGTCATCCTAATAGATGTGAGGTGATATTGTGGTTTTGATTTGTATTTCCCTGATGACTAGAGATGTTGAACATCTCTTCATATACCTGTTGGTCATATGAATTTTGTTTTTAAACAAGTGTCAATTTAGGTCCTTTGCCTATTTAAAAAAATTTTTTTTACATTTATTTATTTTTGAGAGACAGAGAGAGGCAGCGTATGAGCAGGGGAGGGACAGAGAGAGAGGGAGACACAGAATTCAAAGCAGGCTGCAGGCTCTGAGCTGTCAGCACAGAGCCCGATGCGGGGCCCAAACTCACAAACCGTGAGATCATGACCTGAGCCCAAGTGGGACGCTCAACCAACTGAGCCACCCAGGCGCCCCTGCCTATTTTTTAATTGGGTTATTTGTATTTTTGGTATTAAGTTGCATGAGTTCCTTATATCTTTTCAATATTAATCCCTTATCAAATATATGGTTTGCAAATATTTTTTCCCATTCTATAGATTGCCTTTTTTATTTTGTTGATTGTTTCCTTTGCTATGCAGAAGGTTTGTAGTTTGATATAATCCTGCTTATTTATTTTTGCTTTCGCTGCCTGTGCTTTTTGAGTTATATTCAAAAGAATCCTTGCCAAGACTGATGTCAGGAAGGGTTTTCTCTGTTTTCTTCCAGGAGTTTTATGATTTCAAGCTTTATGTTTAAGTCCTTAATCCATTTTTAAATGTTTGTTTGTTTGTTTATTTATTTAGAGAGAGAAAGAGAGCAAGCGAGTGAGCATGCACATGAGATCGGCGGGGGGGCGGGGGGGGGTGGGCATAGAGAAAGGGAGAGAGAATCCGAAGCAGGCTCCATACTGTCAGTGCAGAGCCCGATGTGGGGCTCGAACCCATGAACCATGAGATCATGACCTGAGCCCAAATCAAGAGTTGGACTATTAACGGACTGAGTCACACAGACACCCAAGTCTTTAATCTATTTTGAGTTGATTGTTGTGTATTGTGTGAAATAGGGGCTCAGTTTCATTTTTTTACATGCAGATACCAGATTTTCCCAGCACCATTTGCTGAAGAGACCATTGTTTCCCCATTGTGTGTTTTTGGCACCCTTTTTGAATATCAATTGACTATAAATGCATAAGTTCATTTTTGGGTTCTCCATTTTATTCCATTGGTCTACATGTCTGTTTTTATGCTGGTGCCATATTGTTTGGATTACAATTACTTTATAATTTGAAGTTACATTCAACATACTTTTTATTGCGTATGTGATTATATGGAAAAATGATACAAAAGTTGGGGATCCAAAGGTGAATAAGATTGTCCTTGCATTGATGGAGCTCATGGTCATTAGGATATGGAAAAGGAAACAGAATACTACAATCCAGTATAAGAAGAACTCTGAGGGAAGCTGTAAGTGAGAACAAAAGGCTTTGGTTTCCCACAAAATGTACACTTAAGAATGGAGAAGGGGAAATATGCTAGGGCAGCTTACTGGAGAAGATGGTGATGCCCAAGTCAAGTCTTGCATGACCATTACGAGTGATTTAAGCAAAGAGACAGGGGAAAGGCATTCTAGGCAAAGGGATCACTATGTACAAAACATTAAGCTAAGACTAAAAGAGTCAAAATGGGAATGGTGGAGGTAAAAAAACAAACAAGAAATTCAATAGGATAGAAAATTTCATTTTTAGTTCTAATGTGGTATTTCATCACCTCACTGAACAATTCAATTCAGAAGTTACCTGTATATGGATGGGACATTTCTTTCACTTTATAATTCATACATTTCCCAGAAGAATCTTCTGATTTCTGAATGTTTACTATCGATTTTATTCATTTGGGAAATACATTTCAAATGGCCCAGCTTTTACAAATACCTACATGAAGGATTGATCTAGCATTGGTGCAGTAATTTCACTGTATGTTTACTACTGAAATTGGTCCAACCCTGGGCTTCTCAAGATGACTTTCTTACCCATGCACCCTGGGGCCAGCATACCATAATAATGGAAATTTGTAGCCTTCTTTTTTTTTTAAATATATGAAATTTATTGCCAGATTGGTTTCCATACAACACCCAGTGCTCATCCCAAAAGATGCCCTCTTCGATACCCATCACATGTAGCTTTCTGAATAATAACACATGGCAGCACCACTTAGGTAAGTGTAGAGATCTCATAACTTTTTAATACACTTTTGTAGTTTATTTATTTATTTATTTTGAGAGAGAGAGAGAACAGGGGAGGGGCAGAGAGAGAGAGAGAGAGAGAGGAAGAATCCCAAGCAGGCTCTGTGCTGTGCGCGATCTCACAAGCCATGAGATCATGGCCTAAGCCAAAATCAAGAGACAGACAGATGTTTAACTAAGTCACCCAGGCACCCTGAGATCTCATAATTTTAGACCTATCACCCCCTTCTAAATACTTTCATGGCAGCCCACTGCCTTAAAAAATAAGGCCTAATTTCTTATGGAAAGTATTCAAAACCTGGGACAAATTCACCCCAAACTACTATTCCAGGCGTCTTTCCTACGTCTTTATTCCCCTTCACACCCTGAATGCATCAACCACAACAGAGCTCTTTTTTTTTTTTTTGAGCCTATTGGACTTTATTTCTAATAGAAACACTTAATCCTATTGGATACTGATGGTTAATACCAAGTCCAACTGTGTTGTGTTCAAATTCTCTGCCTTTTTAAAAAAATATTTATTTTTAAATGTTTATGTATTTTGAGAGAGAAAAAGAGCATAAGCAGGGGAGGGGCCGAGAGAGAGGGAGAGAGAGAATCTCAAGCAGGCTCTGCACTGTCAGCACAGAGCTTGATGCAGGGCTTGAACTCACAAACCATGAGATCATGATTGGAGCTGAAATCATCAGTTGGACGCTCAGTCAACTGAGCAACCCAGGTGCCTCTGTAATTTATTTATATAAATTCAAGTTGGTTAACATACAGTGTAGTCTTGGCTTCAAGAGTAGAACCCAGTGATTCCTCTCTTACATATGACGCCCAGTTCTCATCTCAAAAAGTGCCCTCCTTAATGCCCATCACCCATTTAACCCATTCCCCCACCCACTTCCCCTCCAGCAACCCTCAGATTGTACTCTGTATTTAAGAGTCTCTTATGGTTTGCCTCCCTCTATGTTTTTATCTTATTTTTCCTTCCCTTCCCCTACGTTCATCTGTTGTTTCTCAAATTCCACATATGAGTGAAATCATGATATTTGTCTTTCTCTGCTTAACTTGTTTCGCTTAGCATAACACACTCCAGTTCCATCCACGTGGTTGCAAATAAATCTCTGCCTTTTTTAATAGCACCAGTCAATTGATCATATTAAGCCTTTGTTTCCTCATCTGTAAAATGGAAATAATTATAATACCTTTGTCATAGGGTGCGGTGAGGATTAAATGACATAATTGTAACAACATGCTCAACACAGTGCCTGACACGTAATAAATATACTCAATAAATATTGAATAAATGCTCGGTACATATGAGTTCTTTCATTAGTATTTCTCTAGGTACCTCTCTCCCTTTGTACAACCGCATCTTTCAGAACTATGTCTGGATGTACACAGCACTTGTCATGGGCTTTGTAAATAAGGAGGAATGAATCGATTCGAAAGGAGCTATGTGGCCAGTTCCCTAGCGGATCAAGAGATTTGTGAATGGATGAGAACTTGTACTGAGCCAATTTTTCTTTCCAAACATATATCTAACTATAACCAAAACTCACAATTCTCCTAGGTTTCATAGCATTCTGTAGACATGATATCATCTGGGTATCATGTGACTTCTTACGGGGTTTCAGATTATGAAATATGGTTAGGCTTTTGACTAACAGAAGAAGATTTGTAGGAGATTTCAAATTTACATAATTGGTTCTTGTTTTTCATTTTTTTCTATATTTAGAGTTCACTGAGTGAAATAATTTCCTAGTCACAGTTGAATGGAAAGCCATAGTCAAGCTACAAATTAGAGCAAAATACTAGCTTCTTGATATATTTGTTCAAAATGCAATTTCCCTCTGCTCCCAATATAATTTACTAAATAAGTACAGTCTAATTACATGTCAATTTTTTTCCTTTTTGTGATACACCAAGATATTTTTCTATCATTTAGTGATTGCTTGGAATCTTGCCAGCTAGGAATCATATACCAACCGCCAAACATCCCACTCAGAGTCCCCTCAACATAAGAGGCTTAGAAGTGTCGAAACCTACATCTGTTAGAGCTGGATAACAATCAGAGGGAACAATGTACAAATGGCTAATACATGCTTAGAGCACAGTTTCAAAAGCACAAAGCCATTTGCTTTGCTTATCAAATTAAAGATATTATGCTATCCCAGAGCATTATTGAAATAAATGTCTCTGGTTCAGGGCACACCATGTCGGTCGGCATACCAGTATAGCCCCGCATTAGAAATGTATGTGCTTAAATTGCAGAATGTAGATCAAAGGCCCAAAGATATTTTCGGTAGTCCCAGACCCAACTTTGAATAGAGCTGTGTGATTTGCCTTGGACGGTAGGATAAGATGGAAGTAACAGCGAGCCAGTTCCAAAGCTGGGCCTCGAGTGGTGTGCGTGTTTCCGTTTGCTCTTGGACCCCTGCCGTTGCCCGAAGAGCATGGTGAATGCAGGATCGCCCGCTGGACTCCAAAGGAGGGTGAAGGAAAAGCGGGTCAGAGTGGCTATAGCACAGCGAAGCTCAGCCGAGGTCAGCCAGTTCCCAGGTATGTGAGCAAGTGAGTCTGAGATGGGCAGAGCTGCGCCGTCTGTCGCGGGCTAGATCGACCAGCCCTCGGATGTGTGAGCGAGCACACTCGAGATAAGAAGAGCTGCCTCGCTGGGCCCGACCCGGAGAAACCAACCCCTAGATTACATGAGGAAGCAAAACTGAGACCAGCAGATTTGTCCTGCAGAGTCCAGCCTGGGTTAGTTGACCCACGGTGTTGCGCGCTAAAAAAACGCTTCCCGTTTGTGCCACCAAGATTTCGTGGTGGTTTGCCGCATAGTGTTATTGTGGCCGTAGTTAATTGATAAGTTGTGTACAAACACGTAGGAGTTCTGTAATACTATGTCATAACAAGAATTCTATTATCATGACTGAAGACCAGACAGGTTTATGTTATCTGTTATTTATTTACATTATCTATATCTGTTATCATGAGTGAAGACCAGATTTATAGACTATTACACAGATGTATCCAGTCTGCATGATTTCATTTCCATCTCTCAGCCTGTCTACTCATCATAACTCTGAAACCTAACTATACTGCTCTAGGAAAAGTTGATTGTCAGGAATCAAAACAACTAAGAAAATTTAAATTTCTGAAAATCTGAATCTAAATTCAGAAAGCTCTTCTTTAAATTGTTTAATTTTAATTTTTTCATGTTTTTTTTTTGAGAAAGAGCGTGCAAGTGGGGGAGGGGCTGAGGGAGAGAATTTTTTAAATTTATTTTGTAAATTTCCATCCAAGTTAGTTAGCATCTAGTGTACCAATGATTTCAGGAGTAGACTCCTTAATGCCCCTGACCCGTTTAGCCCGTCCCACACCCCCTCCAGTAACCCTCCGTTCTCCATGTTTAAGAGTCTCTCCTGTTTTGTCTCTGAGGGAGAGAATCTTAAGCAGGATCCACAGTCAGCTTGGGGCCCATGTAGGGCTCAATCCCATGACTGTGAGCTCATGACCTGAGCCGAAATCAAGAGTTGGATGCTTAACTGACTAAGCCACCCAGGTGCCCTGCAATTAGTATTTTAACACGAAAGGGCTGGGAATGACCATAATAGGGTATTTCATGTAAGGCAATGAATTATCTTCAGATTTAGAAAATTAAAAAAAAAAAAGTTTCATTCACAGTAACATTGAAAAGGGTACAAATGCTGAGGAACAGATTTGACAGAATAAGTGCAAGTTTATATACTGAAAACTACAAAACATTTGTTATACGAAATTAGAGTTTAACGAATGGAAAGATGTTTCGTGTTCAGGGATTGTGAGTCTTAATATTAAAATGGCAAGCTGATCTATAGATTCATTGCAATCAAATTCTCAGCTGGCTTTTTTTCCCCCAGAAATTGACAAGCTATCCCTAAAATCGATATGGAAATGCAAGGAATCTGGAATAACCACAAGGACATTGAGAAAGAATAAAATTTGAGGGCTCACACTTCCCAATTTAAAAGTTACTATAAGGTTATATCAGTAAAGACACTGTGGTAGTGGTGTGCAAGCAGGCATATCAGTTAATGGAACAGAACTGAAATTCTCCAAATAATCTTACATTTGTGGTCAATTGATGTTTGACAAAGTTGAGAAGTAAATTTGATAGAGAAGGGAGTCTTTCCAGCAAACGGTCCTGGAACAGTTAGATAGCATATGCCAAGAACCCCTCGAATTTATACCATTACCTCACACAATACAAAAAAAGCAACGCAAAATCTAGCACACCAAAATTTAAGAGGTAAAACTATAGCACGTTTAGAAGAAAATCTTTGTGACCTTGGATTAGGCAAATTCTTTTTTTTTTTTTTTTTAGATTTTCTTTTTAAGCAATCTCCACATCCAACATGGAGCTCGAACTCACAACCCTGAGATCAAGAGTCACATGCTCTACTGACTGAGCCAGCCAGGCACCCCAGGACAAATTCTTAAATGTGACTCCATTTTTTTTTTTAACATTTATTTATTTTTGAGATAGAGACAGAGCATCAACAGGGGAGGGTCAGAGAGAGAGGGAGACACAGAATCTGAAACAGGCTCCAGGCTCTGAGCTGTCAGCACAGAGCCCGACGTGGGGCTCGAACTCACGGACTGCGAGATTGTGACCTGAGCTGAAGTCAGATGCTTAACCGACTGAGCCACCCAGGCGCCCCTTAAATGTGACTCTAAACGCATGATCTATAAATGATAATACTGATAGGGGTGGCTGGGTGGCTCAGTTGGTTAAGCATCTGACTCTGGATTTCGACTTAGGTCATGATCCCATGGTTCATGAGTTCAAGCTCCACATTGGGCTCTATGCTGACAGCACAGAGCCTGTTTAGGGTTTTCTTACGCTCCCTCTCCCTATGACTGTCCCCCAGGCTCACTCGCTCGTGCTCTCTCTCTCTCAAAATAAACATTTAAATAAATAAATGTCTTTAAAAAAAATACTGATAAATTGGACTTTACATAAATAAAAACATTTGTGCTTCAATAGGCAACATTAAGAAAATGAGAAGACAAACCACAAACTGGGAGAAAAATCTTTGCAAGTTATATATCTGCTAAAGAGCTGGTATTAAGAATAAAGAACTCTTGCAACTCAATAACAAGAAGACAACCCAGTTAAGAAATGGGTGAATGATTCTAATGGACATTTCAGCAAAGACGCTATATGGGTGGTAAATAAATACATGAAAAAATGCTCAATGCCATTACTCATTATGAAAATGAAAATTAAAACCACAATGATAACCTCTAAAGTGCAGCATACATTTAGTAATGGACATACATTGCTGGTGGGAACGTAACATGTTGTAGCCAGTTTTAAAAACAGTTTGACAGTTTCCTGGATAGTTAATCATAAACCACAGAACACAATAATTCTAATCCTAGATATCTGTCCATGAGATATGAAAACATATTCCCACAAAGACTTAGGAGGGAATGTTTCTAGAAACATTTTTTCCCCCTAACATCAACAACCTGGAATCAATCCAAATATCTATCAACTGGTGAAAGGATAAACAAAATGTGGTTTTTCCATACAATACAAAACTATTCATCAATAAAAAGAAACAGACTGTATACATTTTGCAACATGAATGAACTTCAAAAACCTAATGCTAAATGAGAAGAAAGCCAAATGCAAAATATTATGTATTATATGATTTTTTTATTTTTTAAGTTTATTTATTTTGAGAGAGAGCGCAAGCAGGGGAGGGGCAGAGAGAGAGAGAGAGAAAGAGAGAATCCCAAGCAGGATCTGAGCTGTCAGTGCAGAGCCCAACGTGGGGCTTGACCTCACAGTGAGATCATGACCTGAGCTGAGATCAAGAGTCAACGCTTAACCAGCTGAGCCACCCAGAGGCCCCTGTATGACTCTATTTATATGCAATTTCCAGGAAGCATTAATCTGTATAGACCAAAAACAGTTCACTGGTTACCTGGGACTGGGTCTGGAAGTGGGTATTGACTGTGCACGGGCATGAGGAAACTTTTTAGAGTGGTGGAAATGTTTTTAAACTCGACTGTAGTGACAGTTGAACAATTCTGTGAATTTACCAAAAATCCTTGCAATCTATACTTAGAAGGAGTAAATTGTATGTTTTGTAAATTATACTGCAATAAAGCTATAAAAATGGCACATGAAAACACATGCTTATTTATGCTGCCGCCTCAAATCCCATTAAAACAACAATAAAGAAACATGACCATAACCATAACCAAAACCATACCCACAGAAGAAGGGGAGATATTTGAAAAATATACAGTGGAGAGCAGATCGGTAAGTGATTTGACGGAACATGAAGAACCTAATCCTGAGCAGCTGCAGAGGGGAATAACAAGAAGATACCAATTCATCTTTCTTTGTCAAAGCAAGGCTTTGATTGGAGGCCCCAAGTGCTTCAGAAAGCATGCGTGGACTTGGGGCAATATGGCAGCGTAAGGAGTGGTTAGAAATCTACATAAAATGCTCTTCGCCTTCCTGGTCTCCAATACCAACTCGTGTTAACCACGTGTCTATCCCAACAGAGTAAGGGACATAGGTTTATTTTCTGGAAGAATTACACACGCTTAAAGAGGTTCTAGACTGCCTATCGTGATGTTAACCAGTGGTAATCTTAGAATATGCCTCATTAATCCAAGGTCTCAAAAGCTTATGGTGAATTTTTCGGATGTGAATAAAAGTCACTGTTCAGTATAAAGTGGAAGATAAACTTTCGCTGTGACTAAAATTGTAGAAGTAGATCGTCAGTGGAGAAATGTACGTTTTTGGAGATAGCCTTTATCAGGTTGAGGAAGTTCTTTTCTACTGCTAGATTTCGAAGACTTTTCCTCTTTTTTAGCCTGAATGGATGTAAAATTTTCTTACTTTTCTTCATCTACTGAGATGATCATAAGATTTTCTTGTTTTGTCAGTTGGTATGGTGAATTCTTCTGATTGATAGTGAATGTTGAGATAGTCATGTTTTTTTCTGAGATAAACCCCACCTGGCCCACTTTTTATGTATTGTTGGATTCCATTTCTGTGCTTGGTGTCTATTTTGTGTCCTGTTGGGGAGTTTTGCATTTATGTTTATGGGGAATATCGTGTGATTTTCTTTTGTTGTAATGTTTTTGTCTGGTTTCCTTAACAGTGTAATGCTGGTCTCATAAATTGAGTTAGAAAGGGTTTCCTCCTGTTACACATTCTGGAGGAATTTGTGTGGAGTTGTTATTATTCTTAAACGTGTGATAACATTTGCCAGAGAAGCCATCTGGGCCAGAAATTTTCTTTGTTGGAAGTTTTTAAACTACACGTTCAATTTGTTTGAATAACATAGCACTATTCAAGTTATCCGTGTTTCCTTCAGTGAACTTCGGAAGCTCCTATCTTTTGAGGAATTTATCCATTTTTTTCCAAGGTGTAAAATTTGTTGCTATAATATTGTTTGTGGTATTCCTTATTGTCCTCTTTTTTTAATTTTTAAAACTTTTTTGAGAGAGAGAGAGAGACTGCATGAGCAGGGGAGAGGGGCAGAGGGAGGGAGGGAGAGAGAGAGAGAGAGAGAGAGAGAGAGAATCTCAAGGAGGCTCCACGCTCAGTGCAGAGCCTGACGTGGGATCCCATGACCCTGGGATCACAACCCGAGCTGAAATCAAGAGTTGGATGCTTAACCAACTGAGCCACCCAGGCGCCCATCCTTATTGCCCGCCCCATTTTTTTTAAACTTTACTTATTTATTTTGAGAGAGAGAGAAAGAGTGCAAGCATGAGCTGGGGAGGGACAGAGAGAGAGAGAAGGAGAATCCCAAGCAGGTTCCATGCCATCAGTGCAGAGCCTGACATGGGGCTCAAACCTACAAACCATGAGATTATGACCTGAGCTGAAACCAAGAGTCGGACACTTAACCGACTGAGCCATCCAAGTGCCCCTCCTTAATGTCCTCTTAACATCTATATCATCTATGGTGATTTCCCCTCTTTCATTCCTTATATTTGTAATTGATGCCTTTTTTTTTTTATTTTTGGTCAGTTCAGCTAGTTTATCAATTACATTGACTTTTTAAAGGAACCTGCTTTTGGTTTCACTGATTCACTGCTGTTTTTTTTTTTTTTTTTTTTTTTGTCAGTTTCACTGCTCTCATCTTTATATTTTTTGTTCTCCTTTTTCTTCCATTTGCTCTTTAGCTGGTTTTGTTTTGTGAGATTTTAGATCATTAACATGCAATCTTTCTTTTATGATAGAAGCCTCAAATATTATACATGGTCCTCTCAGCACTGCTTTAGTTGTGTCTCACAAATTCTGGTTATGTTGTTGTTGTTTTTAACAGCATGTGTGTGAGCGGGAGAGGGGCAGAGAGAGAGAATTTCTTTCCAGTTTATTTTTTTATTTATCTTGAGAGAGAGAGAGAGAGCGAGTAGGGGAGGGGCAGTAAAAGAGGGAGACAGAATCACAAGCAGGCTCTGCACTGACGGCACGAAGCCCGATGCGGGGCTTGAACCCACAGACTGAGATCATGACCTGAACTGAAATCAAGCATCAGATACTGAACCAACTGAGCCAGCCACCCAAGCACTGAGAGAGAAAGAGAGAGAGTGAGAGAGAATCTTTCTTTCTCTCTTTCTTTCTTCCTTTGTTAATGTTTGTTTGTTTATTTATTTATTTATTTATTTATTTATTTATTTTTGAGAGAGAGACAGAGAGAGACAGAGAGTGAGCACGAGTTGGGGAGGGGCAGAGAGAGAGAGAGAGAGAGAGAGAGAGAGAGAGAATCCCAAGCAGGCTCTGTGCTGTCAGTGCACCAACCCAGGGCTGGATCTCATGAACCATGAGATCATGACCTGAGCCGAAATCAAGACTCAGATGCTTAACCGACTGAGCCACCCAGGCGCCCCTGTTGTGTTTTGTTGTACTAAAACTCAAGAGTATTTTCTCATTTGCTTTGTGATTTCCACTTTGACCCACGAGGAGTTTCCAGCATATTTCTTTTTCTGATTTCTTGTGTAATTCTGTTACGGTCAGAGAATATGGTTTGTAGAGATGGAACCATTTTAGGTTTGTTGAGATTTGTTTTGTGGCCCAGAATATGTTCTGTGTGAATGTCACTTGTATATTTTTATTAACAGTACGTTATGAAGAGCTAACGTTTTAAATTTTGCCGTGGTGGGGGCAGCCTGGGTGGTCCAGTCAGTTAGGAGTCTCTTGATTTCGGCTCAGGTCATGATCTCATGGTTTGTGGGTTCGGGCTCCATGCTGACAGTGGAGCCTGCTTGAGATTGTCTCTTTCTCTCTTCTGCCCCTCCCCGGCTCGTGTGTGTGTGTGTGTGTGTGTGTGTGCGCGCGCGCGCACGTGTGTGTGTGTACGCGCACGCGCACTCTCTCTCTCAAAATAAATACGTAAACTTAAGAAAGATTTAAAAAGTATTTTCGATGTGGACCAGTAGGAGTTGCTGGCTGTTACTCAGCTGCACTCATGCCCTGCAGAGAGATAATAAGAAACGAAGCGTGGTTAAGACCAGCTGAAGGCCGTGTGTAAGAGGTAGCAAGTGGGAAGACAGGCACAGCTGAGGAATAAACTCAGGATCTGCTAGTTCGGATCCTACAGCTCCGGAGGTGCTGGAATCGTCAGCCACCGTCATATCTGTGCATATCTGTGTCCCTGACACACGAGAATTGGACAGCTGAGAGGATGCTCTTGAGGATTTTGGCTCTGTAGATTCCCCCCAAACCCCTCAGAGCTTGCAGAGATGGCCTGCCATTCTGGAGTCAGAGCTAGCCCTTTTCCCATGAGGTAAAAAACGGAAGTCTTCTCCGACGCAAGGCAACAGGTACCCCTCAGTCCTCAGAGATGTCTCATTTCTTCTCCTGTTTGCCGGACCAATGACTAGGGGTAAATCCCAGCATAACCGAACTCAGGATACAACGGGTCTGATAAAGAAGAAAGGAATTACACGTGGAAGGAGCTACAAGAATTGGCTAGCATGTCCCGTAGAAGCCATACGACTCCATGGGATTGGATTTTAAGGTGCTTCTCCAAGGGAGCTGGGATGCAAGCGTGGATTATTGAGAATCGACTCAGGGCATTTTCTTAGGGCACAAGATTGAACACTCTGGCAAGGACCCCTGCGCATGGTACAAATCCACTTAGCGTGTCTCTTAGAAACCTGGAGAAAGATACAGCTCAGGCCGTGGGAAGTGGATCCCAGAGTTTCCCTAGCAGGTGGTAGGGGAAAGGTATAAAAAGGCTTAGGAAAGTGAGCCTACTGTAAGGGATATATTATGGAGGGCCACACAACCCACCAGAGAATTATGTGCCACAGAGGAACCACCATTCGCCAAGGTCCTCGGGAATATGCACTAGCACGTTCATTGAGAAGTTAAATGGTGGCCCTCTTCTGCAGGCCAAGAATGATGGCAGAGGACATGGGCACAGAGTTTGGCTTATTAATCGCCATGAGGATGATGGCTAATCAGCTAATAGAGGCTAGAAGCCAGAACAGACACATTCTCCAATAAAGATGATGTTTTTAAAAAGAGCTATTCGGATGATTCCGAAGTACATCTAGTTTTGGGATCCATAATATCTGGTGGCTAGCCCAGTGGTCCCCACCTCTTGTTTGTTTAACCCTGCTCCTAAGCACACGGTTATTTTTCTTCTATAACCGAAGTAACTGTATATTGTAGACATTTAGGGTGAAGGAGATCAAAAAGAAGATAAAAAATTTTTCGGCATCACATATGACACTGACATGAGCATTCTGGTAGCTCAATCTCTGCAGATTTCCATGATTATTTCCTTCAGATAAATTCCTAGAAGCAGAACCTGTGTCCCAGCTGATGTATGCTTTTAAGGTTTTTGGGTCCACGCTGCTAAAGTGCCCCCCAGAAGTTCATCAGATGACTTTCTCAATTTCAGCCTATCAAGTTCCCATTCCCCATTCCATTGCCTACACTAGTTTTTAGAATTTTACAAGGTTCTGCCAGTTTAATAGGTGAAAATGGTCTCTACTGACATCCCTTCGTGACTTGTGAGATTGGACTTCATGTTTTAACTTGTCTCCGTGTTTGTTTGCCTTCTGTCTGTCTTTTTTGAATTTGTATAATTTATCAATTTGGGGAAAATGTCACTTTTCTTCTCTTTGATTTGGAATAGTGGTTTACATAGTAGGTTCCCCCGGCCCACCCCCGTTTCGTCATTTGACTTCAATTTTCTTCGTAGTGTGTTTTCCTCACATAAGGTTTTGTTGGTTTGCTGGCTTTTGTTACAACATGTATGACAACTTTCCTTTTCCTATTAAATTGACATGACTTTTTTTAGTGTTTGTTTATTTTGGGGGGGGGATGGGGCAGAGTGAAGGGGAGAGAGAGAGAATCCCAAGCAGGCTCCGGGCTGTCAGCGCAGAGCCCGATGCAGGGCTCGAACCCACGAACCGTGAGATCATGACCTGAGCCGAAATCAAGAGTTAGATGCTTAACCAACTGAGCCACCCAAGTGCCCCCAAATTGACATGACATTTTAATCATATATTTATATTTGATATATTCTTCAGTATCTCTCAAGAGTTCCTCCTGTGTTTCATTGAGCTGACTCTGTGGTCATATTATGCTTTTAGAATTATTTTTAATACAAGTACCCTTTAATTAAAAACACTTCTTAATGTTTTAGTTATTTTTGAGAGAGAGCACAAGTGGGAGCAGGGGAGGGACAGAGAGAGAGGGGGACAGAAGATCTGAAGCAGACTCGCACCAACAGCATCAAGCCTGATGCGGGGCTTGATCTTAAGAACCGTGAGATCACGACTTGAGCCGAACTCAGATGTTCAAGTGACTGAGCCACCCAGGCGCCCCTTTAATTTTTTCTTTTACACAGTTTCTTGATGGATCACATGTTTATTCTTTCTGATGAGCACAAGAGGAATTTTAAGTGCCAGAGTAAATTCCGCTGTTTTTTAAATTGTGTGCAACGTATAGAGTAATTTAGAAAAAAAACGAATATTCGTATAGCATCAGATCTTCGCATTCAGTAACATGGCATGAAACGTCACTTATTCTGGTGCAGTTTTGTTTCCTTAAATAAGGTTTTGTGATGTTTGGGTGTATTTTAGTATAGAATGATCAAGTTCTTAGGTGTTTTCTTTCTTCCCCCTGCCACCCTCTCCATATGGTTCTCTTCTTCACTAAAAATTGTGTCTAGTGGTCTTAAGCTAACAGCCACTTCCTTGGCCTGCCAGATAAATATAGCATGCATTTTTGGCCAAAATAGGAAACGGACAGACATATAGGAGAATGTAGAAGGAGGGCAAGCAAACAGTAGGATGAATGGATACCCGAGGAAAGGATGGCTGTGCTTTAGGGCCTTAGAGAGGCTCCTTGATGAAAGTTTGACTCATTGATTCAATAAAGTAGTTTAATAGATTCTTGGGGCTTGGTGTAATAGATTGTTAGCTCCTGTCTCCAGGCAGTGGTTATTATAAGCCTGACATTTCACTTCGATGATGAGGAAAAACTCCCTTCAGCAACTTGAAAAGCCATTTGGGCTGAGGACAGAGGTGGTACCACTCAGTGTGAAAGTGTTAGAGGAAAGCAATCACGGTTTCCATCAGAGGTAACGTTCTCATTAACGAGCTTGAGATCTTAATGGAATTGTACAGCATCGCATGTGTTTGAGTGTATGAGTGTGTTTTAAGGATGAAAAGCAAAGCAAACAGATATGAACGCTTTAAAGGTATTCTAGTTATTTAATTTGAAACAGTGATTTTTTGTTTCAAAGCAGCTTCTCAAACCAAGAGAATAAAGACTGTGATACTTTTTCATCCATCCTGGCTCTTAATTACAGGCAGTTGAGCACTTTATTGTATGCCCCTTTCTTTGAGGGGGCATTGGTGTTGAGAATGCTAATTCTGTCTTCCCAGAGAGGTTACAAAACCACTGAAAGAATATACACACACACACAGAGACACACTGCATGGCACTACATGGTTGAAGTCCCATAACAACATATAAATGCATTTAGACTAAAAGAGTAGCAGTTTTTGACGACTTCTTCCATTTTCATTTGCTATATCTTAAACACATGTTCAGATTTGCATCTGGCTATTGCATGACGGCCGCATTTTAGGGCTGGGAGAGTGGGGACAGAGAAAAGTTGAGGTATTACTGCAACAGTGCAGGGGAGACACAACAGGGGCTGAGATGAGGTAGGCCAGTTAGAGCAGGCATGGAGAAGAGGGGACAGATTCGAGACCTGCTTAGGAAGCCAAATGTGTGGGATTTGATTAGTAAGAAGATGAAGTCAGGGATAATTGCGAGAGTTAATTTGAAGCCAGGAAATGTAGATTTGAATTTTAGTGGCTTCTTAGTTGTGTGATTTGGGCCACTTGGGGATTTATTTAAATGGTCTTTGGTTTTGTTTCACCATTCGCAACATTGAGGATACTGATACCTGCTGCATAAAGTTGTATAGATTAAATTGAATATATAACAATGCTTTGTCAATTCTAAAGCACTACATAAAATTTAGACGTTATTTACTTCATTAAAAATATAGTATATCTCAAGGGGGTACTGATAAGATGTTTATAGATCCACGTACAAAAAAGATCAAATAATGACATCTGTATCTTTTTTTCCTTGGTGTAAGAGGGTATCTAAAAGGAGACATCGATGAGGTATCTTCTGCATCATAGAACTTGTTTCCATGTTTGCCAAAAAAGACACTAGGGGGAAAAAAGAAAGAAAAGCTAGAATGTAACCCATTTCTTAAGGCCTAGCTCAAATTGTAGACCCTTAATGTATTTGGTGGTAAAGTCCCATTCTTTCCCTTTGCCTTGTTTTCCCCATCTGTAAACTTAGAGTATGGGCCAAGGTCTGATTTTTACCATCAGGTAGTAACCACTTCTTAACTCCCAACATTTGTATTAGTCCTCTTCAAGAAGAGCTATTGAAGTAGTTTCAGCCCTTGCCAAACTCATGGAAAGGATAACCTTCCAGTTGGAGGAAGTAACTCTCATTTTCCTGCACCTTCATCAGGAAATAATGAATGGTATAATTTTTTCCTTGCCCTTCTTCCCCAAAGGACAATCAGTCTTGTAGATCAGAGGCTGATTTGTGCTAACTCCACGATTAGATATTGTTATTTTCTTTTTAAAAAAGTATTTATTTATTTATTTATTTACTTATTTGAGAGAGAGACAGAGATAGGGGCAGAGAGAGAAAATCTTAAGCAGGTTCCACACCCAGCATGAGCCCAACACTAGACTAGGTTCAGTCTCACGACTGAGATTGTGGCCTGAGCCGAAATCAAGAGTTGGATGCTTACGCAACTGAGCCACCCAGGTGCCCCAGATACTGTTATTTTTTCCATAGTGTGGCCTCCTTGTTTTCCTCCATAGTAAAAGCTTTTCTCTCTACTCTCCATTGAGTCTTCCTGTTCCTTAAGACACCCTCAAATATTAGCTTCTCTGAAATGCTCCCTCTTCCTCAGGGTTTGCTGTTTTTTGATTGTTGAAGACTATAATAGTGTATTTAGTGACTAACCCAAACTGATGTTGCAAAGACATGTATTCCTTTTTTTTTCACTGAAATCTCTGTTCTTTGTTGTTGTTTGTTTGTTTAACGTGTATTCATTTTTGAGAGACAGAGACAGAGCGTGAGTGGGAGAGGGGCAGAGAGAGCGGGAGACACAGAATCCGAAGCGGGCTCCGGGCTCCGGGCTCCGAGCCATCAGCACAGAGCCTGATGCGGGGCTCGAACTCACGGACCATGAGATCATGACCTGAGCCGAAGTCGGACGCTCAACCGACTGAGCCACCCAGGCGCCCCTGAAATCTCTGTTCTTTAGCTTGTGTTCAGGTAGTGTTCTGACAGAGATGTCCTTGACCTTCAGGAGCTCAGACAAACACACAAATGGCACCTCTCTCCTTCACTGCAGATTAGCTCTGCCAGGGCGCTCCTTCAACCCTTAGGCTTACACTGAGTCTAGGAACCAGTCCCAGATGAAACCTTCGGGTATTCTTAGGTCTTTTCTAAGCGTAAATCTTGGCCCTGGACATGGACGTGCCTGTCTAAATTACCACAGATGCACAGCTGCCTTTGAATATCCTAGTTTCACAGAGAAACTCTCCTCAGGTTTTATTCCCGTGCCTTAGGTGGTCTATTGTATGTTTCAATTATGGCGTTTTGCTCCTAGTTTCTGAGAGTTGTTGGGCCAACCTGAAGTGTTTTTGAGCAAATTCTTGCCACTTTTCTAGCTCGAGTCCGAAGTTAGGCAGAACAGAGATGAATTCCTCGTGTTTAGTCTTTCGGGAAGCCCCAAAGAGGTTAGAACTGACATACACAGTAGTTTTGGGGGAAAGTCTGTTCTGTTTCCTCCAGACCCAGGGACCATGGTCCCACATTGGGGTTGCAGGTTGTTACTGCTTGGCGAGCAAGATCTCCAGTAGCACGGAGGGGAGGAGATGGGACAAGGGCAAGTAAAACACCACAAAACTTTCCGATCATTTGTAAGTTGCCGTTTTCTTGAGTCCGTGTTTGCTCGGTTGCTTTAAACTTTTGACTATTTTCCAGGATTCTGACATAGTTGGTTCTGACAGTTTCTGCTTGGTTTTTAATGCTTCTTCAGGGGCAGGGGTAGATGTAACCCTGGAGCTGTCTACTCCATCATTTTGCTGATGTCATTTATCTATACTATCTTTTCTATTTACATAATTGCCTTAACTGGTACACGTGTGTGTGTTTCTGTGTGTGTGTGTGTGTGTGTGTGTGTGTGTTCTTGAATTATTGTCTCGGCTTACTTTCAGCCTGAAAAACTTACTTTCATATTTCTTGTAAGGCAGGTCTGCTAGCAGCAAATTCTCTCAGTTTTTTTTTTTTTTCATGTGGAATGTCTTTATTTCCTCTTCATTTTTTAAATATAGTTTTGCTGGATATAGGATTCTTGGTTGACAGGTGGTGTTTCTTTTTTGAGCATTTGGAATATATTATCATACTGCTTTCTGGCCTCCAGTGTTTCTGATGAGAAGTCAGCTATTTATCTTATTGGGGCTCCCTTCTAACTGATGAGCCATTTTTCTCTTACTGCTTTCAAGATTTTCTCCTTTTCTTCGTCTTTCAGCCCTTTTACGATTGTGTGTATGTTTTGGGGTCTCTGCTTTTGTTGTATTTGGAGATCACTGAGATTAACATTTTTCAAGAAATGGGGCAAGTTTTGAGCCATTATTTCTTCAAACTCCTTTTTTTCTCTTTTCGCTCCTCTGTCACTCCCATGATGCATACGTTGGGGCCCTCAGTGGTATCCCACATTTCTGTGAGGCTCTCTTCATATTTCTTCTTCTTCTCTCTGTTTTACAGATTGCATAATCCCTATTTTTTTAACAACATACTTCTTTTTTTAATTTTTTAAATGTTCTTATTTATGTTTGAGAGACAGAGTATGAGTGGGGGAGGGGCAGAGAGAGAGAGAGAGAGACAGAATTTGAAGCAGGCTCCAGGCTCTGAGCTGTCAGAGCTACAAATACACAAATTATTTCTTCTGCCAGTTTACATCTCCTGTTCAGCCCCTCTGGTAAAATTTTCACTTCAGGTACCGTACTTTTCAGCACCAGCATTTTCGTTTGGTGCTCTTTTATATTTCTCCTTCTTTATAGACATTCTGTATGTAACTAGACATTGCCATAACCCCCTTTATTAAGCGCGGTTTCCTTTACTTCTTTGGACACACTTTTAATGACTACTTTGAAGTCTTTGTCTGTTACGTTATGACATCTGTTTCATAGGTTGTTTCCTGTTGTCTGATCTTCCCCTCTTATTTGTGTCAGGCCTTCCTGTTTCCTAAATTATTATGGAAGCTGGAAATTTTAGATAATATATTGAAGCAACTGTGGATACTGCCCCCACTTTCCCCTTTGGGCTTGTTATTGTTGTTTTCTCGTTTATTTGTTTGCTGACTGGCTGAATGCTTCAGTCAAGTCTGTTTGCCTCTGTCATTGCTCCCTAGAAGGTACAGCCTAGGCATGCACATAGTCACCGTGGGATGACAGTGCTTTCAGTAGGGCTCTATTTGACTGTCTCTTTCCCTGACTATGTGCAGATGATGATAAGCTCCATTAATTGCAGGCTCATTACTATATTGCTTTAATTTTTAAAATTAAAAAAAGCGACCCCACTCTGCTTCTTTACACAACACAGTAAAATCTTGGTTCGCAAGCATACTTTGCTCCGGAAACATGCGTGTAATCTAAAGCACTTGTGTATCAAGGCGAATTTCCAGGACCATTGTCTCAGTTGTAATCACGTGACGTTCGGCATCTCGTACTACTCGTATTCCAAGACATCGCCCGTTTATCAAGTTAAAATTTATTAGAAATGTTTGCTTGTCTTGCAGAACACTCGCAGAACAAGTTACTTGCAATCCAAGGTTTTATTGTACTCTTAAGTCCTGGGGAAAGAAGGTAGAAAGAGGTTGCTGAAACCATAGTGGCATTGGCTCTCAGAGGAGTCAAGACACAAGACTTAAAACCTTGGGGGTTATTAGCAGGTATGGCTTTAGCAGAGTGACAGTTGAGTGGTGGTAAGAGTTGTGGTGATGCTGGTGGTAAGGAATAGATGGTGAGGTTAGAATTGTAGAAAATATGAATGTAAAGGGATAAAAATGGTTAATAAACCAAGTCCTCTAGTGTTTCCCTCCTCCCACTTGCTAACGAGAATTCTAGCTTGACATGTGTCAGTCTCTTCTTTTCCTGCACCCCGGAAAGACGGCTCTGCCTTACCAGATCCACTCTTGGAGTCTTGTGACATAGAATAAATAAAGAGCAATGGGGGAGAGGGGTGCCTGGCTGGTCAGTTGGTAGAGCATGCGACTCTTGATCTTGGGGCCATGAGTTCAAGCCCCATGTTGGTTGTAGAGCTTACTTTTAAAACAAAGTAAAAGGGGAGAGCAGGAGACATTGATAAGAGACATTGATAAGAGGTATCTAGAGTAGAGAGCTGGAGGAGTCTTTCAGGGATTATGAAGAGAACACCTATGGCTTATGAAGGAAGTGGATGAAAGAGAAATGAGACATACTAAGGAAGTGTTGATCTGGCTTATGAATCCCTATTCATAGGTATGCTGGTTATTCTCCACTTGTCCCTGTGGAGTCATTCCCTACCCTTCTCTGCTCTACTTTGTACCCCGAGAGGCCCTAGGTACTGCACCTCCTGGGTCTCTAGCTGGGGCTAAGGTCAGATTCAGTCAGTGGAAGGCACTGGCATGAGATCAGCAGATGGAAAAAGAGAGCAGTGGGGTAGGGTTTTCATTCCCCATTCTTTCATGGCTATGGCTCTCACTGAGTTCTAGTAACACCACTTCCCTCCCCTGGTTCCTTCAGTCCTAAGCATGGCAGCAGCTTCCCTCTGTCCTTAAGTCCCCCAGGCACTTTATCATCTTTGTTGGTTTCTCATAACCTGCCTACCCCTTTGTAAAAATGACCCCTATATCAAACCTTCCTCACTTATACCCTTTGAGTGTGCCATTTATGTCCTGCTGGAACTCCGAGTGATACAGCAGTGTTTAAGAAATCCAAGTAAAAACTCGGCTCATTTTGAAATTGCTCTTGATTGTGTAGGCTGTTTTTGGCTGGGATCCAATTCCAGGAATAAACACAGGATAACAACATTGTACGTGTCTTACAATATAGGATAATTGTAGTCTCTTATGTAAAGTTCTAGAATTCTAACGAGGGAAGGGGGCATGAGAAAATGAATTATGTTTCTGGCAGGGTTTTGAGGTAATACTGGATAAATTTAGAAGGGAAATAGATTCCATACTTACTGCTCTATCTGTGGGCTTCATGATTTTAGACATGTAATTTGATTTCCTAATGGCTCTGACTCGCCTTAATGAAGTCAGCTAATGCTTTCCTTTAATTTTAATGGAAACTAATTTTATTTCCTTCTTGCCTTTCTAAATTCTAATTTCTCCTCTATCACCAAAAGAGCTGTAGCTGACATATGGAGACTTCCCGGGCCCCTAGAATCAGTATTTAATAGGCTTAACAATAGTATGTAGCTACAGAATGCAATACTTACTACAAGAGATGCTGGTATACATAAAAACTTTGTGGAAATGTTTGATTCCAGCCAATTCAGGAACCACACTCAAAGTTTCAGCTCATTGGGTAACTTATTCAGCTGTTCTTCGCGATTGGTGATGAACACAGGTTGACCAATGAGACAGCAGTTGAACTAATCAGAAGAGTCGTGTCCAGTTCATGCTTGCTTTCCTTGGCTCTTCATAAATCATCACTTCTTTCCATTTTTGTACAGGCCTTTCTGCCTGTGCTCAGTAGGTACCTTCACGAGGAGTTGCATATGGAGAAAAGCCATTCTAAAATGGACTATTGAAAAAAATCTTGGGTGTGAATCTTTTTGTAAAGAAATGGGTTCTAATTTATCTTCACGTAACTTCAACATAGGAACTTCCAATTTGACTTGGAAACTCTGCCACATTTGTAACATGTTTGCTCTTCCCCAGAATTTCTCAAAGCAGAGCCTTTTTAGGGGAATGACTTGACTCTAATAAGCATTTGTAACTTTCAGTTATTTTCTGAACTAAATCCTGTGTAATGTCTGGGCTTTGGGCCACTGATCCATTAGGCTCGTCTGAGAGCAAACTTTGTGGCTGATTCTAGACAAGGTAAGTGGGGCGGCCTGCTTGGTAACACCACTGCCTGCATCCTTCCTTCTCGGTCTTCCTCTTCCCCATTCTCAAAAAGGGCTACCCAGAAAGATTTTTTAGCTCCTCTCTCCAATTCCTCGATTTCTCTGATCAGTCAGTATGAGTCCTTCATGAGTGGGGGTCTTTATCAAGCATTTGGGGCAAAGCTGAAGGGCTCCTGAGTCTCCCACGGTGTACCCTACCCTGACAAGCCCATACCCTACCAAGCCCACCTGGCTGATGTCTTCAGAGTGAAGATGTGCAGAACAGACTAAGGAGCCTTGAGAAGTCATTAAATTTTCCCTCCTGCCTCTTGTAATAGCATTTTAAATGTTCCGGTTTAAGGAACTGTTCATTTTAACTTCCCTTCTAGATGCTCCAGGTGGTTAAAGGAGAGCCTTTCAGAGCCACAAGGCAGCAATGGTTTACCTTTAGCTATAGTTTGGAGAAAAGAAGTGTTATGATTAGTCGCCCTTCACTTTTTTGGCCTTCCTAGGCCCATGTCTGTGTCTCAAGGCCGACTTAAGACCTTGTACTCCAGGAAGCCAAGAAAAAAAGGAGGGCAAAGTGTAGAGGAGGTGCATAACCATTTATTGAGCACCCATGAAGTGCCAGACCTTTGTGCTAGGGGCTTTGTAGACAGCATTTTAGTTAATCCTAATTAAACCTTCATAAATGGGTGCTAGCGTCAGTCCCATTTAACAAATGAGAGAACTGAGACCATGTTGACTGAAGACACATTCAGTGGCAGATCTGGGATCTGAACCCTGGTTTCGTTGGCTCCAAAATCTGTGCAGCATCCACCATACCATGGATGCCGCCCCCTTGGTAAGACCCCCACCTCTCTGAGTTTCCTGTACATTTTCAGCCAGGTCTTTATGGCTGGGCAACGTCTGACAGAACTGTATGAAACAAAAAAAGATATTTGGTGGTTACAACCCATCTCTCTGCCTGTTGGTAAGACTGCACCTGCGCTATGAGATGACACGCAGGGATCGTGAACTTCCAAGATCCTCCCATACTTGCTTAGAGGAATGAACTTGACCTTCTATTTTAGAATCAGAATCTTCGCATTTACTGCTACTTTTCCCACACTCGCAACCTCTCTCACCCCCAGCCCTCAGATTGAACGGGTGGGTGACTTGATGTGGGCACTGTTCGTTGTGCTTCTCTTCCTTGTCCAATAACCACGAGCTGGACTCGGAAGGTGGCAGGAAACGAGCTACGGCCGTGTGACCAGAGACACTAGATGCTTCCACATCTCGAGGAGCCGTGTAGGACGAGGGTCTTACCCTGCTAACTATCTTGTACTGCTCTTGGCTCCAGCTGACCCACCTGCTTACTATAGGTGCTGCTTAGGGGAACCCACCCAGCATGCCCTGCTGTGATTTGAAGTTTTCTAGACTTTTATCTGTTTGGCTTTCAAAGTAGCTAGAACTCCTGGGGTCTCCAGGCTTTGGTGGAGATGAGCAGCCGTGAGAGAACTCCCTTCAACGGGCACTAGAGGAAGACGGAGGTGATGAGGAGAGGCTTAATGGGCTCCTGCTGGGATTCCTAAACCATCTGCTATTTATCAGTTCTTTTAGCTTGTATGTACTCCTTCCTCAAGTCTTCCCTGGCTTATTAGCTGTGCCAGCTCTTAAATAGCTGGCAGCATTGGGCTGTCAAAGGTAAATAAACTAGGGAAGCTTTGCTTCAGGGGAACACCCCTGACCTCTCTCCGGTGACGCTCTGGAAGAGGGCCTCCTTTCCATGAGCAGTGTATCTCAGGCAAAACCATACAGGAAACTCTATCTTTCAAAAACCACCTTAAAAAGTACTCTAGCCTAGGGGCGCCTGGGTGGCTCAGCCTGTTAAGCATCCGACCTGGACCTCGGCTCAGGTCATGGTCTTACAGTTCGTGGGCTCGAGCCCCGCGTTGGGTTCTGTACTGGCAGCTCAGATCCTGGACCCTGCTTCAGATTCTGTCTCTCTCTCTCTCTCTCTGCCCCTCCCCCACTCATGTGCGCGCGCGCGCGCGCGCTCTCTCTCTCTCTCTCTCTCCCTCTCTCAAAAGTAGATAATCATTAAAAAACTACCCCAGACATCTGGGTGACTAGAGCAGATACCAACAATAGATCGGGCTGTGTAGGAATGTCCTTAGCTGAACGTTAGCCCCGTCAGGGGTGATTATTTTACTGCTGGGGATGTAAGACCAAGAGAAGACTGAAGACATATTTTAGCAGGTATCTGGTTAACCCTTTGCTTTCCAGTAGCAGGCAAACACTTGAATTTTCATTTGTCTCAAGGCTTCCGCGGGTGTGAACAGACACTTAACAAAACGCGGAGCTCTTGGCATCCCGTCTGAATGCCCTTCTCCCTTATCACTCCCTTAGCCCCTTGAGATGCTGTAACCTGGCCGCTGATCCCATGCAACATCCTCGGTCCCCTGGTTGGTTGGTTGGTTGGTTGGTTTTCTATAAAGTCCTCAGCTGGTGTTTACGGCTGTGCTGCTGGGGACTGGTATGTTTATCCAAGTGTCACCGGGAAAGGTTTACGTGTCGTTCAGTCTGTTTTCCTGCCACCATCCTTCAAATTCCGTGTGACAGTGCTTTGTCGCTTCCCCTCAGGGTTCCCCGTAGCATTCAGAGAGCGCCCCCCCCCCCGCCAGATCCCCGAGAAGAAAAAAAAAGAGATATTTGATGTTTCCTGTCCTTCGCCCCTTGCTTCATCTGACACCCAATCCCTTTTTTCCTGGCTTCCCACGGCTAATAACGGGGAATTGCCGGGCCGTGGACGTCACCGGGCAAGTCTCTGATTCCGCCAGAAGTTTCTTGCCTTTCTCCACCCCTCAAAGACTGCTCCCTGACTTTGCACTCTAATTGGTCAAAGCAAACCAAGATGCAATTTGAATGAAGGGAGGAGAAACCAGGTCTAAGGGAAACACAGGAGCAGTGTCGGGGGTGGGAAACGGGCAGGTGGCTAGGAAAGTGGGGCTTCTCTCTTATTCTGGAAGTCCGGCTGTGATTAGTGTTGAAAACGTAGAGATCTCTGTGACAGGGATTTGTGATGCTTAGGTTTTTGCCTGTGTCCGGCCCCAGTGCTTTATCACCGTGAGAGGTTGTCAGAGCTCTGTTCCTTTGTATCATTCATAATACACTCTGTCAGCTGTGGGGTCTTGAAGAGCCACATAACATCATTCTCTAACCTTGAGTCACCGATATTGAGCCCCCCCAGAAACAAAAACAGGATGCCTCATTAATAAACCTTATTCATACGGATAGTTGTTTTCCTAGTCCGTTTTAAAAGGCATTAACAGCAGATGTAGTTCAGGAAACATTAACCATCACTACTTTAATAATAACACGAATAGAGGACACCTGGGTGGCTCAGTTGGTTAAGCGTCTGACTCTTGATTTCAGCTCAGGTCATGATCTCATGAGCCCCACGTTGGGCTCTGCACTGGGCCAGGAGCCTGCTTAAGATTCTCTGTCGTGGGGCGCCTGGGTGGCTCAGTCGGTTGAGCGGCCGGCTTCGGCTCAGGTCATGATCTCACAGTCCGTGAGTTCGAGCCCTGCGTCGGGCTCTGTGCTGACAGCTTAGAGCCTGGAGCCTGTTTCAGATTCTGTGTCTCCCTCTCTCTGACCCTCTCCCGTTCATGCTCTGTCTCTCTCTGTCTCAAAAATAAATAAACGTTAAAAAAATTAAAAAAAAAAAAAGATTCTCTGTCGTGCACACACACACACACACACTCTCTCTCTCTCTCTCAAAAAGAAAGATAAAGAATATGAGTAGGACACAGATATTATAATTCAAAACCTTAATATAAGGAACTACCTAGCTTGAGACTTCTCTTGGTGTTTACCATGGGTCTATATTGATCCATTGCTGGGGGATTAAAGTAAATAAAATAGGCAAAAAAAGGAATGTTATAGGAAGAGGCCAATAGGGAGTCAAGACTCCAACCTCAGCAGATCCATGACCTAGCATTATCTATTAATGATTAACAAACATCTGTAGTCGGAAAGGAGACCTTTATTTGTATTTTTCATTGAAAAGCATTGTTAGAGGGGCTGACAATTTTGTCCCTCGCTCCTTTCCCACATGCCCAGATAATTTACTGCTGTAGCTGTAACTGCTTCGCATCATCCCCTTTTTGAACTAGATATGCTGCTCAATCGTTCAACATTCAATATGTCATGCATTGGTCACCTGTACCTTCTGTCTAGATCGGAATAGGTTTTGTATGAGCGTTCCAGTCATTTCAAATACTCTCCCTCTTCTAACACCCTCCTAGTTCCATATCTAGGTAAGAAAATGAACTTGGTGGTGATTTAGTGGCAGGGTCAAAATCAGAGCTCGGATCTCCTGATTCCCAGACAAGCAGTCTTCCCAGTGTCCAATGCTCCTCACCACAGGGGCTCCAAGAAGGAAGACAAAGCACTCTGTCTTCCCTGCGAGGGGCCTACTTGCCACTTGCTGACAGCTACCGGAGTGAGGTCTCTTAAAAACGAGCTTCACGATAGCTGGCAAAATGGCGAAACAAACATCACACAGTTGTCTTGATGATGCCTGTGCTCTTGACTTCACCTGTTGGAGCACTAATGAAAATCACCAAAAAGATTAAAATTGATAAGAACAGACGTACGGGCCTTAATTAGGCAGCGTGGATGACATAAGACAAGGAAGAACCATTTTTTTTTTTATTGTAGAAAATATCTCTTGTGACCGTATGCACAATAAGTTCCCTATTTATCAAAAAAATATATTAAAATGACATCGTTTTACCAGATGGTAATAGGAATAATATCGGAGTAGTAGGATTCTAGCAGGAAAATTTCATTTTCTTTTGTACTTGTGTATTTTCCAGGTTCTTTACAATGGCGATGAATCATTCCAGCGCCTAGATAAACATTTGTAATTGCTTTGAGATGAGATAAACATATATCATATACAGGATTGGGAACCACTGAGCTATGTGCCTCATAGAGTGGTTCTCCCACAGAGTGACGATTCTCATTTTTTATGTCGTACGGATGAGGCATATTTATGTACGAATACTTCAACTCTGGAGCTATATAGTTTATGTTTACTATTCCAGCACATACATTGTGTGGCCATCCGGCCACCTGTCCTGTTACTTGTGTCTAGGTCATGTGGTTCAAAGAAGTTAGGTCAACTGCATTGACCTAATATATGTGTACACATATTGACCGTTTTTAGGAACTGCCTCGTCAGATAAATGTCCTTACAAGAAACTACTTAATCTTTTTATTTTTCATGCATCTATTAAGCTGGCACCGTGGTCCAAATGGAAACCATTTTGCCATGCTTCAGCGTTATCTGGTTTTAATGAGTCTCTGGAGGTCTCTGGATGGATTTTGCTGCCAAATATGATTCAGCCTAACACTACAAGTGAAGCGTTGGACCCAGGGTGTTTTGTCTGCCGATAGATTTCTGCTTGGAGTAGCATCCTATACATTTGGAAGAGTTTCAATTGACAAATTCCTAATACTTTACTACAAGACCACTCAGATGAATGCAGTGTGGTTCCGAAAAGTTGCATATGCTAATCTTCACAGAACTACAAAAATATTTGGCACTACAAAAATATCTTATACCTACCTTTAATAAGTGAATTGATTCACTACGTATTTGATCTCTGCGTAACTGTATTTGTGTACCGTATCGCTATTAAACAGATTTTGTGTGATATTTGTGTGATCGGTGATGGGGGTTGATACTATATAATCTCTGCCTTCAGTTTGCTTACAAAGAGATTGTAGGAGACAAGAAACAGCCCGTCCCCCCAAATGTCTGATAAATGTGTACAGAGGAAATGGACGAGTGCATTTTAGATGGGCTTGACAAGAGTAAAAGGGAGCCATTTTTGCACTGTCACCACATAAAAGAACAAAGGAAATCAGTTCAGCTTTTGCAGTGGCCCATGTCGGAAGTGATAAGGGCCCAATCCAGGGTGGTGGATGTGGAAAACGGAGACCTGAGTTCCAGGGCATTATAATGAAAAACCAGCAACTGGCTTAGTGATTAGTTAATAATGGGGAGAAAGCGTGGAAAGTATCAGAGGTGGTTTAACTTTCAATCCTGGGTGGCCTGAAGGAGAAAGGGCCTCTCTGGCGGGAATAGGGAAATTAAGAGGCAGATCCTTATGGAGGTAAGGTGAGGAGAGGAACTATGTTGAATTTTGTCAGACTGACAGAGAAAAAGGGCATTCTGTGAGAATAGCGTAACTGGATCTCCATGTGGCATTTTACAAAGCCTTTCCCGGTATCCGATGGCATCAGATGGGTAAATTGGGACCAGATGATTGTGTTGATACGTATTGGGTTAAATTATCTTTGTCCTAATTCATAGATCAATATTAACCCATCTGTAATGAGTGTCTGTCTTATGCCTTGTCACATTAATCATTTATATTCATGCATTGAGTGAGAATATACTTGACCTGCTTATCCAACCATTAGTAGATATAAAGCCAGAAGGGATAATGCCTTACATTGGAAAATAGATTTTCCTCATCTCGTGAGCCTGGTGATATCAGGTTTTGGATTCTGATTTGTAACAAGATGAAATTTAGCAGTGACACATTTTGATGTTTTGCTTTTGCGTGTAAACCAGATGTTGCCAATACAGTCCTACAGTTTTGGGGTGACCCGCCTTATAAAAGCAGGAGACATGTGAAAAAGACTTCCTGTCTTACTCGGAAGGTTCCGTGAGTCAACAGTGTTGCGTAGCTATATTAATAGATGTTCAGTTTCTAGAATAGGCGATAGGCCTGCTTCATTTTGCACAGGTTGAAAGCTAATTGAAAAATGGACCCGATTCTCGGTTTGACGTTTTGACGGGTTTATACTGGGATGTGCTCAGAGAAGAAGTACCAGGATGGCGAACAGACCCAAAACCTCAATATCCTCCAATATTTAAAGGAACTAGAGTTGTTTAATCTCAACAAAGCTCAGAGAGGAAATAGGAAAAATACTGCAGTGGCGTCAGTGGAATTTCCGCTAGTGTCCCCATGGCGTGGTCAGGCGTTCTACTTGGCTGTGTTGTTGCTGTGCAGGATCCAGGGTTAGGCCCCGCCCACTCCCAGACATTCTGGAAGTTGTCCGGCAACCTGTAAAGATTCCCTTTTGGCTCAAGCTAGCTAGAATGGATTCTGCTGTAACTAAAAACTCGAACCGATACAGGTATAGGTCTCAGACCAATGGCTAAGTGTTACAAGGGTAGCGATTTCATGAAAGCTGACCAATGATGCAATGGGATGTCTCAGGAAGATCATTAGTTATGCTCAGTTATAAGATGGACGATCACTTGGTGGAGGCAAAAGCATCAGGGGGGGCTTAGAGGAGACAACTTGTAAGTCTCCCGATGACCTGAGATTGCACTGGCATGCGTAGGAAGTATCCGGTTACCTGATCAAAATTATTCTCACTTTGATGTGAATGCCAGATAGACTCAACCTTCTACTGAGGCTATTTACTTCATATTAACCCCTTTGTGAAATTACAGAGCAAAGGTCTTTGAGGAAAGAGGACTTTCCAGTACTTTCTGTGTACTCTGGGGAGTCCCCCTGACCGCCTCACCCCTCTTCTTCGTGGTTTCAGGCAGAGAAGGCTAACACTCAGACGGATATTTCATAATGTATTTAATTGCTCATTACTTGTGTAAAAATGGAAAGGAAATAGGAGACTTAAGACACGAAATATTACAATATATTCGAACTCCTCTGACTCGATGTTATAAAGCCATGGTAATACAGAACCAACACTCTCCTCGAAAGTTTTGTGTTTCTAAACCAGCACGCACTTCTCTTTCCCTACTCTTGTAAAAATCTCACCTCTTCTTTGAGTTCCTTCCCAAATGCCACCTCTCTAAAGGTTTCCCCGAACACCCCAAACTCATCACTTCTTCAGAGGCTTTACATTTGCTATTCCCTCTGACCGCAATGCTCTTCCCTCAGACACGGGCAGAGATAACTCCATCCCTTCATTCAGGTGTCAGTTCAAATGCCACCGTGTAGAAAGAAAGGCCCGACTACCCTAACTTAAATAGCAATACTAGTCCTCTTCTCTCTCGTTACTCCATTTTATTGTTTTTATTTAACTTCCCACTCTCTGGAAGACTATTGGGCCCTGAAACCACCCTACTTACTTGTTTTCTTATTTAGTGTGAAACTAAATCCCATGAGGGCAGGGAGTTTCTCTTTCTTTTTTCAATTACTGTATTTACAAAACCTAAAATAGTGATTGACCTATAGGAGAACTTAATAAGTTTTTTATATTAAAAACTTGGGTTTTTAAATATATTTAAATATTTATGTATTAAAAAGTTGGGCTTTTTATATTAAAAAACATTTTTTAACGTTTATTTGTTATTGAGAGACAGAGAGACACAGAGCATGAGCAGGGGAGGGGCCGAGAGAGAGAGAGACACAGAATCCGAAGCAGGCTCCAGGCTCTGAGCTGTCAGCACAGAGCCCGACGCGGGGCTCGAACTCACAAACCACGAGATCATGACCCGAGCCAAAGTCAGACGCTTCACCGACTGAGCCACCCAGGCGTCCCTTAATAAGTATTTGTTGAAGGAAGGAAGGAAGGAAGGAAGGAAGGAAGGAAGGGACATTTTCTCTCAATGGGATGTGATGTCTCCCTTCTCTGAGTCTCCCTTCATTGTGCTTATACTTTTATAGAGGTATTAACAATCTTCCTGTCATGTGACAATAAAGACGATGTCCCACTCATTTTTTTATTTCTTCTGCAACCCCTAGCATATAATACGGGCTCAATATACACATTTGTCAAATTGGATATGATCAATAATTCCCTCTAAGCTCTTTATCATATCCTATACATATAGAAGATAAAAAAATTTTCAAGCATGAGGATATATATGTAACTATCTTTAGTTTGACCAGAACTGAAGACAAGGGGATCACATATAATGAGGGAGGGGCGCCTGGGTGGCTCAGTCGGTTGGGCTTCTGACTCTTGGTGACTGATCGGGTTGTGGTCCCACGGTTCATGGGATTGGGTCCCACGTCAGGCTCTTCACTGGCAGCGTGGGGCCTGCTTGGGATGCTCTCTCTCTTCCTTCTGCCCCTCCCCCATGCACCCTCTCTCTCAAAATAAATAAATAAAACATTAAAAGATATATAATGAGGGACACAAACTACGTAACAAGTAAACAAATAGAACCATATTTTTTTTGACAGTTCTTATCAAAAGCCAGTGTGATGGTTAATTTTATGTGGCAAGTGGGAAGATATTTCTGGACGAGATTAACATTTAATTAAATCCACGAACTTTGGGTAAAGCAGATTGCCCTCCGTAACGTAGGTGGGCATCATCCAGTCGTTTGATGGTCTGAGTACTACAAAAAGACCGGCCTGCCCGAGCAAGAGGGAATTGTCCCCCAGACTGCCACTGAACCGGAACTGTGCCATTGGCTTTCCTGGGTCTCCAGACTGCTGGCCCACACGGCAGATTTAGACTTGCCAGCTTCCATAATCTTGCCGGCCAATTCTTGAAAATAAATCCGCACGTGCAAACGTGTGCGTACACAGCAACACCTTATTGGTTCTGTGCCTGTTGGTTCTGTTTCTCTGGAGAATCCTGACCAATACAGTGGGCGTTGGATTTATTTGCTCTGCCCATTTTCTTGATGGAGAAACTCTGTAACTGAGATTCCAGTTTTTGGTCTCAGAATTTCTCGTTTTCCTGTTAAAACGAGACTGTTGCTGGAGGAGCAAACATCTGCAGCCTTATTAGCCATTCATACTTTTGCAAATGACTTTCAAATCTTCTTTTCCTTAGAACAGGGTTTGACAAGAGAGAGGAGCGAGGGGGAAACGAGGTTGAGAGAGAGTGATTCTCCAAGTCTTGGCAAGCTTCGTTAAATGGACTTTGATGAAATATGGGCTATAACTTGATGTAATCTACAAAAGAGGTTTTAGATATATTGTGCCTTACATCCAAAATGCTTAAAAGTACGATTTCATCATTGGGACCTAGTCACAGCTAATACTCACACTAATTGACCAAACCATTACTGCTCCCGCTTCCCAGAATAATGTAGTCTTTACACCCCAGAGAAAAGCCTAAGGACATCCGGGAAGAAGTCTTAGGTCATTAGAGTGATTGAACATTTATCAGGCTTTCACAGCGTACCCGACTGGCTAGGATGTGCAGGAGACGTATGCTTTACTGGTACACAGCCCTGTTTGAAAGAAAAAGGGCAGCGCTCTGCTAAATCACTCTCTGTTACAGAAGCAAAAGAAAAATTAAGTTCATTCGACTGAATTCTATAACGCTTGTCATTTTGAGGCGGGAATGTCGATTGGGAGGATCAAGGGGAATGCCACGTTTCTGGGCGTCAACACTAATAACATCTCACAGTCTAGAAGCCACAATTAAAATATTCACTTCCTCACTGCTAGAATTAAAACTAGCCTTTCAAGGGTAGGTAGACAATAATCGCCTAGATGTGTTCGGAGTCACCTGAATTTTCATCCACGTTCTCTCCTTACTGGCTGTGAGTACAGAACATGTCCCACAGCCATTTACTTTTCATTATCTGTCCTGCCCCCGGTCTAGACGATGCCTTCATCAATTCTCATGTGAGCCACTGCTGTCTTCTCCCAACTGGTCTTTCGTCTTCCGCCTTCAGCCCTTTAAAGGTCTTCTCCACAAAGCAGCCAGAAATAGCCACTTTAAATTTCAAACCCGATCATGACGCTCCCTGCTAAAAGCCTTCCGTGACTTCCCATTTCACTCGGAGCAAAATCCCAAACGCCCATATCCTTCCAGCAATCAAGTCCCTTTGGCATCTCCCCTCTCCTGTTCTGATGTGCCCCGTTCTCTACATTCGAGCCACACTCATTTTTTTCTTTCTTTTCGAAGTCATTACCACCTTAGAGTTATCGCTTTTCTGATTTCCTGATGAACCCTGTTCTGAAGTCTTATGCATGGCTGCTTCTTCCCTCTTAGTCATATCTCAGCTCCAATGTCTTCTGCTCAGAATGGACTTCCCAGATCCCAATCCCAAGCAGCTTCCCCCCATCACTGTCTTTCGCAGACGCTTTTCCACTGTTTTCATATAACGCATATTACTAAGCGCAACTTCTCTTTCTCTTCACTGCTAGAATAAAAGCTCCTTGTGAGGAGCGAGACCAAATCCGCTTGTTTGTTGCTCCACCTCCAAGGTCTTGAAGAGCATCTGGTATATAGTCTGCACTCAGTAAATAATTCCTGAGTAAATGAATAGATAAATGATCTTGGAGAAGTGGTTAAGAGCTTAGGCCCTTAGAATCGGACTGCCAGGAGTCGAATCCTGACGCACGGATCACCGGTCCGGTGCCCTTGCGCAAGGTACTTAACGTTTCCGTGACTTGGCTTTATCCTCTTTAAAAGTGGTGATATGAAATGGAAGCTACCATGTAAGGTTGACGTGATGATCCAATGAATTAATATATGTAAAGTACTGAAAACAGTGTCTGTCACATAACACGTGTTATACGAGGGTTTTATCGTTACGATCCTTAACAGTACTCCTGCTGCCGCTACCAACGTTATAACCACCTCCGTCGTATGGTTCTGATGGAGATCAAATAAGTTAAAAGAGGTAGAAATAATTCCCAAAGTATAATTATTCTTTACAACATACAGAGCACTATGCGTATTTTAGAGATTGCTACCTGGCTTGATCATTGGGTTCAGGTGTCAACCCTTAAACTTGTTTACATTTTAAAAGAGGTTGCCAATCAAAACGGGTGAATTACGAGCAGCGAGCGGTGTGTGGCACAAGTAATTCTGGGCAGAAGGACGTACCCAGGGTTCCTTATGTTATACTACTGATGATGTCTGTGTTATATAAGGCCATTTCTTGATATCGGCCCCGTTTCTTTCTTTGGAACTATGAATTCAGACTGTTATAGAGATGCCGGATATGGAAACATTTTAACCAAGAGATAGCTATTGCACAGTTTTAGGCATCCAAGCATTGTTTTTAAGTATGATTCATGGTAAAGGCTTACATTCATATAAGGGATTATTTATAGATGCACAATAACATGACGATAGAGACAAAGCCTTGTAACTGTTATTCCAGAAAGGGTTATTGTATTGTGACTTACAAAAATGTATTGTATCTTTTGCAGTGGGGGAAATTCTGATTGACTGCAGGTAACCTCTCAATGTGGCTAAAATCATTCATGTGACTAAACCCAGAATCTTATCCCCCACCCCCCGTGCTCTATGACAAAGGGCAATTTTCATGAGTCACAGGTTCACGGTACTTTGGCATTTGTGTCAGAGCTAAGATCATTTGTTGTGTTTGATGGAAATATAATACATTATGTTGTGTGTTCTTTTCTTACCTAATCATATTTGGGAGTCAGTAGCAATAGATTTGGGGCCAAATGGTCTGTAATGTTATTTTTATTTATGCATTTCTGTACTTACTCAGCCACTGTGATGTGACTTGAATCTGAGAGGGAAGCTAAAATGTTTAAGCTTTAGTCATTTCTAATTTTTCTTAATATTTTGAGATTCAGCATTTGATTAAAAAAAAATGTAGACTCTCAAGTACAACAGTGGGCGACACCAGGTCCATATTATAATAAAGAACTTTCGAGAAGTTCAAAGGTTAGACCCACATATAAATAAGTATCAAAATGAGGAAACTAGAAAAATTTGCCTCTGGGAGTTTCCCACTTCCTTTCTAAGGATGTAGAAGGAAAATGTTGAATTTTGAGTCAGCTGACCTATTTGAGTACTGGATTTGCCACTTACTAGCTGAGGGACCTTGGGCGAGTAACTTCAACACTGAATCACATTTTCTTGTCTATGGGATGGGAAAATAATGCCTACTTTTCGGGAAAAGTAAGAGTCGATAATGCATATAAAGTTCTCAGTACATAGTAGGTCCTTAATAAATGACAGCTATTAAGGTGGCTCTAGCATTTGAAAATCAATCCCTATAATTCTTTGAACATTAACAGAATAAAGGAGGGAAACTGTATGATCATTTACATAGATGTAGTAAAATCATTTGATAAAAGTCAGTACCCTCTTGTGATAAAAAAAAAAATTCTCAGCAAACTAGGAATCCAAGGGAATTTCTATGGCATATGACAATTACCAGAAACCTACAGCTAATGTGGTAGGCTTTCTGCAAATATAGCAACCAACAATCAAATACATGTTACTTCTCCCAAAAAGTAGTGAGCCCTATTTCCTCTCTCCTCGAACTAAGGCTGGTGCTGTGGCTTCTGTTGACCAAGAGATGTGGTGTACGTGTCCTGTCTGACTTCTGGGCCTAGGATTTAGAAGCCTAACAAGCTTCTGTAGTTGCTTGCTTGAAATGCTCTCGTAGCCGTGTAAGGAAGCCTCATCAAACTATTCAGATGAGAGACCACATGGAGAGAGAGGTCCTGAGATTTCATAAAGGCCTAGCTGTGCTAGCATCCCGGTTGAGTCAGGTACATCATGCTGTACATCATGGCGAATGCATCCACAGGGGTTAACCTAGGAGAAACTTACAGAGAAAGTCCCTGGCCAATCCACAGGTCTGTGAGAAGGGATAAAGCAGCTTGGTTTTTAAGCACTAAGTTTTGTGTTAGTTTGTTAAGTGGTAATAGGTAACATCGCACATAACAGCGAAGTAAAGAATGTTTTCCCCCTAAGATCAAGAACAAGGCAAGAATATAAACTGTAACCAGTTCTATTAGCGATCTAGAGGATCTAGCCCATGCAGTAAGGTAAGAAAAATGAATAAAAGATATTGGTACGGGGGCAAAATCCTAAGGAATCCACACAAAACTGCTGAAACAGAAGTAAATTCAATAACATTGAAGAATACAAGGCCCAATATATAAAAATCAGTTGCATTCCTACATACTAGCAGAAAATATTTGGAAAATAAAATTTTTATTTATTTATTGCCGTTTATGGCAGCATCAAAAATACTTAGTACTGAATGTATTTATTTATTTATTTTTGAGGGCGGGGGGAGGAGGAGGAGGGGCAGAAGGAGAGGGAGAGAGAGAATCTTAAGGAGGCTCCATGCCCCGTGTGGAACCCGGAACGGGGCTCATTCTCACCACTGTGAGATCAAGACCTGAGTCGAAATCGAGGGTAAGAAGCTTAACTGACTGAGCCACTCAGGCACCCCGGGACTGAATTTAAAGGAAAGATAAGACCTCTTTACTGGAAATTACAAAATATGGCTGAAAGAAATTAAAGACGACCTAAATAAATGAATTGGAAGATCCAACATTGTTAAAATATTAATTCTCTCCAATTCATCTAGAGGTTCAATACAATCCAAATTAAAATCCTGTTTTTTTGTTATTTTTCTTTTTTAATTTTTTTATTTGAGAGAGGGAAAGAGAGCAAGAGTGGGAGAGGCAGAGGAAGAGAGAGAGAGAGAGAGAGAGAGAGAGAGAGAATCTCAAGCAGGCTCCATAGCCCAATGCGGAGCTTGATCCCATGACCCTGGGATCCTGACCTGAGCCAAAATCAAGGGTTGTATGCTCAACCTATTGAGCCGCTCAGGAGCCCCTAAAATCCGGTTTTAAGAAAATTTTTTTGTAGAATTATCAGAACTCTACAAAATTGTATATAATTACTATGGAAATCAATATATATGTAACGGACAAAACAATGTTGAAAAAGAACAAAGTTGGAAAACGTGTAGTTATCGGATTTCAGTATTTACTGTAAAACTCTGATAATCGAGGCAATATGTGGTGTTGATGTAAGGACAGTGGAAAACAATAAAGAGTACAGAAATTAATTTAAACATATATAAGAAATCTCTGGAAAACACAAGGAATTGAATGGGAAAATAACATACGGTGCTGGAATAATTACGTAAACATACAAAGAAAAACTGAAACTTGATTCCCTACCGCACGCTTTACAAAAGTAACTTATTATTGATCATAGACCAAAATGTGAAAGCTAAAATCCTTCATTTTCTAGAAGAACACAGAGCAAAATATACAGCCTTAGGGGCAGGTGAACATTTATTAAACCAGACACAAAAAGCATTAACCAGACAAGGAAAAAAATGTCCTGCGTTAAAATTTAAATATTCTGCTCTATAAAGAGATGATTGAAGAAACAAGGAATGGATAAGCTGCGGTACATCCAGACAATGGAATATTATTCAGTGCTACAAAGAAATGAGCTATTACGGCACAAAAAGACTAGCGGAACCGTAGATGCATATTACTAAGTGAAAGAAGCCAATCTGGAAAGACGACATACTGTTTGATTCCAGTGATATGACATCCTTGAAAAAGCGGAACTAAGGAGAATCTTTAAAAGATCAGTAGTTACCCAGGGATGGGGGGAAGGAAGGATGACTAGACAGAGCACAAAGGATGTTTAAGGCAGTGAAACTACTCTGTATGATACTAAAATGCTGGATACGCGGCCTTAAAAATTTGTCCAAACTCAGAATGTACAACATGAAGAGTGAACCTAATGTAAACTGTGGACTTTGGATGATAATGGGGTGTCGATGCAGGTTCGTCAGTTGTAACAAATGTGCCACTCTGGTGGGGAGATGTTGATAATGGGAGAGGCTATGCGTGTGTGGGAGCACAGGGCATATGGGAAATCTCTATACCTTCCCCTCAACTCTTCTGTGAACCTAAATCTTGTCTAAAAAATAAAATCTGTGGAAGAGAGAGAAAGAAGAAATAAAGGATTGGGGGAAGGAGGGAGAAATGGAGACTGTGGGGGAGAGGAAGAAAGGAAGGGGGGAAGGAAAGGAAGAGAGAGGGGAGGGAGGGAAGGAGGGATCAAAGGGAAAAAAAAGGAAGAAAGGAAAAAAAGGGCAAGACACAGACTGACAGAGACCTTGAAAATAGACTATATAAAGACCTTTTAAAATCAAAACTAAAAAGACAGCCCAGTCAAAATGTGCAAAGTACTGGAACAGAAATTTCGCCAACAGAGATCTACATGTAACCTTTAACCACGTGAAAATGCGCTCAGTATCAGTATCAGTATCAGTATCGTTCGGCAGCAGGGAATTCAAATGAAAACCACAATGAGATGTCACTACACCGCCACTCAAATGGCTAACGTTGAAATACCTGACAGCACCAAACGTGGGTCAGGAGGTAGAGTGACTCTCCTGTTTTGCAGGTAGAGGTGTAAAACGATACAACTATTTGGAATACCGTCGGGTAGTTTCTTATCAAGTTCAATATGCACCTACCATCTGACCCAGAGAGTCCATTCCTAGGTGTTTACTCAAGAGAAATGGAAACATATTCTCGTACTCAGAGCCGTGCGTGGATGTTTCTAGGAGCTCTACTCACAAGAGTCTAAAACTGGAAGCAGCCTGAAAGTCCAGCAAAGAATGGCTAAATAAATTGTATTATGTTCATATAATGGAACACTGCCCTAGGGTTTAAAAAAATGAACACTGATATATGCAACAGTTTGAACGAATCTCATAGTATGTTGAGTTAAAGAAGCCAGAACAATAAAGAAGTAAAGCCTTTGTGACGCCATTTATATGAAGTACAAAAGCGGGCGCAATAAATCTATGGTAATGAAAATCCAAGCATGGTTGCGTCGGGGTTGGGTGGGAACTGACTCGAAACGTGAATAAGGGTACTTTCTGAGGCAATGGAAATATTCTTGATTGGGTTGCATTTACACAGGTCTGTATGTAACTGTCAAAACTAATCCAATTCTGCACTTAAAATATGTGCATTCATGGTACATAAGTGTTACAGCACCAAAAAAAGGACAAAAAATAAATGAGAGGAATTACAGTTGAGCTTTGGAAAAAAAAAGATTTGAACTGCATGGGTTCAGTTATATGTGGATTTTTTTCTATACAGAACTGTAAATGTATTTTCTCTTCTTTTTTTAAATAATTTTTGTAATGTTTATTTTTGAGAGAGAGAGAGACAGAGACAGAGTGCGAGCAGGGGAGGAGCGGAGAGAGGGAGACACAGAATCCGAAGCAGGCTCCAGGCTCTGAGCTGTCAGCACAGAGCCCTACGTGGGGCTTGAACTCACGGACCATGAGATCATTACCTGAGCTGAAGTCGGATGCTTAACCGACTGAGCCACCCAGGCGCCTAAAAAAATTCTTTTTTTAATGTTTATTTATTTTTGAGAGAGAGGGAGTGGGAGAGAAAGAGGCAGAGCACGAGCAGGGAAAGGGCAGAGACAGACGGAGACATAGAATCCAAAGCAGGTTTCAGGCTCTGAGCTGTCAGCACAGAGCCCAATGTGGGGCTTGAACTCACGAGCCATGAGATCATGACCTGAGCAGAATGAAGCCGGACGCTTACCCGACTGAGCCACCCAGGTGCCCCACCTCCATTCTTCATCTTAACAAAATTCTCATTTCGCCAATGACCCCATTTCAAACAGTTCCTGTGGAGGAATAGAACTGCGTTTCAAAGTGATGTGCAACAGTTTTTTCCCGGTTCTGGATTATGGCGTAACTGTATTTGTATTGAGCGTAGCCAACTAGCTGAGTCCTATCAGGCGAGTCATTGTATTTCCCCGAACCTTGCTTTCCTCATGTGTGGAATGAAGAGGGCTGGCGCGAATATTTCATAACGTTTCTACAAAATCAGTGACCATTTTCACCAGGGCTTTTGCTCTAGCGGAGGCGTGCGAAGGAGCGCACGCATTCAGGGCACCCGACTCTGAGAAGTCACTAAAGGCAGTTTGTGCCAGTCCTCGCCTGGACGTGACCTGTAGGGAGAGTTGGAACGAAAACACTGCGTGGTCATTGGACACCGCTTTTCCTTGCTTCGTGTGGGTTGCTAAGGAGATGAGGCAGTTAAAGTTAACTTCCGTAAGCTGCCTCCTTTATTTTCACATTGTCGATCCTTGGATATTCAGGAGGAGAATCAACTTGGGCATAGGGCAGACTCACCCACTTTCTGCAGTTGTTTGGGGTTGCGGTCATGGACAGAAACTGAGTTAGCCATGTTGTTTTAAGCTACAATTGAACTCTGTTTTTACTACTATTTACTTCCCATATATACAAGTGCAGGTACTTAGATCAACGTAAACCATAAATGAACGAGCGCAATAAGCATTTTAAATGAGCAAGAAAGATATACACAGGATCACCTCCCGTCTGATTTCCTTTCTTTGACTCTTCTTCAGAAAGAAGCAGAGGCACCTGTTAGCCGGTGAGGGCGTGTCCAAGCTTTTCATTGGTCACAATCTGATGCTGCCTTTTTTTCCTGGACTGTTTGCATTCATGTTTACCTCCAATTATGGCTTCTATAGTGTTGATCATTTTCAGAGGGCTCTAGCATATCTTCTAGATTAAATGTAATTTCATGGAATGTATTAAATATTATTTAATCAGTTCTACAACTTAATTTCTAATTAACAGTCTCTTCACAGCCTGTGCTTTTTAGGTAATCAGTCTGTAATTCACCAAGAATCTACTCAGAGCCCCCAGCACTTCACCGACTGTTGAAGGCCCATAATCAAGGTTAATTAGGTTTCCATCCTTAAAATACCCACAGCTTGAATCGAGAGGTGGCTCTTTGTCTTCAGATACTTGGAAGGGAACGCCACTCTCTATTCAGCACAGAAAACAAAATTTTGGGGGCGCCTGGCGGCTCAGTCGGTTGGTTAAGCGTCCGACTTCGGCTCAGGTCACGATCTCGCGGTTCGTGGGTTGGAGCCCCGCGTCGGGCTCTGGTGCTGAGCGCTCGGAGCCTGAAACCTGCTTCGGATTCTGGGTCTCCCTCTCTCTCTGCCCTCCCCCGCCCACATTCTGTCTGTCTTGTGCTCTCTCTCAGAAATCAGTAAACTTAAAAAAAATTGTACACGAATTTGGGAAAACTGCTTTACAGTATCAGCGTCGACACCTGCCAATCCTTTTGCTGTACATACGGCTATTACCAGGGACTACTGGTCAGGTTTACGGTGGCATAGAACAGTGGACAGATGGGGAAAGTGGCTTGAGATGCTGATCCTAAAACACATCTGTCTAGAACATCTAGACAGATACATGAATGAAAAGTGGGTTGATTTTAATGATTTTGATAAATGCCTTCAGTCGATCACAAAGACTAAATCAGTTCAAGCAAATTTCCGGGATATAATCCACATGCGACATGGCTAGAAATAGCCACACAACTTAAATCAGCGTAAACAAAGATCCTCCACGGAATTCAGAGGAGGAAAAGAAATTTAGTCCAGTTGATGGTATAAAATGACATTTGCATTTCTGTTTTTGCAAAATCTCGGGCAAATCAAAGCAGAAAGCTGGCTCCCAGCTACATCAAGGGAAAAACTGACTGAGGAAAAATGTGATCAAGGCAGAACCATCTGTGGCAATTTAATGATATTTCGGGCTTGTACCAAAAACACACTTAATCAGAAATTAACAGCTAAAGGGAAGACAATTTCAAAGGGATTTGGACACTGAAGAAAATATCTGTGTCTATAGATACAATTAACTGATGATATGGTTTTAATTCTCCTGGAACAGGATGTCATCAGTGGAATTAGGAAGACTTAAGAGAAAACAAACTGCCTTAAAGCCTTTGTTTGTTCATATTTGGGTCAATTTTTTAAGAAATTCATTTCACTGCCTCTCTTTTGACATCTCAGTCACGTAAGGAAGAACACATAGAGACCCAGCTAAAAAACCAGAGACTTCGGCACATTTTTTAACTCCGTTATGACAGATCATTTGCTAAAAGCATTTTTAGCACATTGCTCCGTGAATAAAAATGCTGGTGTTCTCTCAGTTTGAGAAGTTCGGCCCTATTTAGTGAGGTGGGGCTTTCCTGAGTCAGGTGAATACAGTATCCAGCAGCCTGTGGAGACGAGAAGGCAGGGACTCCCGGAATTCTGTCATCAGGTTATGGCCCTGTCCTACTTACAGAAGTAGACAAACCCAAATATAATATAAAAGAGGGCATGAGTGGCCTGGCGATTTCAGAGAATTACCTTTTTCATTGCCAACTGAAGTGAATGAAATAGCAACTTTTAGGAGTCAGAAATGAGACAGAATCTTTCCTTGGTCCACGGAGAAATTAATCAAAATCATTTCCCTGGGTGAAAATCTTACTCTGCAAGTAATATCAATAATAATATTGAGGTCAAGAAACCTAACATTGAGCTCTGTTAGTTTAATGTACTCAACAAGTGACAAATACAATAAAATGAAAATTAATATTCTGATTTGGCTAGGTGCCATTCATTGGGGAACCTTTCAAACTTTATTGGTGCTCAGTCACCTTTCATTAATGATTCTACCAAGTGTCCAGGGGCATAGTTATAATTTTTTTAAGTCAATGATCACATTTTAGAGGGAGTAGTTAGATCACACCCTCCCTTCTCAGGCCAAATTTTCCGATAGCACATCATAGACCAATTTTTAAAGAATACAACTGAACCATGCCCCACTTTGCAAGGTAATTTTTTATTTGCTCTTTACAGGGGGAAACTGTGCGTTTATACCATGAATCATGTCTGTAGTGTTCTAGCTGTGGTACGAGTGGCAGGAAAGCGTTAGAGCTGCAGGTTGAGAATCCACAGAGACACCTCTGGGCCGCTTACGATATCACAATGGTGAGAAATGCGTATGCTGTACTTGTAGGGCATTTAAACTGTCCCTTTGTTCTCTGGAAGCTTGTTTGGAAATTCCAGTACGAGTGGACAGCAACTCGCATTCCCATGGTCCACTCAGCCTCTTTGTCAAGAACGTGCCAGATAGTGAGGAAGAAAGGGAGGTTGGGGAAAAAAAGCAATCATTAAAATAAAAGGCAGACAGCATAAATACATGGGATCAGTAACTAAATCCACCTCTATTCAAATATGAGCTGGCTTGATGCTTGAAACGTCTGCTCGGATGCACAACAGGGCGTTTGGCTACACCAAACTAATCCTTCCAATGGAATTCTTTCTGCAGAGAAAAATAAAGTAGGGTAAAGGTCCAGGAACACGGGTGCACCGAAGGCCACAACATTTGTAGCCCCCAAAAAGTCCAGAATGAGTGAAGACTCCCACTGTCCCTGCTTCACCCAAGTCTCAGTCATTTGATAAAATTCCAAAATCAGTGAAACGTCTCCCTAGCGGTAGCATTTGTTCAACGATTTAAAGCCCCAGAGTGAAATCAACCAGTTGGAACGACCACTTTGTACATCACAGAGCGGTGTCACCTGTCTGCACTTTAGGGTCAGAGGCATTTCATTGATTTCATGCGCTAGATTTAGCTCATGTGGGGGAAATATTTGATGACACTCTGCTTCTTCACGGTAAAAAAGGGTAACATCAGTACCTACCTCATAAGGTGGTTATGGTGTTAAATAAGTTATTATAAATATAGTGCTTAGAACAGTGCCTATGACAGACTACGCATTGAAAGGTCACCATCGTCATCGTCATCCCTATTGAGATCATCTAACCCACTCAAAATTATTTTACTGAGAACTTTGACTAAAACAACGTGACAGAAGAGAAATGGTACGAGTTCTGAGCCTGACAAGACTTGGTGGTTTATTCTCATGCTCTTGGGAACCCTATAGCCACCTCCAGGTAAGCGAGCCCAAGACAGCCCTGCCGCGGGATGACAGGATGTACATGGATGTCCCTAGGTCATCTCGGAAGACAGATTCTGGGGTTGAGACTTTCGAGCAGGAAGTTTATTGGGGAGTGCTGTTGGCACCAGCTGTAAGGCGGTAATAAATGTGGGATTGGTCATAGGGGAAGTTAGGCTGCAGGACAACTGAGACGGGGGTCTCAGCTGATCCCTTGGGGAGCCCTAGAGCTGAGATAGCCCTTGAAAGTTGTTTCAAGTTGAGGCCAAGGGGCCAAGCATTTTAATGTGTGCCTCAGTCACTGGATACGGGCTGTCCTTGAGGGAGGAATATGATCTTGGATTAGGAAGCTCTCTTTGGCGATCGTTGGGGTGGAGACTCAGCGGTAAGTTGTCAGCAGGCAACACTTCTAGACTCCGTGGGGAAAATGTCTTCGCCCCGAAGATGGGGGTCATGGGTTGCATGCCATAGTATTCACTACAGAGGTAACGTAGGTGTTCCATTCAAGCCTGCCAAGTGCCAGACATGTGAGTGAGGCCATCCTAGACCGTCCAGGAGCCACTCAACCAAGCAGCTGATGACAGACACATCAGTGAGCCCAGAAAAGATAAACCAGCCCAGACCAGAAAAGTATCACAGAATTTGAGAGATAAGAAATAGTTGCTTATTTAAGCCATTAAGTTTTGAGGCAGTTTATTATGTAGTGATGGATAACTGATACAGAATATTACATTATGACAGTAATCATCAAAGGCCAAGAGTACGTCACATTAAGGTGATTCTAGGGGCGCGTGGGTGGCTCCGTTGGTTAAGTGTCCGACTCTTGATTTTCGCTCAGGTCATGATCACATGGTTCACGAGATCGAGCCCCGTGTTGGGCTCTACACTGACAGTGTGGAGCCTGCTTGAGATTCTCTGTCTCTCTCTTCCCCTCCCTACCCCCCACTTGCATGTGCTATCTCTCTCAAAATCAATAACATTAAAAAATAAGATTAAGGTGATTCTAGTTGTAGTGTTGTAGTGTAATAACAGGTTTCTTTTTCCCCCCAAACACCCGTTGTCAAGGGCATTAGGATCAACATACACTTGAAATTAAATCAGCGACGCATATGACACTGATGGAGGCTGGGCTGTGACTATGCAGTACAATTCTTACATCAAGAGGACGTCTGTTGCCAACACATGGGATGGGCACACAGGCCTCTTGGGAAGGACCAGCATACACTTCTGGGAATCAGTGCTCAAAGCATTTATGTCATCCAGACAGCCTAACTGCACAGGGTTGTCAAGAGCTTTCCCTAAGGTATTCTTTGAGAAATTGGAAACTTACAAAGGGGAACCAATGTCATTCTATTTAAATATTGGTATTGTACCAATTTACTTGAAAGCTAGACATATTTTTTTTTTCTGTAAGGAAAGTTGAATCAGTCGAAACAAGAACTTTACAAAAAATTTATCTCCTGAACAAACATAACTAGAAAAAAAATCACCATTCTAACAAATCAACGATTTTTATTCTCTCACCTTGATTTTCAGTCCTTATCTACGTAATGATTGGATAGCTTTAGCTATCGGGTAGACACAGTTTTGTATTTGAGTAAGATCTTTGGAAGAAAATGATCAGAACTTGGATTTTTGTTTTTACATGGGGCCTGAAATTCTTACCCATCAAACGGAACTCTAGACTAAAGGCCTTCAGGAATTCCTTGCTGTCAAAGAGTGGTTATGCTTTAGGGACTCTCTGAAGGACCTATAAGAGGATACATTTCAGAAAGAAAGAAATTGATCCTACAAGGAGTGGGATACAAAAGTTAAAAAAAAAAAAAAAAGGAAGGGGGTGGGGGAGACTGAAGTTGAAGCTGAACAAACTCTAACTCTATAAAGCCAGGATTCTGCGAACTATTTCTGGTGGGCCACATGCTGCCCACTGCCCATTTTTTTATACATACAGCTTTTATTTTATTTTATTTTATTTTATTTTATTTTATTTTATATCATTTTTTAACAGAGACATAGAACATGCACATGCAAGGGGGGCAAAGGGGCAGTGGGAGAGGGAGAGAGAGAATCTTAAGCAGGCTCGACGCTCAGAGCAGAGCCCAATGGAGAGCTCGAACCCACAGCCCCGGGATCATGACCTGAACTGAAACCAAGAGGTGGACGCTCATCCGACTGAGCCACCCAAGCACCCCTTGGACATACAGTTGTATTGGAGCACAGCCATTTGCGTTAATTTACCTATTGTCTGTGTCCATTTTCATGCTACGTCATCAGTGTTAGGGACTGTGTGGTCTGTGAAGCCAAAAATATTTGCTATCTCATCTTTACAGAATAACTTCACTAGCTTCGTATTCATGACTAATCGCATTCATGACTAATCTTGAGGTGACATGATAAAAGAGAAGGTGGGACTATACTAGAAAACAATAACGTGGAAGGGTGGCCGGAGTTATTTATAAGATCCTTGTGTTTATTGTGTGGAAAGAAAGAAATTTCCAGGTATGCATGTTAAAAATACATGCATATCATTTTTTAAATATATACTATAGTATAGCACTCTGAGATTTCATATGGAAAGCTTAAAATAATTTCAAGTGACCCTTCAGGTTGACGATGCAGTAGTTGTCTTTTTCCCACACGGCTAGCAACCTTTGGGATTCACTTAGGTGGCAGGGAAAGCCAAGGGACGGGTAAGCATGTCCTCTGCATGTGGCATGATTGCTCTCGAGTCCGCCTCTCACAATTCTAAGTGAGTAAAACTTATATGGGGGTGTCTGGGTAACTCAGTTAAGCGTCCGACTCTTGATTTCTGCTCAGGTCATGATCCCAGGGTTGTGGGTCTGAGCGCCGCATCGGGCTGTGCTCTGAGCGTCGAGCCTGCTTGAGATTCTCTCTCCCTCTCTCTCTGCCCCTACCATGTGCTCTTGCTCTCTCTCTGTCTCTCAAAATAAATAAATAAAACTTAAAAAAAAAAAAAAAAGACTTATGCGGGAGAAAAGTAGCCCCCAGTAGAAAGTCAACTGTTGGTGACACATGTAAAAACAAAAAAAAAATTAATGATTCCCAAGCATAAAACAGAAGTTTTAGGGGGAAATTATTTGCAGTCTTAATATCTGTGAAGTTTGGAACTTGAAAAGAAAATGCCCTGTGTAAATGAGAACAAAACTGCCTAATGTAAGAAGTTCTCTACCGAACCAATTCAGCTACTCCCAGTTGTGCAGAGGTGCATCAGGGCAACAATTCTGTAAACCAATGAACATTGCTATATTAAATTTTTTTCATGTTTATTTTTGAGTGAGAGAGAGAGAGAGGCAGAGTGCGAGTGGGGGAGGGGCAGAGAGAGACGGAGACAGAACCTGAAGCAGGCTCCAGGCTCTGAGCCATCAGCACAGAGCCCAAAGCGGGGCTCGAACCCGCAAGCCATGAGGTCATGACCTGAGCTGAAGTCGGACGCTTAACCGACTGAGCCACCCAGGCGCCCCTTCATCCTACTGTAAACATTTCTTTCTTTTTTTTAAAAAAGACAATTCATTGTCAAATTGGTTTCCATACAACACCCAGTGCTCATCCCAGCATGTGCCCTCCTCCGTGCCCATCACCCACTTTCCCCTCTCCCCCACCCCCCATCAATGCTTGGTTTGTTCTCAGTCCTTAAGAGTCTCTTACGGTTTGCCTCCCTCCCTCTCTGTAACTTTTTTCCCTCCTCCCCCTCCCCCATGGTCTTCTGTTAAGTTTCTCGAGATCCATATATGAGTGAACACTTCTTACCTTCTCTGTCTTCTCTAGGCACATCTCATTTCCGGAAACAAAAGCTTCATCTATGTAGTCCCAGTCACCAGCACTAGTACAATTTGTGACACAGAGTAGTGGGTACTCAGGAAGAGATTTTTGAACTGACTGGATCTTCGGAAGTTATATTCTTTTCGGGAGGGGAGGCTTCAGACTGGAAGACGATAGGAGGAGTCAGCCCTTCTGATATTCTCTCTCCCTCCCCTTTGATTCTTCTTGAAGGTAGGGTATGAGGCCTAGCCACCTGTCCTCGGTACCCGGCACCTGTGTGGCACACAGTGCTCAAATGGACTGGATTGAACTCCCACCTCTAATCTTCCGTCGGACTTCATTACAGATTAACCTAGTCCAACCATTAGAGGCAAATAGCTTCCTGGCTTGATTCGGTAAATGCAATCAGATTCAAATCTTGAATGTCTGCAATAAATCTTAGAGTTTAAAGTGCCAGATTAGACGATTCTGCCTTAATTAGTTTAGCTTTCTTTGAGTTGAACACGGCTCATTAATTTAAATTAAATAAGCAATTCAAAGCCTGTGGACAATCAATTAGATAAATGTACACGTCAAGGACTGCGGTCCCCTGGCTATATTTTGAAGACGGTAAATATGTAAGACATGAGAACCAGACATTCCTTTTGATGATGGTAATGAGATGTTCCAGATCGAGAGTAAAACTGGAACGTATTTTTAAAACCCACAGACACTAGAAGCATTCTGGCAACAACTTCTCTCTATTTCTGTGCATAGAAGTTGCCCTAGTTCAAGTACAATTTTAGAAGTTCTCACCAAGTTGTTGCATTGTTGTGCTATTTTTAAAGAGTGGGGCTGCGATGATGGTTTAGGAATCTTTTTGCCATCCCATAGTATCTGCTTTGTTTCTGGTGATCATGTGTGGAGGAGCGTTACAAAGTCAACTACATCGCAGGGGCGCCTGGGTGGCTCAGTCGGTTAAGCGTCCAACTTCGGCTCAGGTCGTGATCTCACGGTTCGTGGGTTCGAGCCGCACGCTGGGCTCTGTGCTGCCAGCTCAGAGCCTGGAGCCTGCTTCGGATTCTGTGTCTCCCTCTCTCTGGCCCTCCCCCACTCATGAGCTCTCTCTCTCTCTCTCTCTCTCTCTCAAAAATCAACAAACATTAAAAGAATTTAAAACAAAGAACAAAGATTGCTTCCACCCATCCGCTAGAGTTTGTCCGAATGTATCCCCCGCGCTACAGAAAACCACCGCAACTAACAATTTGGTTAAATGTGCCAGTTTCGTGGACACTGACAGCAGAATTCACGAATTATTTGCATCAGCCGAGAGTTTGTTTCAGGGCGCCCATCAGTAAATCCCTCCGAAAGAACCGATGCCGTTTTCTAACACCCACCGAGCGTGTTTGTTGACATAGTTTCTCGCGCTTTCTCTGTATGATAGTATTCTGAGGGAGGATCCGACATCCTCTGGATCAACACGGCCCTCCCCCTTCAGATGTTCATGCTGCTATGAGCCATTCCACGCGCATGTGCTATCCATATGGATAAATAGCTCCCAGCAGCTCTCGGATTTTCAGAGAGGCCCTTTTGCCTGAGCTGTAGGTGCTAACCTACAACACAGTAACCCATTTTCAAAGGGATCCCATTTTAGATGTAGGGGAAGAAAACGTCGTCAAGGAGAAGCCAATTTAGGTGGAGAGTGCGTGGCAACGTTAGTACTTGAAATAGCTCCCTTCCCATGAACAGATACTCTTTGCCTAAGAATTCATTGTCAGTTTTCTTCGTTTCTTCCAACAAAATAAATAGTGTAGACGACGGCACTGTCCAAATGACAGAAACGGTTTTTGAGGTTCGGGGTCATCAAAATGTAGGAGTACAGGGAGTTTACTAGGGCACTAGCAGCTGCTTAAAGTTGAAAATTTGAAGCAAATCTAGACCCAGCTGATATGTGTCTATATCCCACGTTTGTGGAATATGTCACGAGTCTTGCCATTAAAGCAGTGCAAGTACATTTTAAGCACCGACTCCGTAGCGCTTCAGGGACTAAAAGGCCACCTCCTTAACCGCGAAACACATCCAACAGAGAGATTCATGAGAATGACTAAGAGCTAGCACTGGGACACGATCTGGGATCCCGCCGACTGCCTGATGATCATTCGAAAACCAGGAGCTTGTAGGAGAAGATAATCAGGAACGGACGCAAAGGAACAAAAAGAAAAGTCAGGGGCTTCGCGGTCGGCACGCTCGTCTGACACAGTTTGTGGAGAACTTAATACAGGGATTATTTACAACAGTGTGGGTAGGGTTTTGAAGAAAGCGTGAGTGGGGTTTAGGAAAAGCAACAAGGAGTTGCTAAATTGGATCCCATGGGGTTACCAACCCTGGGCTTGAAAGGACAAAGGAGGGAAGTGAATATCGGAACTCAGAGAGCACAGTCAGATGGAGAGGGCCACAGGGCAGGCGTTGTGGCCATTGGTAGAGGGACACTGCCATCCCACAGGCCGGCAGGGAGGGGGGAGGGGCAGGACACTACATACCCTAATCTCAGCCTCGCCTCTTTGTCTCACCTGGTAGTGCCTCCCAGCTGGCCAAACCCAACAGGAAGCTGGAGGCGAGGGAGCTTGTTGGGATTAGTACAGAAGACAGCGCCCCCCGGGGCAATTAGCGAGGTGTAGAAGGACGCAGAGTTTCCACTGCAAGGATTTGGGGAGAAAAATGACCTCATTGTCTACACGTCTCCCAAGGTGGATATGAGTATAAGTAGGTTTCTTGTGAAGAAGTGAAATTAATTCAATTTGCTTTGAATTGCTATAGCTGAAGAGTACTATAGAACAGTAGAAGTACAATTACAATTTCGTGGCATAACTTGTTCCGTAAATGTGTTGCAGATTTTGGTAAGGAAAGCGTGTGGCATCGCAGAGGACAAAGAATTGAGTATCAGAAGATCTAGATTTTGGTCCCGGCTCTGCAAACAGACATGCTCTTGTGACTTTGGGCACGTCACTTGACTTTCTCTGACCTTAGTTTAAATAAGAGTAAAACAGATAACAATACGTCTATTTTTCCATACCTCCAAGGGCGGTTGTACAGCTCAGATGAAAACATATTTAAAAAAAAAACCCACAACACTTTATGAACCCAAATGTCCCTTCTACCACAAGTGTCTACTCTTCCAGCATTGCAAAGTGGTGTTTACTTATTATTTTTATATATATATGATTTATTGTCAAACTGGTTTCCATACAACACCCGGTGCTCATCCCAACAAGTGCCCTGTGGTGTTTAAAGATTAATGCTGGGCTCGTAGAGAAATAAGCTGACTTTTCGATATTTTTTCTTATAGCGACAGATCTATTTCCTTCCACCCAGACGGGACTTTGCCAGCTTCCCACCAGATCTAATTAGGTTTTAAATGAGATTCAGGAAGACATAATAGCTTATTCTGATTGTTCTTTTTATATCATACAGTCTCTAAATATTCATTGTGCTCATATGATTAAGCTGTAAATCAATAGAAAAAGCCAATGGGCTTTTTTGAATTTTTTATTTTGTCCCATATATTTGGCTGTACCAGTCATCTTAACTTTGTATCAGTCTTTACTCTTTTCACATTGCCTTTACCCATCTGGCTCTGTCCAAAGAGCTCCTAATCAGAGTTCAACACCCAAAGTACATAGTCCCTCCTCAGGGAAGTCCCTCCTTATTTCCCCCTAAGATGATTTGTTCCTGCTCCGATACGTATCGTGCTTGGAACACATCTCCATTATTGCAGGGATGACTCCATCTTGTATTAGAATAATTTGCTTCTATTTTTGTATTTCCGGGTAGATCCTGAGAGTCTTGACCGTAAAGGCCATGTCCTATCTGGGTTTCCATCTGCATCAATTAGCAAAGCGCCTGGCACTTCGTGTGGGCTCAGTTCACTGGAATTCAAATTCTGGGGACAGGTGTAGCTCTGCAAAAAGAAATGGGGGTGGGGGAGCCTGGTTTCACTGAAGTGTCATTTCTACTCCTCAGATTAGTTCGTCAGATTCAAGCTACAAATATTCGGGAGAAGGTACTCACTATTTTCTCTCAGGGTAGAGCTTCAGCTGAAAATCAAACACTGCCTTAGATGAAAGTTCTCAAAAGGGGTCTAAGCTGAGAGTGATCACAAATGCGTATGTTGAAGAAAAACTTGCCCGGCGACTGAACTTGAGAACTTTTACCAAACACTTTAAAGCTACACTGATGTGATGGAGGGGAGGGGTGGATAAGATTTGTGTTCGCTTTTTTTCTGTCAGTCCCTGTTTTCCATTTGCTAATTAGCTTTTGTTATCTATGAGTACTCCCTAGCAGGCGTGTTGTAGCAAGTGCCAGTGGTTTAAGGGAAAAGTACTTATGGGAAGAAATAATTAAAATGGAAGATATTATATCTATTGACTTAATTCCACCCCCTTACAGACCCGAAGACCGACGACTCAACGGTAAACACACGTATAATCAGTGTTCCGTGAAACCTAGTTTGTTCTGTTGGCCTTTTCCGTAGCCTGAATTTGTGACGTTTAAAGATAAAAGCAGAGGCTCCAAAGGCTGATTGCTACACACATCTGCCTCAATGCGATAGATGGACGAGGGGCAGTAGAGAACGTTTCTGAAAGTTCTATTTATGATTATCTGATCTCAGCGGTTGGGCTAAAGAATGGCGAAGTAAATTTTAGACTGTGCCTGTGAGTTTTCCCATTTTGTAACCACACTAAATAAAGGCCAAACTGTTCAGATTTTAACAGTCTTTTTTTTTTTTAATGTGCTTTCAGAATACCTTAAGGTTCAAAAGATGACTTTGTACTGGTCAGAATGACCCAGTCAGAGGAATGGTTTGAATTTTTACAATTTTCTCCTGAAAGACAATAGAGCCAGACCAACGTTGCTGGCCCTTCCTCTCCTGTGTCTGTATTTTGGGAAACAATAAACCAATGAGTCATAAGTGCCTCTCCCCACTTCTAGTGTTCCCGGCTTAGGGGAGAAGGACCAGTGGGAGGTTGGTTCTTCTCAGCTAGGCAGGAATTATAAAAGGTATTGCAAGCATCCACGCACCAGAACCACCTCTGTTATCCACTGGGGTTCCCAGGGATGGGGAAACAAATGAGGGCCGGGTGCTACCAGAATACTCGTGCAGCTGAGGCAGTGGGCCAGTAGGAGCCGTGAACGTCGTCCACCGTGAGCAATATTCATCCCCGAGGCGGGACATGCCCGAACCGTAAGAGCGTTCCAAACTGCGGCCAGCGAGAGGCGGAAATGCTGAGCGATTGGCCTCGTTTCTGGTTTTGCATTTTTTATCAATTCTTCCAGCAAATAAACTTATGTTTCCATTTTTAAACATACTTATTTGTTTTTGAGAGAGACAGCGCGCACGAGCAGGGGAGGGGCAGAGAGAGAGGGGGGCAGAGGATCCCAAGCGGGCTCTGCACTGATAGCCCAGAGCCCGATGTGGGGCTCGAACTCACAAGCTGTGAGATCGTGGCCTGAGCCGAAGCTAGCTGCTTAGCCGAGTGAGCCATCCAGGAGCCCCCAGATAAACTTCTTTTTAAATGCCCCGCTTTGAGGTGTGCTCGGTTTGGTTGAACCATGTGGCTGTGCCAGGGAGGAGTGAAATAGTGTCAGGCTCTAAGCTGCGTGTGGAGCCTGCCTAACATTCTCTCTCTCTCCCTCCCTCTCGACCATGGCCCCTCCCCCACTTCCTTGCACACGTGTTATCTCTCTCTTCTCATGAATGAAGTCAGTAGGGGCGCCTGGGTGGCTCAGTCGGTTAAGCGGCCGACTTCGGCTCGGGTCACGATCTCGCGGTCCGTGAGTCCGAGCCCCGCGTCGGGCTCTGCGCTGACGGCTCGGAGCCTGGAGCCCGTTTTGGATTCTGCGTCTCCCTCTCTCTCTGCCCCTCCCCTGTTCATGCTCTGTCTCTCCCTGTCTCAAAAATAAATAAATGTTAAAAAAAATTTTTTTAAATAAATTAAGTAAGTAAATAAATAAATTTAAAAATAAATAAAAAACCCTGCATTGAGGAATTAAAAACAAACAAACAACAAGATGAAGCGACTTGCCCAAAGCTGTACAGCTGCAAAATGGAGTTATGGTTGGATTCATTTGTTCTGATTTTTAGTCCAGGTCTCGTACTTTGCTACCTATGAAAGTGTCACGGCCTTTGAAGAAATTAAGATTACGCATAAAGAACCTAGCTTAGAGGGCGCTGTAGCAAATGAACCTGTTACAGGGATTGGGGCTCTTGAAAATCAGATCTGCTAGCTTTCTTTGCAAAAGTCAGAATATGACTTAAACAGAAGGAGATATGTGTCTTCTAGAATGATTTCTGTGGGCTAGTTTCAGTAATTTACCTTCTATTTCAGAGCCCGCTTGGGATCCTCTGTAATTATACCTGTAATTCTTTTTTTAAGTTCACTTATTTTGAGAGGGAGAACGCATGCGCATGAGCGGGGAGGGGCAGAGAGAGAGGGAGAGAGAGAATCCCCAAGCAGACTCCTCGCTTCGACCTGGAGCCTGATACGGAGCTTGATTCCCACAAACCGTGAGATCATGACCTGAGCTGAAACCAAGAGTTGGGTGTTTAAGTGACTGAGCCACTCAGGTGTCCCTATACCTGTAATTCGTTGTTTTTTTTTTTTTTAATTTTTTAAATGTTTATTCATTTTTGCGAGGGAAAGAGAGACAGAGCAAGGGAGGGGCAGAAAGAGAGGGAGACACAGAATGCGAAGCAGGCTCCAGACTCTGAGCTGTCAGCACAGAGCCCAACGCGGGGCTCGAACTCATGAACTGTGAGATCATGACCTGAGCCAAAGTTAGCTGCTTAACCGACTGAGCCACCCGGGTGCCCCCCTATACCTGCAATTCTTACCAAAATTAGGTGTGTAGGACACAATACAGTTGTCGGGGAGTAGTCTGTAATGTGTGATTGGAAAGGCACATATCCTAAAATGTCACCCAAAGAATTCTTGAGATGACTCCCATTTTAAGAAAGTTATATCTAATACCTACAGGGGTAGCACAGTATCAGTGATTGGTTTTCCCATTATCCACTGGTACTCATCTTAAGGAAAGATTTATGCTGTAGGTGAGCAAGGAGTAAAAGAGAGAGTAACATTTATTTCATGACCACTATGTGCCAGAGCCATGTAGACATTTTCCAAAACTTATTGATTCCTTATAGTAATCCTGAGGCAGGCATTTTCTCCATTTTCAAGAGGAGGACATTGGGGCATAGAAAAGAATATAATTTTCCCGTGATCTTGCGTTTCTTAAGTGACAGAGGTGGCATTAAACAAAGGTCCATTTGAATATAAAGTCTATTACATTTTCCAAGAAAAAATCTAAACCATGGGACAACGTGGGTACCAGAAAGAGGTGTCACCGTGTGATGGGAGGTGGTTGACCGCCAAAGACCATCCCTTCCAGAAGTTTTCCCTTCCACAGAATTAAGTTATTAAAGATTACTAAGTTGAGGGGCGCCTGTGTGGCTCCGTCGGTTGAGCGTCCGACTTCGGCTCAGGTCATGATCTCACGGTCCGTGAGTTCGAGCCCCGCGTCGGGCTCTGTGCTGACCGCTCAGAGCCTGGAGCCTGTTTCAGATTCTGTGTCTCCCTCTCTCTCTGATCCTCCCCTGTTCATGCTCTGTCTCTCTCTGTCTCAAAAATAAATAAACGTTAAAAAAAAATTAAAAAAAAATAAAGATTACTAAGTTGAAAGGAATGAAAGAAGAACCAAGCAACTGGAAAGACGTCTTGTGTTCATGGGTCGGAAGACTTAATATGGTTAAGATGGCAATAATCCCCAAATTGATCTACAGATTCAACATAATCCCTATCAAAATCCCAGCTGCTTTTTTTTTTTTTTTTTGTAGAGATTAACAAGTTGGTCTTAAGATTCGTATGGAAATATAAGGGACCCAGAATAGGCAAAACAGTCTGGAAAACCTTACCACAAAGCTAGAAAAATGATAGTGCAGTACTGGCCTAATGGTAGGCATATAGATCAATGGAATAGAATTGAGAATCTAGAAACTAACCCATACATCTATGAGCATTTGATTTTTGACAGTGGTGCTAAGATCACTCAACAGGAAAATAATAGTCTTTTCAGCAAATGCTCTGGGGACAACTGGATACCCACGTGCGAGAGAATATAGCTGGACGCATAAAGTACCTTATGCCATATACAAAAATGAACTCAAAATGGATCAACAACCTAAATTTAACAGCAAAAACTATACAGCTTTGAAGAGAAAACAGGAATGAATCATACGGCCTTGGATCAAGCAGCAGTTTCCTAGATAAGACATGCAAAGCACAGGAAACAAAAGAAAAAAAATGGATAAATTGGACTGAAAAATCTTTGAAATTGTGGGTCAAGAGATATCATCAAGAAAGTGAAAGGTAAACCCACAGATTGGGATAAAACATTTGCAAATCATATATCTGGTAAGAGACTTATTGTTAGGAGATATAAAAATTCTGATAACAAGATAATGACAAATAGCCCAATTAAAAACGGGTTAAAGCATCTTAATCAATATTTCTCCAGAGAAGATACACAGATGGCCAATAAGCCCATGAAAAGATGCTTGATATCGTTGTTCATCAGGGAAAGGCGAATCAGAACGGTGATGAGATACCGCTTCACACCCACTAGGATACCTATAATCAAAAAGATACGTAATAGCAAACGTTGGCAAGGATGTGGAGGGATTGAAAACCTCAGGGACTGCTCGCGGGAAGGAAATTCTGCCCAGTGAGTTGAAAACGTATGGCCACGCAAAACTTTACGTGAATGTGCATGGCAGTATTATTCATAAAAGCCTAAAAGTAGATACAACCCAAATGGCCATCACATTGTGAATGACAAATAAAACTTGGTGTGTGTATGTGATTCAGTATTATTAGGCAAGAAGACGGGCTAGGTACTGGTCTATGCTTCAACGTAGATAAACCTTAAAAACATTATGCTAGACAAAATAAGCCGGATACAAAAGGCCACCTGTTGTACGATCCCATTTTGTGAAATGTCCAGAAGAGACAAAATTACAGAGACGGGAAGTAGATGAGTGGTTTCCAGGGGCTTGGGGAGGGAGGGGAGAATGGGGATTGACAGCTTCATGAGTACAGGGTTTCTCTTTGGGGTGATGCAAAATTTCTGAAGATTGGATAATGATGATGGTTGCATAACACCGTGAGTGTAATAAAACTGGATTCTCTGTATTGGCGAATTATACTTGGATATAACTGTTAAAAATGGAGTCATTTGCATTAGTTTTGCTTCTAGAGGGAATAGCAATTTTCTTGTCGGTTTTTTCTTTTAACCTTCAGTTTTTGCCTCCCCCTGCCCTCCCCTCGTTTGGCCCAAACTCATTTGTACGCTTAATAGCTGCATACTTGCTTCTGGTTCTTGATGCAGCCTGAAGTGAAATAGGTCAGTTCCTCCAATCGCGCTCATTCTGACGGAAGACTCAGGTCCGTGAGTGACAGGCATCTGAGAGCCTATCTAAGTGAGCTCAGTCATCCGCATTTCCCTTACACATAGATGGCATAGTTTTGAGAGACAGGACGGAGTCCTAGCCACCACACTTCTAATCTAAAATAAGATAGCTACAGTTCTTTAAACCAAGTGACACAGCTAGATTTTCTACTCACTGAAAGCTACTTGAGTATATTACTTACGTTGCAATCTTTCAAAAAGAACATTTCATCATGTTGGCAAATACTTTTTATGGTGAGTATGTTGCTTGTCTCCGGAAATGCAGTGACGGTGTTCACTACTTTCTCTACTAATGTGGAAAAGTCCCGTGCAGTCGTGAGATGTAATTAATTATACCGACTAGCAACCGACGAGAGAATCCAAAAATTCCCATATCTAAAACTCAAAATTAGCTGCACCCTTCACTTCCCCTCTGTCTCTTTATGTGATCGGTTAGAATGGATTAAAAAAAAGAGGATTTTAACAGAGACTGATGCTGATTCTAGATCGTCCTGACTCCAACACCTGCCTTTTTTTTTTATCTACTGCATTATGCAGCCTCCCCATTAAGTGAAGCTAATTTCACAATCAGAATGCCCCCCACGGATTTTCATTAGTAAGTGGCATATATGTCTATGTGATGGAAAGACTAAAACATTTATTGTGTCACTGGGTCGCAAAAGCATACTGAAAAAGGAAACCCTTTCGTAACTCTGGTAAGAATGCCATAAATTTCAGATAGTATCCAAATGTTACAACCATGGTAATCTTCAAAGGCTCAGGCCTGGCTGACTCCTTATTACATAGACCAGTGTTCCCTTGCCCATGTAACGTGTACACGTTGGAAGGTTGCTGATTATTTCTGCTCTAATTCATATGAGGTTTTTTTTTTTTTTTTTTGCTGCAGTTTTATACAATTACAATTTGCTACCAGCGTCTGCTTGCCCTTTCTCCCTTCATTTTGTGGTTTCTTTGACTGCTGATAAATTATGAATTTTTCATTTATGTTAATATTTTTCTGGAGGAATTGTTTCAACCCAGAAAGAAATTCACAATGAAAGGGACCGGAGCAGTATCACCATATTTATGAGCACTTTTTAATCCAATCAACGAGGATCAAATGGACGTGCGAACACTTTCATGAAAGAAAAAGAAAAAAATTAAATGCCTTCGGTGAAGGCCTTTTTCTGCTATACCCAACAGTCTGAAACCAACATAGATTAAATAATGGTATCCAGGAAGAACATTTTCAGGGACATACTACTACCCATCGGGGACATTGTTATGCGTCATTGATAAGATGAAATAATTTAAAGAGAAACACCCAAAGGTTAAAAACCGAAGCCGCGTGCCCTTCATTTATTCCAACTGGTATACTGTCTGAGAGCCAGTTACCATCTCTCTGCCCTCGAGTGGCCGGGTTCAAGGAACCTTTTCCTGCACAGGACTCTGTCGTCTACACTGGTTGCTTTCAATGAGAATTCACTAATAACAGCCGGCACCATCCTTGATGTGACCAACTTCCCTATGGTCTTCTGCAAGGGGGATTGGGTTTCATGCATTCATTCAACACTTATTTTTCGCGTTTATTATGTGCCTGGCATTTACACAAGTATTGGGGGTACAGTTAACAAATCACGCACCGTTCATACCCTCACAGGGTTTCCATTTTGGTGAACGACGTAACTTACATGAATGTATGCCAGAACTCATCCTAAGCACTTTGTACACATGATTTCATTAAATGCTAACAACACTAAAGGAAAGATATTCACTGCCAGTTAAAAAAAAAAATAGCGGCACCTGGGTGGCTCAGTCGGTTGCACATCCCACCTCAGCTCCGGTCATGATCTCACGTCTTGTGAGTTCGAGCCCCACATCGGCCCGGAGCCTGCTTTGGATTCTGTGTCTCCCTCTCTCTCTGCCTCTCTCTCTCTCTCTCTCTCTCTCTCTCTCTCTCTCTCTCAGAAATAAACAGTAAAAAATTAAAGAAAAACCAACTGAGGCACAGAGAGATTAAATTAGTAGATAGGAGAGATGTGATGTATGCTCAAGTCGTGGGACTCCACAGATCACGAATTTTCATACAGAATCCATCTTAAAAGCAAAAGCCATACAGAAACCTGCATCTGAAAAGTCTACTCCGATCTTTTGATTAAGCAATCAATCACTCATGGTATTTCTAAAAGTGTCTGCATTTCTGTCCACAAACGTATACTAGTCCTGTTGTCTGTGTTGAAATTTAGCAATCAAAATAGAAAAGCTATTCATTTTTCTTCTATTATCCCAGAGAAACAAGAGAAACGAATGGATTATCGCTGAGGTTCACGGTCCTATCATCTTCCTGAGTGTTTGGATATTCTGCATTTACTTCCTCTTCATTTTTGAACACTTACTTTTGCTCTCTAAAGCTCCATTTCCCCATTTCCTCTAAAATGACGTTTTTAATGGATGAATCCGAGTTGTACTAAATATAGCACCAGGAAAGATTCATCATTTGCACTTCATCAATGAGCAGTTACTCTGCCTCTCGTTTCCCTTCACATTAATGAGCTGAGACGGTACCATGTCGGTTTTTCATTTGTTGGTGGATCCTGAACAGTATACAGGAAAGAGGGGGGAAGAAAAGAAAAGTTGAAGCAGGAGTTTTAACAGGCTCTCCTCTGTCTTCATAAACCTGATTAAACTGCTGATGTCGGAACAAAAGGACAGAAAAAGTCTCCAGGAAGCCCCGTTAGCAGTTAAGCAAGATCATTGCTTACGTTTCATAAGAATGTTCTGAAATATGTCCTATTCCAGCACATGAAAGAACCGCTTTAGCTTTCCTCTTCTTTCATCAGGTCTAGGAGTTTTATAACTCTATGGCAACCACACTTCAACTTCTTTCCACCAGGCTTACCTCTTCCTCCCTGGCCTATTTTCTCCACTTTTATAGGTCAGTACTTAACCCATCAAATAGAACTATTCCAACCCTTAGCCTTTCAATAAAGAGGGACTGGGTGTTTTATGTGCTTCCTCTCAATGCCTTCTGTCTCACCATACATTTGGAGAAGTCAGCTATAGTATCTTCAACTGTGGGTTAAGCATAAAAAGTACTGTGTATTAAATGGATGCCTTTATTATTTTTCTGGGAAAGGAGCAATAAAATTGTATGCCATTATTCCTACTAATGTGACTGCATATTTATAAGGTTTGATCGGAACATCTATCTAAAACTTTGTGAACTTATGTTTGAGCCTAAAATGTTATGTCTGAAAAATCTGAAAAGGTTTATATTGTGTTACTCCGTGTAGCAGGAATTAAAGGAACTAACTTTGTAGATGTTAAACAAATACCCGGGGAGGTTTTTGAATGACACACAGCTTTATGCACGAGCTGGTGGAAAAATAAGATGGCAAGGAATTGAGGAAGGTCTCAACATTTTTCTGTTTGTCAGTTTCCAGGTATTATACTAATTCCAACAACGTGGGCATTATGTTAATAATCTACTTGCCTGTTTGCTCCTCTCACTAGACAGTAATTTTTTTCAAGGACTGCATTTCATCTCCATATTCACAGTATACAGTACAGTTGACCTTTGAACAACGTAGGGCTTGGGACACTGACCCCCTGCACAGTGAAAAATTTACATATAACTTTTGACTCCTTCAAAACGTAACTACTAATAGCCTACCATTGACCAGAAGCCTTGCCAATAACATAAACAATTGACTAACACGTGTTTTGTATGTTACATGTATTATATATTATATTCTTATGATAAGTAAGGTACAGAAAAGAAGATTTTATTAAGAAAATCATAAGCAAGAGAAAACACATTTACAGTACTATATTAATTGAGAAAAAACACAGATAAATAGACACGCACTTCAAATCTATATTGTTCAAGAATCAACTGTAGTGTGTGTGTGTGTGTGTCTGAGTGTGTGTGTGTGCGTGTGTGTGTATTACATAGTAAAGGTTCAATAAATGTAAGTTGTATGAAAAACTAGAAAGCTCACTAATGTGAAGGGAAATAGGAGGCATAGTTTGAAAGTAACCGCTAATTAAACAGCAGCACAAATGATGGACCTTTCCTGGTGCTATATTTAGTATAATTAACACTGTCTCCTTATCATCAACTCACTAATTCTGGCCTTAAAGTGTAATTTTATAAAGTGATGGGAAGTATATTAAAAGTAGACTACTTGAAGATCCAGAATTATACCCCATGTCTCTGGCCAGAAGCGTGGTGATTACAGATAGCACCAGTAGGAAAGGAGTTGAATGAAAAATAATATGATTTCCAACCATGATGGAGTAAATGGTACCGAATACAAAGTTTGGAAGTTGAGTTCTACCAAGAGGAGCTTGGGAAACCACAGCGGAATTTCCAGGTCTTACCGACCAATGTGTAAGCCTAAGCTAACACAAGTTTGAGAGGATGAGTCAGTAATTAAAAAAGAAGTCAACACTTTCCAGATGAAAATAAAAGAATAATAAAAGAATCTAGAGTATTTAAAATGTGTCATCAACAATATCCGGGACAGAATTTTTTTACAAAAATTAGTAGACATGCAGAGAAGTAGGAAAATGTGACTCATAGTCAAGGAAAAAAAAAGTCTGTAGAAACTGACCTACTAATGGTTCAGACTTTGCATTCAACAGATAGACTTTAAAGCAGCTATTACGAAAATGTTCAAAGAACTAAAAGATGTGTTTAAGGAATTAAAGCATGACCTTAATGATGAAGAGATAATTTTAGCAGATAAAGTGAAAGCTTAAAAATAGAATTTTTCGATGTGAAAAGCACAATAACTGAAAGGAATAATTCACTGAAAGGAATAGTATTGGATTTCATACTGAAGGTAGTAGAATTATGAGTCAGTGACCTTCAAGACAGAACAATAGATGTTAACCAACCTGAAAGATGGAGAAAAAAAGACTGACAGAATAAAAAGGGCCTCACAGATTTGTGGAATAATATTGAAAGATACACCGTACTTGTATTTGGAATCCCAGAAGTAGAAGAGAGTAGTTATAGAGAAGAAAAAATGTATAAAAGTAATGGTAAAAAATTTCCCAAATAAGAAAATATGGACATAGATCCAAATGGTTAAAAAAAAAAAAACCCAAGCAAAGCCATAAACAAATCAAAATTGGTCGCATCATAATCAAATTACTAAGCCGCAAATTAGCAAAAGATCACGGAGGTGGCTATAAAGTGAAATGTCGTTACGTATAGGGAACAGCGGTAAGAGTGGCTACTGGCTTCTCATCAGGAGCTGTAGACCAGAAGATTGTGAAGCAGCATCTTTAAACTACCTAAAGTGATAAAAATAAAACCTCTCTACGTCCAACAAAAATATTTTTCAAGAATGAGGGTACAAAAAAGTCATTTTCAGAGACGTGAAAACTGATAGAATTTTCAGCATCTGGCTTGTAATACAGGAAATGCTCAAGGATTCTCATCAAGCGAAAGGGGGAAATGACACCAGATAGAAAACAGCATCTGAAAAAAGGAAGAGGAATACCAGAAATTACAAATGAATGGGTGACCATACAATAGTAGGTTTTATTTTTCTTCTCACGTGCAGTTGAAAGACAACTGATTAAAGTGAAAGTGATAACCCCATCTAATGAGGTTTGTAGCGTGTGTAGGAGTAATAGATGTGCACCAACCGTGCAAATGCTAAGAAGCGAGTAAACGGGACGAAATTGTTGGGAGATGATCATATTTGTGAAGGTGTGAAGACAGGTGGCAGGGGGGAAGTGAGAAGTGTGACTGAAGTAGGAATAGGAGGGGTCAGCTCTCCAAACTATGACAACAGCCTCACAGTCGAATCCATTCTTTAACTCTACCCATCCTTTGCATCTAACCCCTCCACGTTCCTGCCACGAGGACCAGCTTCATTCCCGCGTGATCGGTGCGGTTGCAGAGGGCGCCATGTTCATAACCGCCCTGCGGTTGCTGTCGTAAACTTCAGAAGTGATTTCCGTCTCGTTGTGTTGTAGGTTAAGTCGGATGGGACAATGGGGCATGCATCAGAGGCTTGGAGTCTTGGCTCACGGGAGATCTCACCTTCGGCGACGTCTCAGAACAGGTTCTTGGCTATCTGCTCCCTTAACCCATTGGCACCCTGGACCCTGCCTGGTCTCCTCTTTCCCTAGGCCCTGCCGCTCTCTCCTCTGAGCAAGAACCTGGGCACAGGGGTGAGGAGGGTTGGAGTTGGCTGTGCGTGCCCTGTGGCATCTCAGGGTGGGGCAGAGCGGCAGCCATCCCCACTCCAGCTTGGTGGCACCACGGCATGGCTGCTGGGTGGCCAGCCTGAGCCTCCATCTTGGTGAGGGCAAGCCTCTTGCTTATCCACCTCCAATCCCAGTGCCCAGAACAGCCCAACGCAGAGGTTTAAAGAGCTCTGGGAATCACTTGTCTGCCCTGGGTTGGTGAGAAGCCAAAGTGGACTTCCCCAGACCACTGCCCCCCATCCAGGGTGTAGCGCATAGGTCTAGTGGCTGGTGGGAGAGGCAGTCCAGCGGCAGTCAGGCCTGAGTGGGTGTAGGAGCAAGCCTCGTGCCGTGAGGCCAGGCCTCTGGGCACCCGTGAAGGTATGCACCCCACTTGCTAGCATCCCAGTGCCCAGGAGTGCTCCCTCAGCCAGCTCCGAACCTGAGGGTATTCTCTCTTTCTCCTTCCAGCCTTCCCGAGTGTGCTTTGCGTTTTTCTCGTCTGGCCAGCTCTAGGAACCCTCCAGGGATAAGCCACAGAGTACTGACTAATGTGTCATGTTCGCCATTTTGCATACGTGTTATAAAGATGGATGGTAAAATTCATGCTGATAGTTTAAAAATTTAATTTTTCCCTTCTTATGATGGCATTCAATAGCAAATATAAGACACCGTGACAAGTCGAGAGGCTGCAGACAAAAGGAAGATATCTGTATAGGTACCATTATGTAGCTGGCTCTGCTATACTTCCCTTTGAAAAACAAAGGTAAATGGATCATGCTTCTCCCCTGGTCATGTACCTCCTACAGCCCCACCCCCCACCCCCATTACCCACAGGATAAGGCACAACAATGTTTAGATTGAACTTTAACTCATTTTTACAAATGTTATTACACCATTCAAGAAAACATAATCTATAACAATATTACCTGAACCCATGTTGTGCTTTTCTTCCCCTGTGGCTTCTCATGCCCATTTTCTTCTCGATTCTAGCTGCTAAGACTAATCACCCACCAAGGTCACACAAATTTATCCTTTCTCATTACCCCTGGATGGAAGTGGCTATTCATCTCCTGGACCTTCATGGAAATTCTGTGTTTGGACTGTTTGAGCAGAAAGGACCTCAAAGATCATCTGGTCTAAGTGGTTCTCAACATCGGCTGCACAGTAGAAAACTCCAGGGAGAATTCTGAAATCCTAGTACTTCAAAATATCAATAGCCAGGACCCACTTCTGCACAATTAAACAGGATCTCTGGGACAGGGGCATTGGGATTTAAAAAAATATCTCCCAGATGATTCTACTGTGTAACCAGAGTTGAGATCCAGTTTCTTCCTTTACAGATTAGTACATTGATAACCAGGGAGTGGAGATGATTTGCTCAGAGTCAAATAGCTATTTGGGGAATTATCGGATTAGAGCCTGGGGCTGTAGCTTTTCCATTTCATTATATATTGTCCATTTTACATATTCACTACTTATCGACCATGTGATATTGCCATTTATGATCCCCGTATACGTACGTATCTTGTCTCCCAAACTAGATTGTGAGTGACATAAGGGAAAACAGCTATGTTCTTTGTACTCCCTTCATTGTCTATAATGTAAGTGCTCAGGATATATTTGTGGATTGGATTTGTTTTATTTTGTTTTTTAGCCACACATTTCTGATATTGGATGGCAGCCATCTCGTTTCTCAGAACTCAGAGGACTCTGGTGATCTTAAGGTTTTATAGTTTAATCAATTAGTAAAAATGGAGGAAGACCAAATTCTGGTGAATGTTCTCTTGGTTGATTTGGGCAACAAATCACCACTAGCCAAAGTTATCATCAATTTCTTTATAGGCGTTCATTCTATGTGTCTTTTTTAAAGATTAAGATGTTGTATTGAATTTCCTGGAGGAATGGAGATAAGGTTATTGCCATTTTCATTTCCTTTATCGTATAAAAATTATCTCTGCAGAGACTGATTTTTAGTTGATCCTATAATAAAGAGGTTTAGTGTAGTTTTGAAACACAAAAAAGTATAAACTAAGCAGTAAGTGGATTTTTTTGTTTATTAATGAGTTATGAGAGAATTTTGGGTAGCCAAAGAATTTAATCCCAACTAAGATATATGGGAAGAAATTCCAGATGTCAATGGCTCATCATAAGCTTTGAAAACATTTGCGCTAATGCCCAGGCATGGATGGCTTCAGTGTGTTTTTTATTTTTAGCTTCTGGCTTATCTAGTATTTCATTAGCTATAGAGGGTTATGAATTTTTTTTTTTTAATTTTTTTTTTCAACGTTTTTTATTTATTTTTGGGACAGAGAGAGACAGAGCATGAACGGGGGAGGGGCAGAGAGAGAGGGAGACACAGAATCGGAAACAGGCTCCAGGCTCCGAGCCATCAGCCCAGAGCCTGACGCGGGGCTCAAACTCACGGACCGCGAGATCGTGACCTGGCTGAAGTCGGACGCTTAACCGACTGCGCCACCCAGGCGCCCCGAGGGTTATGAATTTAACACAGCTAGTCCTTGGATGATTTGGTGTTCTGTGACTGTGACAAAACTTAGCATAAACAACACAACCTCAAGGTTGAGGATGAGAAGAAACTCATAAACAAGTGATCACCCCACCACCTTCACCAGAAAGCACTCAGTATTTTGTGTAAAACTAAGCAATGGTAGACTCGTTTTTTCCAGGATCAATCCCGGAAGCCTAATGCCCATGCTCCTGAAATTCCTGATCATCTCTGTCACCTGTGTGCACTTTTTTTCTGCTGAAATTTTCATGATGTACAGTTTCGACCAACCACACACACCCCCGGCATATGTCATATTCTTTTATGCCTAGCTCTAATAGCCTAAGCAAAATAGGGATATGAAGGCAAGACTCATATGCAAAACATGTGATACAACAAGCCCATGATTCAAGAAATGACACTTCATATATCACCTCATCCAGGAACCCTTCCTGATCTCCCCAGCGAGACAAAACCCCCTCTGTACTGGACCAATGTTGGACTTATGTATATGCCTTATCTCAACAACTAAACTATCCACAGGTTCCATGTCTAAATCACTTGAGTATTCCCCCTGACTTGTCCCCGATCATCTTAATATGTCATCTCTCAACAAATACATCATATGGCTGCATTCCGAAGTTTACCACACATTAGTTAGTAGTCAGGATAATACAAATGAAAGCAACAATGAGATACCGTTTTTCCTCCACTGGATCTTCAAATATAAATTACTAGTCTTTCTGGAAACAATTTTGTCATACCTATTAAAATAAAAAAAAAATCACACACCCTTTAGCTTGATTCCTTTCGGGAACCTATCTTACAGAAATAAAACCACCATGTTTATATAAATATATTTATGATACATATTATGTAGTGTCAGAAAAACCCTGGTGTGATATATTGTAAAAGTGATTAAATTCTTCTTCCAGTAAGTAGATTCTATTTCTCTTTCCCTTTCCTTGGGGTTGACCGTGTGACGTGTTCCACCAATAGGACATTATTAGCCAACCTAATCCAAAGGCATCAAAATTGTGTGCTGGAGCTTTATTGTCTGCTTTTTTGAAAGCTTAAGACCACCATGTGGAATGAACCTAGCCAGAATGCGAGATGACGAGAGACCCGTGTACCTGTGAGTCCCGTCACTGTGTCCAACTGTCTGTATGGCCAAGAGCTTGGCAACCGGCAGTGATGTGACTGAGGCCATCCTGGACATCCAACGTGCTGTTAATTCGCCAGCATCTCATAGAAACAAGAGCGAACCCAGCAGAGATGAGCTGAGTTGACCCAGATGAGAAAAACTTCCCCGCCAACCCAGAGAATCATGGGAATTAATACATGCTGCTGTTTAAGCTACTAAAGTTGGGAGTGGTTAGTAACACAGCAAAAGCTAACCGACATATTTTTTTTTTTTTTTACAAAGCTAACTGATACAACTTGAATAAATAGTGGCACATTATGGGAAATTATGCAGCTATTAAGAAAAGTAAGTTAGATACACATCTATTGATTATCCTTCGTTTCTGCCTCTCCAACTCCATCGTGAGCTCTTGAGGGGACAAGAAGCTTGGCTCTCTCCACCGTCATTGATTTTCTCCAAAGCACAGTGGTAGCTCAAATATTTGTTGATTGATTTGATAGTTCCACGGCTCCATTTTTTAAAAGTGAAACAAGTAGCCTGGAGCTGGAAGAATTTTTCTACCGGCATAGTCTCGAGAATGTACCATCCAGTGGAATTAGCTCGGTCTGTTTGCCTATTAAAGCTATAAAAGCGGAATTGGCAGACGTCCCAACGTAATGAACGATCATTCGATCCACCAGGGCTGGCTTCATGAACATATTATCAGTGCAGTCATACAGGGTCCTGGGCTCAGAAGGGCCCCACGCTTGGGGATTGAAGCTCTGTGGTTGCAGTCTTGAAATTGTTCATCATTTTATCCTTGAAATTATGTTCTGTAAGTGAATTCAGGTGGGACGGTGGAGCCTCAGCTCACGGTGTGGTCCCACGATTCCATCTGGCTGAGATGAGTTCTCAGCCACAGGGGTAGGGTCCAGAGTAACCATGTAGCTGGCACTACAGAAATTATATTAGAAACTGCAGAGGAAAGAAAATATATATTGTTTCAATACAAACAGAAAAGCCACGGCAGCGTGGGAAATCACAAAGTTGCTGCCTTTTGTTTGTGGTGGGAGAAATGAAATTAGCCTAACACGGCACCTTTGACAAGGAAGAATGTAAAGAAATGTTTCCTGGACCCGACGTTAGCTCTTGCCAGCTGTTTGTCTCTCTTTTCTTCCCCCCCTCCAAAGAATCAGCTTTTGCTTTTGTTAATGTTCTCTGTGATTTGGGGGTTATCTTATTCGCTTTTGCTCTCGTCCTACTAATTTTTCTCTAGGGCTTGATTTTACTCTATTGTTGTCCTTGCTATTTGGATCAAATACTCGATCTATATATATATAGCTAGGTGCCTCATTAGCAAGAACAGTTCTATAAGCTGCCTAGCCTGATACCATATTTAACCAATTTTCTGGAACAGGTGGAGAGAGTTCCACAACTATACAGCTGCACCTGCTGCAATTGAATTTGAGCGAGGGAGGGGCATACAGGGAGGGACTCAGAGAATCCCAAGCAGGCTCCTCGCTGTCAGCGCAAAGCCTGATGTGGGGTGGAACTCACGAACCGCGAGCTCATGACCTGAGCCAAAATTGAGTCGGACGCTTAACTGATTGAGTCACCCAAGTACCCCTGTTATTTTCCCTTATTGCACATAATTACTTTCCTTCAGAGGACTGATCTCAATTTGTATGCATACATTGATTCACACGTTATAGATGCATTTGCCGAACATTTGCTTATCCCATTAGACTGTTAGCTTGACGAGTACAGCGACCTTGTCTGTTTTGTTCATTACTTTATACCTGCACCAAGTAAACTATCGGCTACATAATAGTTGCTCAATAAATGTGTGTAGCACGAACAAACAAAACGCTCAGCGTAGCGCTGTATGTTGAAAGTAATAAAGTAGCCGACTCAGGAACCAAAAATAAATACAAAAAAAGGAATGGTAATTTGTAATTTACTTGACATAAGGTGGCCCTGAACGCCCTCGGCCAATTCTTGGTCAGTTTCAGCTCTGTAAGTCTCAGCAGGGTTCAGTGTCAGGCTCACTTTATTTCATCACTCATTCCTTTAGGAAAAGCCTCCTTTTGCTGAATTTCCCATATGTGACACTTTCCTATCATCAGGAGAGCCTTGGTTTCAGGTATCTGGGGGCAGTCTCCCATAAGGCAAAGGACTGGCCCTTGCATAGACCCCAAATTAGTCCATTTTCCCTGGCTCTTTTGCTACTTGTATATACCGAACGGCTGCCTGTGACAAAGTGCTTCTAACTGACTCACTTCTGAGTAATTTTTTTTTAAATCAGTCTACATTGAAACGTGTCCAACCCAACTAATCCACAAGTGAAAAATAGAACACTCAGTTTTTATTTTTTATCACCTGCACTGCCCCCCCCCCCCCACCCAATGCCAATCTCCGTGTAACAAAGACTACAAAGCCTAGATTCTGGCTAAGGTATTCTAAGGAATATTAAGTGCATTCAAGTACTTGTGCAAGAAAGTAACAGGGCCAGTGTCCTAGAGGACACGTTAGCAGCGCTGACCCGCACCAGCTTGATTTTAACCAACGGCCCAAAGACAAAAGGTCTCTATGCCGGTAGCAATTTCCTGTGGCGTGAATGCGCGTCTCATTTATATTTACTTTGCCCTAACATCTCCGTTTGTCAAATTAATATCAGTATCTTTCCCATGCTTTCTTCGTGCAGTACCTAATTTTAGGGATGCAGAAATGAAATCAAAGAGGACTCTGACATTTCCCTCTACGTGTTTGATATTTCCCGTGCGTCATTTCCTCGCATCTTAGCATTTAGCTGAATCAGACTTGACTCTGAAAATGCTAAGTCACTGTGTTGTCTGCGTCTAATGATACAGGGTCACTCGGCAGAGCTCTTCTGCCTAACAAAGCAGATGCTCGTTACTACGGATCCTCGTATTTTGTGAGCCCATACTTTCGTATTTTCATTTTGAGCTTTCCCAAATTTCTCGCGTGTAAGATTTCACATGTTGGTGTCTTCTGAGATGGAAGTAAACAAGCGGTTGAGCATCTGCTTGTGGACTCACTTCCTCGATGGGCCTGTGAGAGTGAGAAGACAACCTTACCATTATGTCTGCACTTCCTTTTCAGACTTCTCTGCAAGGACATCTTCGTGTGGTTCATATATTTCAGGTATGTTCTTTTTTTTTTTTTTTTTTTTTTTTTTTTTTGCATTTCGGCTATAGAAAGAGGTCTCAGGCTCTGAGTAATGAAGAGCTGTGCGGTTTGGCAGGTAATGTCACTTGAGAAACCGTGATCTATACAGGACACTATGTAGCTCCTATCTGGATTGCTGACAGTCATTTCTTTCTGGAATTATTTTGAGGTGAAAGAAAGGCTTTACGGGAAAGGGTGACCGCAACGCCCGATGCATACATGAGGATAGGCTTGAGCAGCCAATGCCCCGAGGCCTTGCTTGTAACACCGATTATGGCGTCGACACCATCTTACACGTCGGCTATTGTCACAGCTGCCAAATCGACACTTTTTTTAGCCCCCCGCATCCGTATGCCCATCTTAAGTGTTAGATTTCTCTTAATATTACCGTTATGCTCAAAGCCTTTCAAAAGCGGGCACCTGGCTGGCTCAGTCAGAAGAACATGCGACTCTTGATCTCAGGGTCATGAGTTCGGGCCCCACATTGGGTGCGGAGATGACTGAAATCAATCAAACTTAAAAAAAAAAAAAAAACCTTTCAAGGGTAACTACAGTTACCATGTCTTAGGGCCTTGGCCCTATTGCATTTAACACTTTGTTTCTAATCGTCCTGGTTATACTGCTGGAGAACAATTATGACACCCATGGTATTTAAAAAATTTTTTTTCAACGTTTATTCATTTTTGAGAGATGGAGAGAGACAGAGCACGAGTGGGGGACGGGCAGAGAGAGGGGGAGACACAGAATCTGAAACAGGCTCTGGGCTGTGAGCCATCAGCCCAGAGCCTGACGCGGGGCTCAAACCCATGAGCTGTGAGATCATGACCTGAGCTGAAGTCGGACGCCCAACCGACTGAGCCACCCAGGCGCCCCAACACCCATGGTGTTTTTTATGCAGATGATATGGCATTGATTCATAATGATCCTGTTAAAATATAAGCCAGATCATATCCACTCCTGTGCTTAGCACCTGCCAAAGAATGCCTTCCCTTCCCGCTTAGAATAAAGACCATAATAGGGTCCTCGCTATAAGGCCTTATATAATCCTACCGCCATCACTTCTCAGACCTCATTTACTCCTGCACTCTTGGGTGAGGGTTTCCCTGCCATCCACCCTCCATATTTAACTCCTTTCCTGATTTATGGTTTATCCTTAGCACTCATCACTCTGTAGAATACAAGTGACTGTATTGATTGATCTTATGCATTGTCTTCCCCCGCTAGAATGTAAGCACCATAAGAACTATCTTTTTTGTCTTTTTGTTCACTACCGTATCCCCAGCACCTAGCCTATGGCAAGCATTCACTAAATGTTTGCTAAATAAAGTAATAAACTTATTCCTTTGCATTTTAAACTGTGAAGTCTATCATCTACACAAAGAGCCTGTATAATGCTAGGTACGGTTTATTTTATGTTTATTTTTTTATTTTTTTAATGTTTATTTTTGAGAGAGAGAGAGAGAGCAGGGGCGGGACAGCGAGAGAGGGAGACACAGAATCCGAAGCAGGCTCCAGGCTCCGAGCCATCGGCACAGAGCCCGATGCGGGGCTCGAACCCACGAACCGGGAGATTATGACCTGAGCTGCCATCTGGCACTTCGCCGACTGAGCCGCCCAGGCGCCCCAATGATAGGCACCATCTAAAGACTGCTACAACAATTGCCAATACCTTCGATGTCCCCATGATGCTCCTCCTCCGTGGCTCCTCTCTCCACCCTCACCTCACCAGAAATCTGGATCTAACACCACTGGTCCGTCTGCTGTCTGGGCTGAGAGCCGTGTTCCTGAAATGTAGGGCTGGGGTGAGGGAGCTCCTAGATATCAGGAACCACGTAGTCTCTGCAGCTCTGACACAGGGCTCGTGTGTTGGAAGAAGGAGAAGGCAGAGGGGAAGGGAAAGAAGGAGAAAGAGGAAGAAGGAGGAGGAGAAGGGGCAGGGGGAGGGGAGGAGGAGGAGGGGGAGGAAAAAGCAGCAACAGCACAAGCAGAAAGCCGAGGAGACGGCGTCTCCTCCGTTTCGGGTGACAGAGCTCTCCTTAGGTGTTGTGTTTCGATAAATGAAGGCCATATTGATGATCCTCTCCCCTCTTGCCTCCTGTTCCCTATGCTCAGAGTCCAGTCCTCCCCAGTGCTTCCCTCGTCCTGTGGCAGGAGTACTCCAGGCCACGAAACTCCCTTCTTCCTCATCTCAACCCCAATCTCCATCCTCTCAGAGCAGGGGTTAAGAGGAAGTTTTCACATTTTCAAAGAAGATGCATAGGAATGCAGTGAAGGCTCTAACTGGTAGTTCTTCTTGCGGTGAAAAATCTGAGGGGGTGGGCATGAAACTTACGACCGTGGCATCGGCTACAGGGTGTGACTATGAATCTGTCATTGGGTCTCTTCTTAAAGCGACTTCTTCGTTAAACAGTGTCTTCCCTCCTGCCATTTGCAAACCTCCAGCTTGTCTACAGGTTCCGGTTGTTTTTACATTGACAGCAATAGTTGGGGTAACCGTGGCATACTGCACCTCTGAATCATTTATGACTCAGATGCTAAGTCAGGGACTGCTTATCCCTCTATTTAAGATTATTTTTAAGTTTTCTCTTTGAAGCGTTTGCGATTTTGAAGGGTCTGTGAAGAGACTCCTCTGGAAGATAATAGAGGTATGTTCACATATTGTGTCTCAGTTTCCGGAACAATTCCCACATGCCTCTCCTTTGAGCCTTCAGTGGGCCTGAGAAGTGACTGAACAGCATTATCACACATCACACATCCTTTCCAAAGGAAGAAAGGAAAAGCTGGGAATGTGAGTGGCTTGTAGAGGGTTGGCCACTGTTAAATAAACGGACAAAGCCTGGACTAGAATCCGTGTTTCTCAACCTGGATTGAGCTCTTTCTACCACACCATGCTGCCTCAAAAAAGAAAGTCTAGGTTAAGCCAATACCTGGATAACTTTGACCTCCGGATTTAGGAGACACAGCCCAATTATCGGTTGCTAAGGAGGACGTGCGATAAAAATATTTTACGTCGCAGTCCGGTACACAGATACATACGATAGGTAAGGTGGGGAAGAGTGAAGAGAGATAAATCTCTTACTTCGTTACAGAGGATGGAAGAATTGTCATCCTTCCTCTGGATGAACCAATCTAGGAGGGGAAGGTCTCTTCGCAAAATCGTGACTCAGTTGCCATCGCTCATGTGGTGTGTGGTGGCTTACCCAAATGACACAAAAATCCCTCGGAGGAGATGGTGTTCTGCATGTTTAACCTGTAAACGTTACGCATCTATCGACAGTAACAGCAGAGGAGTCATAAAAATAGCATTTATTAATTTGGGGGAAACAAGCTAGTAAATTCATCTTCATGCGGGTACAAATTCTTTAGGGAACATTAACTGTTAAAGAGTTAATGTCGATTTAGGGAGCATATAAACTGAGCCCAAACTACCTGGATGGAAAACACGTATAAACTATGGACGTTGGAGAAGAGACTCAAAGACAAGTTATTTCCAGGTGGATTTAGGATGGAAACAGATCATTCAAGACCGAAACGCTGGGAAAAAGACAAGGTAAAGGAGCACTTACAATAAATATCGTACAACTGGAAACCCAAGGAGGGTTGCTGTGTGTGCTTATTTTTACAAAGTATAGTCGTGCCCTGTCACCAAAAGTATCATCGTGTGTGGGTTCAAAGAGAGGCCAGGCCCAATCATGTCTTTCAAATACAAACGTTCAAAGCTGCGGCAGGTGGTGTGGTCGATAAAACCCTGAACTATCTATCGGTCAGAACACCTGAACTCTGTTTCTCGTCCTTTCTCTTAGAGAACCCGCGGTAACCCATCACACACCCTGAGCAACCCACTTCCCATACGACCTGGGGCCCCGGGGCCGCAGCTGAATGTTCCGGGGATGGAAACCCGTCGCAAGCTTGGACGATCCGTTTCTCTTTTCTGGAAATCGGATCGTGGGGGGTGGGGGGCGCACGCTGCCGCGTGCTGGAGGCGGGCAATGCTGGGCCGTGTGGAAATGGTGAGCGAAGCAGAAAAGGGTGACGCAGGAGTTTAGAGGCAAACACGCGTGATGGGTGCAGGCGAGTGACTAAGAGAGAAAGCGCGAGGGAATGAATGAGAGAGCTAGAGATGGAGGGAGGCGGTGGTGACAGAGGGAAGAGAGAGTGCGTCAAAGCACGGACGAGGCTGAAAAACTGGCGCCGGGAAATGCCGGAAAGGAGAGAGCGTGTAAACACTTGTGAGTAGTGCTAACGACTACCACGTTCACGTGTCACCATCGGAGGTCAAGGAAAATCAAATGAGGTAATGGGCAGCAGCAGGTCCTTTGTGACTTTCAAGTGGCATTTCCATGTAACAGATGATTGTAACCACGTGGTGCAAGTCTGCTGTCATTTATCCCACACCCGCAGTCCATTGTACCTATCGGATTTCAAAAATGTATTCGAGGCAGGGAGTGGCATAGGTATGACGCGATGCATTTTTTGATTTATTCCCGCTTTCCTTGTGGGTGTACGAAGCTTGTCGAGGCCAGAATAACTGAAGTGGTTCTCTGGTCCTCCAACTCCAACTCTAGTTTCTAGAACGAACTAGAAATCCTTTTCAGCTAAGGAATGCAGAGCGAAAGTGCCAAGAGTAGTTTGATCTTGGGCATATGAGATATGCGACGGTTTTGTAGATAGTCCGCCCTGAAGGCGGACAGAGGTAACAGCTTCTTTGGCGCCTTGCCTTTTTATCCCTCAGAATCTAAAACTTCCATTTTTCTAATACACCAAGCAATCTGTCAAGTGTCCAAGGATCAGAATGCTTGATAACCCTTTTCACAGGGCAAGAGGAAAAATCAGTGGGTCTAAGTAGCTACATAAGAGAGAAAGGAGACGGAGTGGTCTCTTTCCAAAGGAAGAGGCTGCTCCCCAATGGAAAAGGGTTGGTCAAACGGTTGGTAAGCTGAAAGGGCCGAATGAAGACGTCGCGCTCATTAGGAAAGCTGGCATGAGCTGAAAGGTCTTGAGAAGACAGTCTTTATTCTGTGCACGAGGTGCAAATGATGTAAAAGTATATAGATAAAAGTAGAGAACATTTTTATGTTCTTTTGGACTCCTCAGACAGTAAGAGAATTTGGTTAGGGTCTGTGTCACTCTCCACGTTTTACTCTTAAGGGTTAAAATCTGATCCTACGTATATTGGACAAATTGATTTTTCCAAGTGAGGATATTAAGCAAATTAATTATGATCTAATTGCCGGCGATTATCACTGTCACATCACAAAAGAGGTAATTTGATTACAAAAAAAAAAGCAGGAGGGACGTAATCCGAGACTGGGCAGCACAAAACGCAAAGTGTTTTTTTAACAATGTATATTCATTTGAGGAAAATGTGATTCTGGAAAGTTGGAGAGGTGGAGACAGATAATGTTCGGAATCATGCGGGCGCTTATTCTGAGGATACGGCCTTACTATAGTCCATGAACCCACCGTATTTGAGACCCCAGTATTTTGTGAACACTACTATAAATGGAATGATACCGAACAGTGTTGTAATTCTTCGAGACCAGTTATGTAACCCTCGAGTATAAAATTTCTTGGGTTCAATAGGCATTGCTGTCACAGACATAGCTATTCAGTTACCTACTCAACATCCATTTTCCACTTCTTCCTTACGGAAATCAGATTTTGTTTGGATTGACAATTTGCCAAGCCACTCGTAATACTAAAAGTACCCATCTGTTCAGGCTCTGGCTCTCTTGCAGCCACGAGTGGCTCTGTGACTCAGTTCTGGGAAACAAGGGGCGATCTAAAATCATGACTCTTCTTAGAGGCCGGATAACAGACAAAACCCTGGCCAACGTTTGCTTACTGTGTATGTCTACTGGGTCCACAACCCCATCCAATGGTCATTTCCCTCGTCCCACGTGTATAAGTGGATTAGCATACTTGGAAGCCAAAATAATCCACACACTGGGACCTTGGCCTACTGTGTAAGAGCTGTCTACCCCCCACCCCCACCCCAGATGAAGATAGTAAATTCAAACCAGTATGCATTCCTGGCAGAAATTAGTGCCACGAGCAAGGATCTGAAGGATGCAGAGACTGTAGTTTCCATCACATCTCCCTCTAATTCACCAGTCTGATCCCTGCAGAAAAGGAATGGATCCCGGATGATGACCATAGACTACGATAATCTCCAGCAAGCGGTAGCTTAAATCACAACCACAGTGCCAGATGTGCTCGTTAGAAGGGATGGATATGGTCTCAGGTCCATGACATGGGGCCGAACTTTCGGCAATTTCTTTTCTATGCTAGGCCAAGAGGATCCAAAACAGTTCACATTCTCAAGGATGAAAATCAATAGAGTTTTATAGTTTTGCCCTTGGGTTATGTAATATCTCTGGCTCTTTGATACAAAGTAGCCCGAAGAGATCTGGACAGTCTGTACATCCTGCAGAATATCACATTGATCCTTTAAATCAATGACTTCACGCTAATTAGGCCATAACAGCTTGAGCTGGTTAGCACGCTGGAGACCTTGGTAAGACACATGCAGTCCACTCCAAGAGGCAGGAGATAAATACTAAAAGATTCGGGAGTCTGCCAGATCAGTATAGTTTTCAGGGCTCCGGTTGTCACGAGTGTGCTGGGACCTTGTCGTCAAAGGAAAAGACACATTTTCGCACCTGTTCTGCCTACCACAAAGAGGGAAGCACTGTGTTTAGTAGGCCATCTAAAATTCCTCAGGTAGTATGTTTCACAGCTTGCCATACTGCTCCAGCCCATATACCAGGTCAAAAGCAAAGCCGCCGGTTTTGAGTGGGGTACAGAGCAGGAGGGATCTCTGCAGCGGGTCAAGGTGCAAGCAGCCCTGCTTCTTGAGCCTTGCGATTCTGCAGGCCATATGGTTTTACAGATCTCAGTGGGGAGGAGGGAAGATGTGACATGGCGTTTGTGGAAAGCTTAGTGGGGGGATTACAACGGGAGCCCCTGGAGTTCTGGACTAAGGCCATGCCGTATGCATTAGAGAATTTAACGCCTTTGGAGAAACGACTCTTGTTATGGTCCTGGACAGTGGCAAAGACAGACTATGTAACCCGAGGACATCAAGTGACCGTGCATCTGGAATTTCCCATTATGATTTGAGTTCTGGCAGACGTGTCAGTCATAAGGTCTGTTGAGCCCAGGAACAACTCATGGTGAGATGGAAGTACTACATCTGTGATCAAATGCAAGGAGAACCAGAGCGTCCCAGCAAGCTGCATTATATGTCCCAGTAGATCCCAGTGTCATCTACCACAATTGCACCATCACCTCTCCCTCAGCCTTGCCTATGGAGGTGTTGGGAGCCCAAATGATCGACGGATGCTCGAGTTTTGAAAAATATCAAGCTTGGCTTAAAGATGGGTCAGCTTGGTAGATGAATGTGAACCGAAAATGGAAGGTGGCTGCACTCCAATCCCAGGCGTGGCCAGGCAAGACAACAGCGAGGGACAGTTGTCCAAATGGGTGGAATTTCAGGCAGGACACCGTACTGTCCCCCTTTTGTGGAAGGAGAAGAGGTCAGACATGAGGCTATATTATAGACTCGTGAGCGGTGGCAAATGGCTTGTCTGGCCAGTGGGGGTCAGTAAAGAAAAAGATGGAAAGGTCCTGGAGAAGAAGAAGAGCCGTGCGGACAGACATATTTGAGCGGGCACAATGTGTGAAGGTCTCCGTTCCATAATTTAACATACACCAGAGAGCATCTGCTATGAAAGAGGCACTGAACAAGCACATTGATAAAACGGGTTGCTCGGTTGATACTAGCTAGCCTTTGACATCATCCACCCCCAGACTGGCATGATGGACACACAGAGGCAGAAAATGAGGCTATAGATGGGCTTCCATTCATCAAGGCCTATCTAGCTTCTGCTGGTGTCAGAGGTCCAACTGGCCGGCAACAGATGCCAACACTCACCTTCCAATATGGAGCCATTCCTTGAGGATGTCATTTGGCCATGGGTGTGGCAAACTGGTCCCTTTCCATCGTGGAAGGGTCACTGGTTTATTTTCAGAAATAGGTACAAGCTTAGCTTTTTTGTCTGCAGGGTATCAGCCAACACCATTATCTGATGGCTCCTCAAGGGACCCATCAAAACGGGATCCCACATAACACGTCATCGGGAAATGGCACCCAGAAAAGGAGTGTGGGAGTAGGGCCCAAAGCCTGAGTCCCACCGGTTGTCTCACATATTGCGTCACCCCGAAGTCGTCAGCCCGATAGAATGCTGGTAGGCCTGCCGAAGATGTGGTTGAAGTGCCCCCTTGAAGATAATACTCTGAAAGTTTGGGGTCCCCCGTTCTAGAATGCGGCATATGAATAAAATCAAAGACCTCTATATGGTTCTCTGGGCCAACAGGATGCATATATGGTCTGAGAGACAATAGATATAAAAGTAGGAGTGTCCGCCCTAATGGGAGACTTTGTGCTTCTGATCCCTGGAACTGTGGGCTCATCCGTTAGAGTTGAGGTCCTTGTCTCCACAGGAAGCATACTTTGACCAGGGGACTCATTAGAGGGGACAATGAATTACAAGGCACGACTAGCAGTACAGCACCTGGGGCTCCTTGTGTTCTTGGAGCATTAGAGACAGGAGTCACCGTCTGGGCAGGAGTCGCTGACCTTAATCAGCAGGAAAAGGCAGGGTTGTTACACAATGGCAACAGTGTGAATACTTCTGGAACACAGGTGACCAGCGCGAGCATCGCCGGATCCCCGCGCATGCGCATTGTAACTCTCAGGGAACAAGTGCAGCAGTCCCAGCCAGAGAAAGATAAGGTGGCCAGGGCTCAGATCACTCAAGGAGGGTCAAGTTTGTTTGTTTGTTTTTAGTATGAAATTTATTGTCAAGTTGGTTTCCATACAACACCCGGCGCTCGTCCCAACCGGTGCCCTCCTCCATGCCCACCACCCACTTTCCCCTCCCTCCCGCCCCCCCATCAAGGAGGCTCAAGTTTATACCCTCAGGGAAGCCGCCAAGACCAGCACGTGTGGTAGCTGGCAATGAGAGGAATCTAGATCGGATGGAAAGTGGAGAAAAGGAAACGAGTGTCGGTCGCAACTCTGAGCTTAACTCGGTGGCCGGTACCGTAGTTGGCGCCCCGAACTTCCTTTCCCTTTGAGTTTCTCCTCAGGCAGAAAACACCAGATGGTTGGGGGAGCTCCTCCTCACTCCTGTGAAGTGGGTCCCAGTGGCAGAAGGGTGGACCTCGATGGACACAGAGATGCTCAGCCTAGATCCCCCTGCAAGGAAAGTCTTACTGGCCAGCTACTGGGGGTACAGGAGACAGACTGCCGCCACCGGCCGGCTCCTCCTGGGCCCGCTTCATCTGAGCCACCTCACCCGTGCTGATGCCTTTCTCCGGGGGCCCACATCCGATGACTGAACGAGGCGGGAGTATAGAGCCTGGCCCTTTCAGGCCAACCAGAGATCCCTCTGTCAGGCAGTATTCCCTCCAGGGCTCCTCGTAGGGCTGCCGGAGGCTTTGCTGGACCTGCTGTTCGACTTCTCCCTCTGCGCGATCCCCTTTTCTTCCAAAAGTGCTAAGCCTAAACATTGCTCACAGCAGAGTCTGTCCCAAAGCGTGCTTCCGGAGAGCTGCCGTAACAGTTTGGGTGCGCTCGCGCCTGTGGACATATCTCACCTTCTTCCACTGCGCAGGTGAGTACCTTTCCACAGACCGATCCCAGGTAAGGGAGTGAACATTGCAGCCACGGTGACGTCGTGCTTGCCACAACGAGGGTTTCGGTGCTACCGCCTGCTTCCTGTTTTGGAATTGCTGTTTGCTGATTAGGGGCACTGTTGAGAAACAGAATGGGGGCAGGACCAAATATTTGGCCTCCCCGGTCTCCTGGGCTTCACCTCCGTTGCTGACTTGGCTTCCTAGCTTGGTCGGGGTGGCCGTGGGAGGGTGGCAAGGGGCAGACTGACAAGGCACTAACCCGGTCCTCATTAAATGGCTCATGGCAAGAAAGAAGGAGCTGTGAATTTCTCGGGTATGTGGTCTTAGGTCTGCGTTGCTAGGCCTGAACACCACCCATAAAATTTATTTTCTAGAACAGCTGTATTTCTGCATTGCTGAAAGTGCACGCACCCATTCAGGGGCTATAATAAGCCATAGCTGAAACACTTGAATTGAATTAATGAGCCAGAGAGCTGACTTATTTCCCACCCACCCCCCAAAGCCTAGCTAATTGATGAAATTCATACCCACCTTTATATATTTGGTGTTTACAACTATCAACAGCAATGCATCCACAGACTGGGTTTGTCTGAATGCGGTAGGCAAACCTCTGGGAAAAAAACTACCTACAGTTCTCTGCGAGGCTCTAATTCTGACCAAGGGAAACGATGAGAGACATTTTTACTGTGTGTGTGCCTGTCTGTCTGCGGATGTATGTGTGTGTATTGTATTTTGATGTCCTAGGGAAAGGAGCGTTTCTCAGACCCGTTGCAAGGGCCTAGTAGCCGTAAGCGCCATCTCGTATATGGCTTCTGGAATGGCCTCTTCTACTTCCTACTTGGGTGCCGCTCGCAGGATGTTTGGTTTCTTATGTAGCCAGTCATTTGGACATTATGTAGAGGGTAGTGGTTGAGACCGCACACGTTGGAGTCAGACGTGTGTAGGTCCCAGCCATGGCTCATCACTCACTCGCTGCGTGACTTTGGGCAGACGACTTAACTTCTGAGACTCAGTTTCCTCATCTGTACAATGGGTCTTCTAATGGTACCTACCTCACAGGTCGTTGAGGAGATGAATCAGAGCAGTGGAGTGTGGTCTTTACCAAAGCCCGAGCCTACGTACTTATTTATTTTCTTATTTACCCTGCTCTCCTTGAACGCACCCGACGTGGAGGGCACTGTGCTAGGCGCTGGGAAAACAGATAAATGGATGAAATACAAGATCATGTCCTTCAACATGCCCATGTTCTAAAGGGGAAAACCGGGGCGCCTGGGTGGCTCAGTCGGCTAAGCATCAGACTGTTGGTCGCGGCCCCAGGTCACGACCTCACAGTTCATGAGTTTGAGCCCCGCGTTGGGCTCTGGGCTCTGTTTGGGATTCTCTCTGCCTCCCTCTCTCTCTGCCCCTCCCCCACCTGCTCTTGCACTCTTTCTAAAATAAATAAATAAATAAACTCAAAAAAAAACAAAGGAGGAAGCAAACGTGCAAGTATTTACCCTGCCACATGGTCAGTACAACAGATCAAGGGTGTCTCTGGCAGATTTGTTGTCATTGAGAACAGGATTCATGTAGGTTGTAGTATGTTGGGTTTTAAAAATAGATAGGGAGTGGGGCGCCTGGGTGGCTCAGTTGGTCGAGCATCCGACTTTGGCTCAGGCCATGATCTCACCGTTTGGGCTCGCTGCTGTCAGCGCAGAGCCTGCTTCGGATTTGGATCCTCTGTCCCCCTCTCTTTTTGCCCCTCCCCCGCTTGTGCGCGCCCTCTCTCTCCAAAATAAACACTTAAGAACACAAATAGGGGTTAATTTGACGTTAATAGAAAGGCTTCTGTTGGGAGTTCCGGACCAACGGAAAAATGCATGCGAAGTCATGGAAGCATGAAACAAGCAGAATAGAGACCATCAAGCAGTTGAACAAGGGAAGGGATGAGATACGAGGCAGAGGAAAAGAGCAAGGGCAGGATGATTAGAACCTTGTTAGCCAGATTAGGGACTTTATCCTAAGGCACTCAGGAAATATGAAGGAGTTTTTAGCAGGTGCCTGGTCAGATTTGTCTATCAGGGGTCTTCAAAGTATGGTCCAAGGTCTGCCAGCAAAAGCATCACCTGGGAGCTTTTAGAAGTACAGATTCTCAGACTTGCCCCCAGACCGGCTGGTGCAGAGCCTGTGGGAGTGGGCCCGGAAATCGGTGTTTTAACCGGCCCTCTAGGCAATTCTGATGCATACTCAATTTTGATAACCATTGATTTCCAGCTCTAGCTGCAATAGAACAAAATGGGTTGTCAGACGTGGGAGGGGAAAAGACTGGATGTGGGGAGAACAGTTAAGAAGCTGTCATGATGACTCAGTTCAGAGATGATGTGGGCCCTGAAGATTCCACTCCTGAAAACCAGAACATTCTTTATCAATCTCGCGTTTAAAAAAAAAAAAAAAAAAAAAGAATCAGTTCCTGAACAACAAGTGTTGGCGAGGATGTGGAGAAAAAGGAGCGCTCGTGAACCGTTGTTGGGAATGCAAACTGGTGCAGCCACTGTGGAAGACAGTAGGGAGGGTCCTCAAAAGTTAAAAATGGAACTCCCTTATGACCAAGCAATTGCACTACTGCGTATTCTGGGTATTTACCCAAAGAAGACAAAAACACTAATTCAAGGGAATACATACACCCCGATATTTATGGCGGCCTTATTTACAATAGCCAAGATATGGAAGCAGCCCAAATGTCCATCCGTTGGTGAATGGATAAAGAAAGGTGGTACCCATATCCAATGGAATATTACTCGGCCATCAAAAAGAATGAAATCTTGCCATTTGCAACGACATGGACGGGGCTAGAGAGTATTAAGCTAAGCGAAATAAGTCAGAGAAAGACAAACATGGTAAGATTTCACTCGTGGAATTTAAGAAACAAAATAAATGAGCAAAGGCGAGAGAGAGGGAGAGAGAAGGAGAGAGAAACCAAGAAGACTACTATAGAGAACAAACCGATGGTCACCGGAGGGGAGGGAGTGGGGGATGGGTGAAACAGGTGACGGGGGCCAAGGAGGGCATTTGCCGCGATGAGCCCCGGGTGACGTGTGGAAGTGCTGAATCACTATATTGTACACCTGAAGCGAATATTACACTGTGTGTTAACTCTGCTGGAATTAAAATAAAAACTTAAAAAAAAAAAAAGAATCAATTCCTGGAGCTTTCACTGGTTCCAGCCCCATTTCCTGACTGGTTTTTCTTACAAATATTTCCTAAAATTCCATAACTACTGCTGAAAAGGACACACTGGACTGAATTCTACAGGCTTTCAAAAGCCCTTAGAATGATATAAAGGGTTTTCACCGTCTGGCCTCATCACTCAGTACTCTTTGCAGACCCTTTCCTTATGATGCTTTTACCTTTGTATCGGCTGTTCTCTCTGCTTGGATGCTGCATTGGTCTGCTCGGGCCGCCATTAAGAAATCATAGACTGGGTGACTTAAGCAATGGAAATGTATTTCCTACGGTTTCTGGAGGCCAGAAGTTTGAGATCATGGTGCCAGCATGGTTGGGTCGCGGTGAGGAGTGTCTTCCTGTGGGAGAGTGTGCGGGGGACTCTGCCTCTCTTATTAGGGTTCCATTGAACCAAGGCTCCATCCTTAAGACCTCATTTAGCCTCAGTCACCTCCTTGAAGACCCTGTCTCCAAGATCGTCACATGGAGGGTTAGGGCTTCAACACATGAATTTGCGGGGAACCCAATTCAGTCCGTAGCGCGTGCCGTTCCTTCACTTCTCAGCGCTCATCTCTTCTGTTTGTGTACTGTTCCTTGGGGTCATGCTCTTGATGGTAGCAAAGGATTAACCTTCAGCTCTGTGGGAAGTGGGAATCAACCGATTCCCTAAAGTGTTGTTGTATGAACAGGCTCCCGGTATAGTCAGATTCTTCATAAAAGCCTCTGTTGAGTCTTGAAAACCCGATTCTTAAAATAGACTGCTTGGTGCTCCTATTTTAAATAAAAGAACCATCCCACGAGAGCTTGGAAACTGACAGGGAACTCTAATTCACAGTGAAAATTTAAGGTACACTCAAGAGTGAGCTCTAATGTAAACCACAGACTTTGGGTGATAATGATGTGTCAATGTAGGTTCATCAGTTGTAACAAATGTACGATTCTGGTGCAAGATGTCTAGGAAGGAGGTTGTACATGTGTGGGGGCAAGGATATGTGGGAACTATGTTTATCACTTGATTTTGCTGTGAGTCGAAAACTTCTCCATAAAATCAAGTTTATTCATGAATAAAATTTCAAGTACACAAACTAAAAACTATAAGAACTGAAGGTTGTTTTTGGTTTTTTTTTTTTTTAAGGCAACTTGTAACTGAAAAAGAACATGGGTCTAAGAAATGAATCAGCTGCTGACATCTTACCCAACCGTGTTTTGGAAAGTGGCACACAGCTGACATCCTGACCTGAGCCGAAGCCGGACGCTCAACCGACTGAGCCGCCCCGGCGCCCCCTCCTTCCGGACTCTTCTCAGAGCTCCCGATACACCAGGATGCCTGGTGAATGCCCGGGAGCAAATATTTGATTTTCAGAAAGATCACTCACTCGGAGAACAGGGTGAAGGAAGGGCTGTAGGTGCTGCAAAAATAGAGCGGGCGAACCCCCAAGGGGTTATGGCGAGAGCGCAGATGAGAAGAGGTGAGGGCCTCTTTAGGACAGGAGGGTGACAGTGCAGCAGAAAGGATGATGTGCTCAAGTATGGAACTGAATCCAACACAGGGTTTTCTGGGAGCCCACGGAGGTTGGGCTACTCAGTCTGTCTGCTGTAATAGGGTCGCAAAAGGGAACGGGACGGAAGATTTCGGGGACTGGGCGTACTTAAGTGTGGCATGAGTTGGCATAATTATGCTCTGAACCATCTTCACGTAGAAGTGCGTGGGGCGCTTGGGTCCTGTTGTCCACTTCTATAAGCTACGCTTATTGTGTTTCTATGGCAACAACGCCTCTGCAGCTGCTGCTGTTTCAATGTAATTGATTGAGACACCACATTGCAATTGCAGGGCTCCTGAAAGCTGTCCTACACTTGTTTCATAAAGGTGATTGCTGCCCCTTTAGCATCCGTTCTAGCTGGAAAAAAAAAAATCCTAGGGTAACAGTTTCTTAATAAAATAAAGGCAAGCAACTTGGCTTCCTGAGGGGGGGAGAAATGGCTACAAGAGGCTGGCTTCCCGTCCGTTGTCTGATTATCCGCAGATAGTCACCCCTGCAAATATTTTTGACCTTAGTTATTTCCTTAACTAATTATTTAAAAGGGGCTCCTGGGTGGCTCGGTCGGAGTCGAGCGTCCGACTTCGGCTCGGGGCGTGAGCTCGCGGTTCGTGGGTTCGAGCCCCGCGTCGGGCTCCGTGCTCACAGATCAGAGGGGAGCCTGCTTCGGATTCTGCGTCTCCCTCTCTCTCCCTGCCCCTCCCCGCCCACGCTCTGTCTCTGTCTCTCAAACAATAAACGTTAAAAAAAATTTTTTTAAAAAGAAAAGTTGTGTCCCTTTGCACTGGCCTGATGGATTCCCTTACAGTCATCCCACAAGGTCCAGGGTAGGATATGTGAAAACTCCAACCAGTAAGAATAACAATACTGTTGGCAAAATTAGACAGCGAACTAGAGTGGAAAATGAGCTGGACGAGGTGTTAAGAGGTGGGGGCTCTTCCTTCCTCCTTCGCCAGCTTGTTGTGTCACCTTGGACTTTGTCCCTCTGAGTATATTTATCCATCTGTAAAATGGGCACGCAGATGCCTATGATATTTGCCTCACTAAAATATTCTGATGCCATTTTGAATGTCATTTTTTTGTCTGTGTATTTATTTATTTCAAGGAGCGGGGACAGAGAGAGAGAGATGGAGAGGAAATCCTAAGCGGTCTCCACACTGTCAGCATGGAGCCCGACCTGGGGCTCGATCGCATGAACCGCAAGATCGTGACCTGAGCTGAAATCAAGACTCAGATGCTTAACCAACCGAGCCACCCAGGCGCCCCGAATACGTTTTTATATTCACAGAGCACTTTCACCATCATTGTCTTATGCACTCATGTGCTCGTTCTTTCAACAAATATCACTGAGAACCTACCGTGTGCCTGGCCTTCTGCCACGTTATGGGCGTGTGGTGGGGTCCTGCCCTCGGGAAACACCGATAAATAAAAACAAAAATGAAAGCACAATGTAATACGTGCTATGAGAGGCACACGTGTAAGACGCTGTAACATCCTTGCAAGAGCTCTGTGACACAAGCCGGGAAGCAGGGACCATCCCGACTTTACAGGTGAGGAAACAGGTTCAACAGATAACGTGATTTGCCCAAGGTCACATAGCTAGTTACTGGTATCCTGAGAACGTGAACCCAGTTCCCCTGATTTCTTGGTGTCATGTTCTTTCCAGTGCAGAATCGTGTCTCGAGGGTTTTCCAAAATATTCAAAGGGAATTCTGTGTATTGACAATCTCGACAGATCTAGAGCAGGACTTACAAAAGACCTGGTCGGGATGTAAGCATGGGTAGAAGATGTGTGCACGCTTGGGGGGCGCCTGGGTGGCTCAGTCGGTTAAGCGTCCGACTTCGGCTCAGGTCACGATCTCACGGTTCCTGAGTTCGAGCCCCGTTCGAGCCCCGTGTCGGGCTGTGTGCCGACAGCTCAGCCTGGAGCCTGCTTTGGGTTCTGTGTCTCCCTCTCTCTCTGCTCCTCCCCTGCTTGCACTCTCTGTCTGTCTCTCAAAAATAAATAAACATTTAAAAAAAAAAAAACTTTAACAAAATAAATTAAAAAAAAATACCACATTGTAGAGAGACTTGGTGATCTCTTGCGACTGTAGCACCATCAGCCCCAAACAAAATACATGAACTAGAAGGGTCTCTACCCCACCAGGGGCTGAGGGGACTTCAGAGCAAAAGCGAAGGTTATTGACCTGACCAAAGGCACATACTTTTGACCTGACTTATTTTACGTGCATATGCATTTTAGGGGAGGAATAAGCAAAAGGAAAATAGTGGGGAAAAAGAAAAGGAGGAAAGGCGGGAAAGAAAGTACAAGAGGGGAGGCCTTGGAACAGTAAGGGAAGACACTTGTCTCCAGGGGGAAGGAATGACTGAAATGAGTGGGGACTTTGGACAACAAATCACGGGTAATTGTGGCCAAGAGGGTTTAAAGGAGATAGGCAGGGGACAGAAGTGTCCTAAGATATTCCTGAATCGGGCAGGGAAGCTGGGTCACAATTGGTGAAAAGGAACATCCACCGTAGTTCTTCTTTTCCCATAGCCCACGCCCGTTCGCCATTTTGTCACTTTCCTCCTCCTCCTCCTCCTCCAATGAATATTTTACGGCCCTTATAATTTACAAGGCATTTTTGAATGAATGTTTTCCTATAACACAGCAGGTCTGTCTGGTAGGTATTGGCCTTTACTATGTTGCAAATGAAGAAACTGAGTCTCAGAGAGGTCAGAGAACTTGCCCAAGGTCACTCAACAAGTACGTGTAGGCTTCCGGCTCTTACAGACTCCCAATCTAATGACCAATTCTGAGATCACAGCAGATCCTAAATGCGTGACATTTTGATTGGCATCTTCCTGAGGAAATTTTAGGGACTTGCTTTCATTTCATTAGCAACACATTTTCAAGGCATCTCTTAGGGTTGGTTGCTTCTGAAAAGATTTCCACAGATGGCTAACCCCATCTATTTCGTTTTCAATTCTTATTATCCCAATCAGAGTGACACTGCCTGACCTTGTCCCCCAGTTCTGGAGACTCATCTTACAAGGCAGCTTGTAGCCTTCTATCCCTCACTAACTTGCCTTCCAAATATAAGGTGGTGAAATTATTTTAATGATGAGCCTCGAGAATGCCCTTTGTTTCACCTTTTGTTACATGCTGTTTTCATTAATGATGCAGCTAGCCTGACGCTTGGAAAAACGCAATTTAAGCTCTGTAATCTCTTTCTTGCCCCACTGACCACACTGAATAATTTCTAGCTCTTCTTTTTATGGTTTCTCCTCCGATATTCAGAGACAGATATCCTGCCATTTACCAACTTTCTTCTCAGCCGCACAGATCAAACCACAGTAGTGGACACACGATTGATGGCAGGGAACTCGTGTCCTAAAAATGGCTAACTGGGTCCTGATTACAGGAGTTCTATCTTGCACGGCATGAGGTCAGGCCATGTAACTTTTATAGGTGCTTATGATATGTTTTTATTATTTATCGTCAGCTTATGGGATCTTCAGTGCTGTGCTAGCCAGAGTCTGACCTGAAGGCTTGTTCCTGAAGATTCGTCTCCAGCAGCCTGACTGGGCAGAGGACTGGGTATAGAAGAAGCTGAAATGCATGCTAGAGCTCTGGGATCTTAGACGCGTGCTACTCAGAAGTCAACAACAATCCAGACTAATCATTGCATTCTAATCAGGTTTCCAGGTTCCCCAAGTTCCCCTTGGGGGGTGGGGGAAGGATTTCTCTTCTTGGGATTCTGGCTGATGAGGAGTGCCTTTTCTCTCCATCTCTCCTTTGACAAAACAAAACAAAACAAAACAAAACTTGTAACACTTGATCAGGAAGCGACATGGCTACCTAAGGGCAAACACCAGAGACTTCACCCCATTGTACTAGAACAAGCGGTGGGGACGCGGTGTATTGTCAAAAGAGCCACAGGATGGTCTGGAGAGAGGACAATAAATGCAAGCGGGAGGCTGATTTTGGAGGCTTTTGCAGCCGGTACCAACTTGGCGATTTTTGGGAGCCATTTTGCGGAGAGTTACGAACATGATCCGAGACTAGAAAAAAAGGTTGCAGGCCGGGGGGCTTTGGGGGGGTGGGGAGTGTATGAAGGAAGGCTTGCTAATTGCTTCTACATCCCCAAGTATTTATTGCAGATTAGATAAGGACTCGAAATCATAACAGGGAGCACCGGGAGGATATGTGTTGAGCCTCCGGGACACGTTCATGACAGGTGTCCTCCCTTGAGCACCTACTGTGAGTCAAGCTCTCCATTAGGAGTTGGCACTTGTCATCACCATTTTATATACGAAGCAACTGTGGCTTTGAGAGGTAAGTGATTTCTTCAAGATGATAACAGCAAGCGAGAGGTTAAGAAGATTCCAGTTCAATTCTGACCGACTCCCATAGTCTGCTACTGTTCTCGAAAGGTTTTCCCACTGCCCCAAAGATCGTTGGTTATCCTCCTCTTCTGGATGCTGAAAGATTAGAGTAGCTGTGGGTTGGCCTAAGTTCAGGTTTTTCTAGCTCTTTAATACCTGGGCAGGGACCAAGAACGCCCTGGCCCAGTTTCATACGGCTTTGCCTTTAGGAGCTTTAAGCTTTCTGTCAGGAAGTCTGGATCAGTGGTCCTCACCAAAGACAAAAATGGATGAGAATCAGAGATTTTCCAAAATTCTGCCACTCTCTGTTTTTTTTTTTCTCCCAGAATAATGTAAACCAAAAATGAAAATTAAGGTCAGAAACGCTGCAATGTGGATATGTAGGGGATATTACCTCCAAGTGTGAAGTCTCTTGGCCAAACGTTCTGACTGGCTGAATAGCCTTCCTTTAAAATCTATACCACTCTCCCGATCCTGTCTGGGGCGCCAGTGACAAATGCCCAGTCAGAAGGAGCTTGTGAGGGCCCCGTGTTCATGGAAGCTGTACAGATGGCTTCTGAGCGCTATTCACAAAGCACGTGTCCGACCTGGAAGGCCATGATTGTGATGGCATTTGTACGATTTCAGACATTCGACCTCTGCTCATCCGTTCAACAAAACCACCTCTGTTCGCAAATTGGTCAAAGGTTATGTTAGATGATATCCAATTAAAACCGATGAACTCTTTACAGACAACGCTGGATCCACGTTTCCCGTGGCTTCGGATAGGCTTACGTGGGACTCAAATCGTGGATTCCTTCACTAGTTAGAAAATGTTCCCATTCCCATTTCACGGCTCTTCTGATTCACTGAACAGGCTTTGATCAAGGACCTCCTATGTATCTGGCATTGTATTCACCACTAGGGACACAAAGATAAATAAGACAATATGTTTGTCTCCAAGGACTTACAAGCTAATCGGAAGAGATGGACACATGCCCAGGCAAATGTAGTAAAAATGTTATAGGTAATGTTAAAATAAAGCAAGAACCAAACTAACATAGCTCCTATGTCCAACACATGAAAATTTAAGCAGCAAAATAAATTGCAATGGTATTGGATTATAACCCAGGGTATAATCCAAATACCCGTAAGTCCACATGATTGGATAAATAAATGGGAAGAAGGGACAGATCTTCCTTACAGAGGGATTCCAATTAAATATATGGAAGCTGGGGTGCCTGGGTGGTTCAGTCGGTTAAGTGTCCACCTCCAGCTCAGGCCATGGATCTCACCGCTCGTGGGTTCAAGCCCCGTGTCGGGCTCTGTGCTGACAGCTCAGAGCCTAGAGCCTGCTTCGGATTCTGTGTCTCCGTCTCTCTCTGCCCCTCCCACACGCATGCTCTGTCTGTCTGTCTCAAAAATAAATAGACATTAAAAAAAATAAATACATGGAAGGAATGAGAGAAATGTAAAATTGCTATTAGAACATTCTAGTGATACGTGCTGCAGGCAAGATAATGCTGGATGCTAAAGTTAGTTAATAGGTGAAACAAGGTATCTGCATAGCCTCAAAGTATCCCCCCGGATATTTGTCCGTTACAGTGGTGGGTTTTTTAAAGTAGGCTCCACACCCAAGTTGGGGCTTGAACTCAGGACCCTCGGATCAAGAGTCGTATGCTCTACCAACGGAGCCAGCGAGGCGCCGCTTACTGTGGTGGTTTTAACAAATGTCCACAAACGATTTGATGCTCCTGCCTCCAGGAAGAGTAACTTCATTCCTCCCTTCTTGAGTGTGGACTGGACCTAGTGACTTACTTCTAATGAATGTAATATGAAAAGGGAAAGATAATAACCTTACAGTGAAGAAACATGACACTGTGAAAAATACCTGACCACGACTCTTCAGAAGTGTCAAGGTCATGAAAAACAAGGAACCGTGATAGATTGGCGGAAGCTAAGCAAACAGGACAGCTAACGTGGGACCTTGGATCGGATCTTGGAACAGAAAAAGAACACGGGTGGAAAATCTGGTGCCACGAGAATAAGCTCTGTAGGTGACTTAGAAGTATCATAACCGTGTAAATTTCTTAGTTTTGATGACTGCACAGTGACTTCGGAAGATGTCAACATGAGAGGAAGCTGAGTGGAGGGTTTATGGAAACTACTATCTTTGCAACTCTTCTGTCAATATAAAAGTATTTCAAGATGAGAAGTTTTAAAATGTGGCAGGTGCATGAAAATAAAACCAGTCTTTGAAGATTACTGAAGGGTTTTCCAGAGGAGGCAGGACTTGAGTCTTGAAAGAAAAGTGGATGTTTGCTAGGTAGACCAGAAAAGGGAGGCCCCTCCAGAGGGGGCACTCCAGGTACGGGGAGTCCCTTGGGAAAACCGTAGAGGTATAAAGTAGCTGACTAGTTTGGAGAAGCCAACTGGCTGCGGGATGTGGAATTGGCATTTCTGAGAGACGCATTGTCCTAGATTTCCAACTCGAAGCGAAAGCATTCCCTCTTCCAAGATCAGACTCTGCAAGGAGGCATGCGTGTTGAACTTCTCGGCAAGTTTCATTTTCTCTTCTGGGCATTTTCTTCCCCTACCTGTGTGTGCTCACTGATAGCGGGCTGTCATTCGGGCAAGCAGAGATACTGTACGTGTGTGAGAAATTAAAATGGAAAGAGCTAGGGATGAAGCATTATTTATAATTTGAATAGTCTCGGTTGAATGTAATAGCCAAGTTGTTAAGCCATCTCCTAATGCGCTCAAACAATTGTAAAAAGCTCCTCAATTATAATGGTGTGTTTGTTAGACTGAGGTCACAGGGATCATGATGGGGCTGGGGGGGGGCGCGTCCAACGGGAGAGGATACCTGATGAGAAGAGAGCCTAACGCCAATGAAATGTTCCAGGACAGCCCGTCCTTTTGGCCCATTCCCCGCGGCCCCCCCCCCTCCCCCCTCGCCCCCTGTTTTTCTTTCTCTAGCATATCTAATGAGTTGCTGGCAGGGAACATAAATGTCAGCTAAAGAATAGACCCATATTCTCTAGGAGTCGAGAGGAGAACATTTATTTTCAGAGGCTCAAATGGGAAATAAGACCTAGCCTCCTGAGACGGTGAGTGACAGAGCTAGACCAGAGGTGGTACCCTCTCCTGTTACAACCCCCAAATGGCTTCTGAGCCGGGACAACCACCCTTCATTCCGGGGAGATTTGGGGCCCCCCTCTCGAAGGATACCTTGTGTCCTCCTCTGTTTGAAGAACTACAAATGGATGAAAACATGATTACGACAGTGCCGAGGAAAGCGATGATAAGGCTCTGGGCCTCCGGGAGAAAAAAGAGGAACCGGAGGTCCCGTGGTCCTGACTCCCTCTAGGACAAGACAAGCTACTAGAAGTGGGAATGAGGTCCAGGCAGGACCAGGCCACCTCTGCCCCAAAGAAGGCTGACTCCATCCTCCTCCTACTGGTGAGCCCTATTCCCATCCCACCAGACCGCTGTATCCCAGGAGACCTTTTGTTAAATAACATCGGTTTCTGCCAAGGAACTCTCCTTTCGGAGAGAAATGACTGAATCTGCATGCTTGTGGGGTGGCGGAGAGGGAGAGGTGTTGAATTTGACACACTTAGGCAAGATCTATTTAGGGCGATCAGGGAGGGCCTCTCAGAGGAGGTGACATGGGCATACAGACTGAAAGCATTTAGGACGCTGTTTGGCAGAAGAGCATTCCGGGCTGAAGGAAAGCAAGTACAAAGACCCAGAGATAGACACGAACCCAGCACATTTGTGAAGCAGCAAGGAGGCCACTGAGGCTAGAGCAGAAGCAGTGGGGGCACAGTGGAATAAGATTGGAGGACTAGCTCGGGGACGGAGCTTCTGTCACTTCTGGGTCATTTTTCTGGGTCATTATTAAGGGCTTTGGCTTTTACTCAGAATGAAATGGGGAGCCAGGGGAGGGTTTCGAGCACAGGACTAACGACCTTATTTACATTTAAAAAGGGCCCCCTGGCTTGGTACGGATGAAATGTAGGACCCTGGGAGCCCAGTTGACATCACCTGAGTCAAATAATTTTCCAGGACTCTGGAGACAATGGGAATGGTTTGGAATCTAGTACAAAAAAAAAAAAAAATCTATGTTCTATTATTCTATTCTTTTCTTTCTTTCTTTTTTAAGATTTTCGTTTTAGGTAATCTCTACCCGCAACGTGGGGCTCGAACTCACAACCCCGAGATCAAGGGTCCCATGCTCCACCGACTGAGCCCGCCAGGTGCCCCCATATTCTATTATTTGAATCTCAAAATTTCAAGGGGATTCAGGAAATTGTTGTGATTGTTACTAGCGTGGGCAGCTCTGTGGTGTCATTCTAGATCGCATCCATAGTGAATCCAGAGAGGAGGGCAATCATCAGATCATAGTAATATTAGGAGGAGTTCACAACAAGCGTACTTTCCTGATGAGGAGGAAAAGGCAGATGAATCACGCTAGGGTAAAAACCCTTTCACTGTTTTAGACAGGATAGAGTTATACACCTGTCTACCGCATGGCCCCTCCAGCTAGCGTCTCATAGGCTCTCAAAGTCAACAGGTACAAGATGAATCCGTCGTCATGTCCCTCAAACTTCCTCCTCCGCCCAGGATTCCTCCAAGGAAATCTCTATCCACCCAGGGCCCCAGCCAGCAAACTGGGTGTCACTCTAGGCTCCTTCTCCCTCCTGAACGCATCAAATGCGTGACCGGTTCTTGGGACCTCTACCTCCAAATTATCTCTGGTTTACCATCACCTATCTCTGTCTTCAGTGTCGACTTGGCTAGGCCACGGTATGCAGGTATTTGGGCAAACGTTAGTCTATATTTTTCTGCGAAGGTATTTTGACATGAGATGAAAGCTTCTATCAGTAGGCTCTGAGTGAAGCAGATTATCCTCCATAGCATAGGTGGGTCTTCATAGAAAAGACGGACATCCCCTGGGCAGGAAGAAATTGTGCCAGCAGACTGCCCTTGAACTGGACTTGAGCTGCCACACCAACTCTTCCCCGCGTCTCCAGCCTGCTGGTATACCCTGAAGATTTGGACTTGCCAACCTCTGCAACTGTATGAAGCAATTCCTTAAAATCTCTCTCGCTCGCTCTCATCCTCTCTTTCTCCCCCCCACATGCACGTGCGCGCGTGCACACACACACACACACACACACACACCCTATTAATTCTGTGTTTCTGGAGAATCCTCACAATCCTTACTAATATAGCAACCAAAATGCACTTCTTAGACCTTGAACTTCTTTTTCTGGCTACCAGGAATGCTATTTCCTCCCCCTTGCTCCTGTTCCTTTTGGTCTACTGACTTCTACCACAGGATTATGATATGTCACCTCCTCTGTGACGACTTTCTTCATTCTCCCCCCACCACAGAGTTTGAGATGGAAGCTCACATTCTTTGTACCTTCCAGAGCACGCTGGGCTTACCCCTACCGAAGCCTTCGTCATAGTCCATTATTCTAATAGGCTCGTTTGCCTTTCCCACTAAATTGTGAGACCCATAAGGGCAGGAGCCATGTCTTACAGCTTATGCAGCGCTTGGCACATAGTAGGTATTGAGGACTGCTTGTTGAATCCATTAATTTCATAATTATTTGTGGTAGACCTGTTGTGATAATTTTATGGGTCCACCTGAGTGGGGCACGGGATGCCAAGATATTTAGTCAAACGTGATTCTGGGTGTGGCTGTAAGGGTATCTATGGATGAGATTACCGTCTGAATGAGTAAGGCAGATTGCCCTCCATCATGTGGGTGGGCCTTGTTTAATTAGTTGAAAGCCTGAATAGAAGAAAAAAACCTGACCCTCTCATGGGTAAAAGGGAGCTCTCCCTGCCTCACTGCAGAGCTGGGACATCAGTCTTTTTCTGCCTTTGGACTTGAACTGAAACATTAATTCTTCTTGGGTCTTGAGCCATAGGTTTTTGGACTGGAACTTACACCATCAGCTCTCCTGGTTCTCGGGCTTTCAGACTTGGACGGGAACTGCATCATCGACTCTCCTGGGTCTCCGGCTTGCTGACTGTCTCTTTGGACTTAGCCTCCCTAATTATGCAAGCCAATTTCTTATAATAAATCTCTTTATATATTTTTTATAAACATGTATTTATAGTCAATATCTTGTATGTATATATGTATACACACACACACATATACATATCCGCAAAATCATAAAATACATAAAATCTGTTGATTCTGTTTCTCTAGAGAACCCTAACCAACACACCTACTGAATGCTATGGCTTGTACCAGATCCTGTGGAGATTAAGATGAATCAGACCATGTGAGTAAATACAAGGTATTTTTACTGTTATAAATATCATCATCATCCAGATGAGTTACAACCCTTGTGTTAAAGAGCTCTCAACTTCGAAGGTGATGTAGACTGTTGCAACATGTTGCCTATCCAGCTACATGCACTTGTTAAATTTTGTCTGCCTTTTATGATGATTCCGTCGTTAACTACAGTCTGCTTAGGCCTCAAGGCCATTCTCACGTCTTGTTTCGGGACAGAGCAAAGTGAAACTTGCATATTATGCTTTGGTTTCTCATTGGCTTTGGAATGGTCTCAGTTTGGGTTTTTGGAAAATTGAAGGACGCGTGTGGATTTGCACAGCCTGCTTTACTAGTAGAATTGACATTGTTACAGCCAATTTTGGAAATCAAGGCTTAGCTTTTGAACATCAGTGAACCCAAATCATCTCTTGATATAGTCCCACGATGCCAGCTGATAGACCGCTAGAGGCTCTGGCTCTGGGACGTTAGCTACTCGGTCCTTAGAACACAGAAAGGAAAGGTGGGAGGAGAAATGGCATAAAGGACGGCAGCAGACTGTATTCTCCTAGATATTCCAGCATCCATGTATTTATCCCATTCCGCATAATCTTCTTACAACGTGACTGACACTCTTCCCACCAAGAGGTTTCCTTCTCTTGAATATGGGGGGGGGGGGGGTTGTGGCTGCCATGACCCACAGACTATGACAGAAGTGATGATACCATCGTTATGACTTCCTTGGCTAGATTATAAAAACAATATCATTGTGTACTCTTTCTCTCTCTGCCATCCCTCTCTCTGTGTCTCTCTACGTCTGTCTGTCTCTCCCTCTGGGGCTCAGCCACCACGTTGTGAGGAAGCCCAGGCTACCCGGTCGTGTTCTGGTGGAGCACAGCAGCTGGGCCATCGGCTTCCAGTCGGCACCAAGCACTAGCTGAGGCCCCAGGCATTGCAGAGAAGGGATCAGTTATTCTCGTTGTGCCCTAAGTTCTTGACCCCCAGAAGCCACGAGCAATAATAAATGATTATTGGCTGTTTCAAGTCACTAAGGTTTGGAGTGATTTGTGTACGCAACGCGAAACCATTAATGCAGGAGCCAAAGGCACCGATGCCGCCATGAATGCCAGAGAAATGGCGCTTCCTCCAATTCAGTCAGCCTCATTAGTCTAATGGGACGGACACTTGGGACTTTTTTTCTGGTGGAAAAAACGGTCTTAACTCATGAACTCTACGTATCAGTATGACGTCTACATGCTGATTACTGAAAGTTGCTATAGGCATTTTCAGCTATGGTATCTCTCAGGCTAGTTGAGCAGTGAGATGACAATAGGCAGAGTAGTCACGGAGGCCAGTTGCCATGAGTGACTAGCCCCGGCCTCGGGCCCTGGGAACTGGGTTCTCGTGTCGTATCGGAGTCTATGTGCATGACCACAGCCACGTCTCCTCGCTTTTCTGATCCCAAGTTTATCCAATTACAAAAAGGGAATAAGGCCGTCTGCTCTGCCTTCATTAGAAGGTTTGTGTGAAAATCAAAAGCAACAAAGCAAGTGAATGCACTAAAAGACCATGAAGCACTCTGTCTGGTAGTTTTTCTTAAATAAATGAACTGCATTTTGATATACTTCAGAACTTAGGCAAATTTAATGAGGAGAAAGATAACTGCCACCCAATACATTTTATTTTTTAAGATGATATATTTCGAAATACCAAATAGTTGGATTCTTCAATACTAACAGTGCTTTTTAAAAAGTCCTGTCTATATCCATCCTAAATATAATCTACTTCCATGCCTATGACCACTACCCTTAGGGTCAGCGCTAGCCCTTATGACTTCTTGCTGTGAATTAGAACACAGTGTCTCTTTCTCTAGAAGGGTAAAGGCTCTTACCAAGGCACAGACTTGGCGGCTAGAGCACAGACTACATCTCAGCTCCCATTTGTCCCCTCATCCAGGCACCCTGGTGCAGTAAACAACCTGAACAACCATATTCAGCCACCCGTGCTGTCCTCATTTAAGCCTGTGGGCTCACACCTCGATTGTGACAATAGCTTTTCAGTATACTACTTGACCCTGCCTCCACTTGTACTCCCCTTCAACTCACCATACATGCTTCTATCAGAATACAGATCTGACCGTGGTATCCTCATGCCTGCAATCGTGTGATGGCTCTCCATTTCTTAAAGAAGAAATTCCAGATCCTTGGCTTAACACAAAGGGTCCTCCAAGAGCTGAGCCCCATCCTCTAGACTGGGGTCTGTGCCTCACGCTCTAAGTTGCCCATCGAAAGTTGTGCTTCCTGCTGTTTTGTGCTTTTTAGCCTTTCTGCCCACCGATTCCTCCGCATGGACTGCCTCATAAGCTCGCACCTCTTCTCTCCTTTTACTAAATCTTGTTCATACTCAGGGTTCAGTTTGGTGTCATCTCCCACAGAAATCTTCCCCTTGACAACTCAGCTTGTGCTCAACTCAACAACTCAGAACTCCGGGCTCTGAACGGTCAGCACAGAGCCCCACACGGGGCTCGAACTCACAAACTGTGAGATCACGACCTGAACCGAAGTCGGGTGCTTAACTGACGGAGCCACCCAAGCACCCCATTAAGGGCTCTTTCTTATTTAATATTTAATCCCAGCAACTCGCCGAGTGCTGGCCACACTTGGGCTCAAGAAATGTTTATTGAATGCATGAATGAGTGAAGCATCATAGAATGTTAGCACCAAATTGGATTTAATAAATTATCCAGTCCAATCTCCTTATTAAATTTGTGAGAAAACTCAGGCTCAGAGAGGGTAGATAGCTGATGAAAGTCACAGAGCTAGTTAAAAATTGAACCAGGCTTCATATCAAAATTCCTTTCCTCCCTACATTTCCATTTTCCTACACTGGCCCTAGACTTATTATCTCTTAAATATCCAACCAAATAGACAGGTACTTTTCTTGAAAGAATTTTCAGTTTCTAAATCTCTGTTCAAATGCTTTTCTTCCTTATTTTCTGGCAAATACCATCTGTCAACTGGTATTTTATGTGAATGGAATAACAGAAGGTTTGTGCTCTTTGGGAAAGTGTTAGAAGTTAATACTTCCCGCTGTGATCCATATTTGGTTGCTTAAAGAGAAAAAGTCTTTTTCAGCATGAATAAGGAAAAATCAACTTGAACCTTAACTAATTCTTTTACAAACTGTGATTGAGTTCGATGTTGCTTTGATCCTCATGAAACCTTTCTGGAAGTGTGACATGTCTGTTCTTTTGTTTTGTTTTGTTTTGTTTTTTAATATATATGACTGTATCCCCCCAAAGATATCAGGACAAGAGGCTAGTGACATTATTAGCTTTGGGTCTGTTGAAGAAGTTACAAGGGAGAAATGGATAATGTACACGCCGTAAAAACGAAACCTCTCTACACACTTAACAACGGTTAAAATAGCAGGGCAGACAACAGATGAGAAAAAGTTGTCAGTACACATGACAAAGGGTTAATATCTATATAATCTGAGAAGCTTATACAAGAAAAACATTGAGTCAGTCAATAGGTAAATGGACAATGGAGAGGAACAGTTTATAAAAGGAAGTGCTATTAGTAAACAAGCCTTCAGGAAAATATTTAAACCCTCTAGCAGTCAAAGAAATAGAAGAGAAAACATTAATGAGGTGCTTTTTATAGCCATTAAATTATTCAAAACCAAAATGTTATTGACTATCCACGATGTCTGTAATGTTGCGGTGAAATTGACACATGCCTGTGTCACCGGCGGCAATGTAGACTGGAATGAGCATTTTGGGTTTGGATATGTGCAGCCTTTGGCATAGCGTTCTTACTTCTGAGAATTCAACCTCAGGAAATAATCCAAAAGGAGAAAATAGACTATGGTCATAAAAATGTCCATTTAAGTTTATCTAGGATAGAAAAATAAGAAACCGCCTAAATATCTAATAAAGGTAAATTATCTGGTGAAGCAGTAATTATCTAAACGATGAGACATTTATGCAGTTATAATTATGATTTGGAAGACAACGTAAGTGACACGGAAAATGTTTATAACATAAACAGAGAAAAAAAAGTATAAAGTAAGGGTATAACTACAGCGCAGTCGGGGTTATGAAAAATATTTTGTCGGTGTGGACTCTGTTCCTAGGGAGGAAAAGCTATGTGTATGATTAACGAGATAGGGAAAGGATCACTGTGTACATGCAGACATACGTTTCCTGCTTGCTCCCTTTGGGGGTGCTTTTTCTTTCCTGCTTCCATATGTGCTAAGGACTGCTGGCTCAGGACTCAGGACTTAGCTTCTGCAGGTAAGACTGAGAGTCTCCCTTCTTTTTGTCCTTTGACTCCTGCTCGTCCAGGGTATATGTCAAGTCATGACCTTCCATGTGGCCAACCAGGTAATGCTTGGTCTACAGACCCAACTCTCATTTAGGTCCCATGATATAGACTCGAGAGGAAGTGATGTGGAACCTCCCCTTTGGCAACCGGTCCAAACCACTTCTTCCAACCTGCCTTTACCAGCTACAAACAAATACATAATTTTCACCCTGTCCCCATGTCGATTTCTCAGCTGCTTAGAAAGAAGGAAAAAAGCCTCAGTAGTGAGCTCCCCCAACCCCAACACAGGTGCCTGTGGGCCTAGAAGGGAATCTAGCAAAACTAAGCCCATTTGATTTCTTAGGGAGGTAAGTATGGTTGTAAATTCTTTCCCTTTCTTTCATTTGGTTTTCCGTGAATCTTGTTTGAGATACGAAGGGCTCCAAACTCCAGGCGGGTAGTAACTACTTCTCCTGGACTTAGTCCAGGTAATGCTAGGTGACTGGCATACACCCAGAAACCACTTTTCTAAGGCTTCCGCAAGCTTCGTGGGGGCATGGGTGGTCTTCGGTCTCCCAGACGTAGCACTCAAAAGATCGTTCGTTGGGTGTAAGAGTGGGAAGAACACACAAGCTGGACCTATGGGCTCTCTTCCCTCCTGTTTTAAAAGCTAATCTGAGAGAGAGCCAAAGCATAAGAGACTCTTAAAAACTGAGAACAAACTGAGGGTTGAGGGGGGGTGGGAGGGAGGGTAGGGTAGGTGATGGGCATTGAAGAGGGCATCTTTTGGGATGAGCACTGGGTGTTGTATGGAAACTAATTTGACAATAAATTTCATATAATAAAAAAAAAAAAGCTAACCTGAGAGAATAAAACTGATGTAGGAACTGGCTGGCAATGGAGACAAAGCACATTTAGGGGGTGATAAAGTTCCTGGTTCCAGTCATCGCTGATAACCAGCTCTACAGACCCTTCTTCTTCTCTACTTGGTAACCTTAACCAATAAATTCTCATTTTTGCATAAACTGGCTTGAATTGGAAGCTACTCAGAGTTCTGACTACTGCCTTGATCACCCCAGGCTCTTTTGGAAGGTTGTACCAAATTATACCATTCAACTTAATTTCTGTCAGAGAAAGACCATTCTGCATTACAATCCATAAGAAGACGTCATATTTCAAATAATCTCAACACCAAGGGTTTTTTTTTTTTTAGAAGATTAAATCAAAATGGTTCAAAATCACTTACGGTTGTATTTCATCAACTCTGCTAGAATCACAGCAGGTATGAATGAGTAGCAAATTCATGAATTGTGCATTAGTTTAGATCTTTTCCCCAAGGCTAATTGTTTGCTTTATTTTCTCTTCTATTAGAGCTGGCAGTGCACAGTGATATATGCTAAGCCTTGCATCTTGATGAGAAACAAAAAGAAAATTTTAAATGTGGGTATAATTATACAACGCCATAGAGTTTGTTGCCTTTTCCTCCCCACTAGTTCTCATCAAGGCAAGAGTTTTGGGAAATTAACACAATCAGCTTGGGGACTAAATATGTCAACAGAGTTTCGTGTCTGCTTCCTGCTCTCCTCATGAAGAACATTGTCCAGAGTTGTTCTTTGACTATTGGGTGGCACAAAGGTCGTGTTTTGCGTGTATTTGTGTGTGTGTGTGTGTGTGTGTGTGTGTAGGCTGTTTTCCAAGCTGAGAGCTCCCTTTTCTTTTTTTTTTTTAGATTCAAGTTAGTTAACATACAGTGGAGTATTGGTTTCAGGAGTAGAGCCCAGGGATTCATCACTTACATATGCCACCCAGTGCCCCTCCCCACAAGTGCCCTCCTTAATGCCCATCACCCATTTAGCCCATCCCCCCACCCACCTCCCCTCCGGCAACCCTCAGTCTGTTCTCTGTATTTGAGAGTCTCTTATGGTTTGCCCCCTGTTTTTATCTTATTTTTCCTTCCTTTCCCCTGTGTTCATCTGTCATGTTTCTTAAATTCCACATATGAGTGAAATCATATGATATTTGTCTTTCTTTGCCTGACTTATTTCGCTTAGCATAATACACTCTAGCTCCACCCACATTGTTGCAAATGGCAGGATTTCATTCTTTCTGGTTGCCGAGTAATATTCCATTGGATATATATACCATGTCTTTATCCATTCATCAGTCAATGAACATTTGGGCTCTTTCCATAATTTGGCTATTGTTGATAGCACTGCTATAACCATTGGGGTGCATGTGCCCCTTCCAATCAGCATTTTTGTATCCTTTGGATAAATTCCTAGTAGTGCATTGCTGGGTCATAGGGTAGCTCTATTTTTAATTTTGGGGGGAGCCTCCATACTGCTTTCCAGAGTGGCTGTGCCAGTTTGCATTCCTACTAACAGTGAAAGAGGGTTCCCCTTTCTCTGCATCCTCGCCAACATCTGTCGTTTCCTGAGTTGTTAATTTTAGCCATTCTGTCAGGTGTGAGGCGGTATCTCATTGTGGTTTTGATATGTATTTCTCTGATGATGAGTGATGTTGAGCATCATTGCACGTGTCTGTTGGCCATTTGGATATCTTCTTTGGAAAAGTGTCTATTCATGTCTTGTGCCCATTTCTTCACTGGGTTATTTGTTGTTTGAGTGTTAAGTTTGATAAGTTCTTTATAGGTTTTGGACACTAACCCTTTATCAGATATATCATTTGCAAATATCTTCTCCCATTACATTGGTTGCCATTTAGTTTTGTTGATTGTTTCCTTTGCTGTGCAGAAGCTTTTTATCTTGATGAGGTCCCAATAGTTCATTTTTGATTTTGTTTCCCTTGCCTCCTGAGACACGTCTAGTAAGAAGTTGTTGCAGCCACGGTCAAAGAGGTTGTTGTCTGTTTTCTCCTCTAGGATTTTGATATTTTCCTATCTCATGTTTAGGTCTTTCATCCAGTTTGAATTTAGAGAGCTCCCTTTTCTAACCTAAATGGCTGGAAGTGATGATTATAGACTCTGTACTTGGAGAGAAGATCCCGTTCTCTCCTTGGCACACTGGGGATTCTTAGCTTTTACCAAGGCTGCCTGATAAACCTTTGAGATGGCAAGTCAATATTTACTTTGCCTCAGGTCAAATTCTGCTTCTCTTTAACTACCATTTTAGAATACAGAGACTATTGATGATGGCCAGGACCTCCAGAACTAGTTAATACTGTCAGCCACGTATGATATGAACTCCTTCTCTGTCTCCATTTTTTAAATGAATGGGTTCAAGTTCTAAATAACTCCAATAACCTTGGAATGAAAAAAATTAACAATCACATGTCTATCCTTCAAGGTAGTTTTGAAAGTTTTGTCCCAAGTTTTCTTTCCCTTTCCTTTCCATGACTGTCTCATGTTACAAAAATACATTAAGATATGTTCTGTTCTCTAATCTGATGCTCCTCTTTTCATAACGATGACACTGACCTCAAGCCACTCTCTAGAACTTTGACTCATTCTCTTTTATTCCCCTCCCCGCCCCCCGATTTTATGTATCTATTGAAGACTGAAGAGAAAGTGTAATCTCTCTGGGTAATACGTGTCAAGGGATACACAGGCTGATGGGAAAACTTACAGACATCCTCTCAGATTCTGGCTATTAGCGAACAAGGGAATCTATGATGCCAATAAGCATGTGGCAAAGGTTTGGATTTCACATCAGGGGGTCCCTGACTCAGTCAAGACTGTCACGTACTTAAAATAGAGGTGAAGGCGGTCAGCAAAAAATGTCAATGAACCCTTTTAAAGTGTGAATGCATAGAAACGTGTGAAGTGAATTTTCTAGTTATGGAGATTAGGAAGTGATGGCCTTTTATCATAGCCTAATTATTTGTGTATAAACTTGACAGTTTGCAAAGCACCTTCGTTATCATCAAGTATAAGATCAGCATTGTCATCACATAATTTCTCTGCTCCTATTCATAGCAAAAGTCCTAAAAAGAGTTGTCTGTACTCATCGCCAATCCTTCTTCAGCTTCCATTGTGTCCTCAACTGACTTCAACGGACGTTCCCATTCTTCAGCTACCAACCTTATTATATTTCTCAGTAACCCCATATGGCTAGGTCTGTTGGCCAAATCTCAGTTCTCATTTTACTTAATCTCTCGGCAAAATTTGACATGGTTTTCCACTTCTCCCCCTCCTTGAAATGCTTCCTTCTGAAGCACCACTGTCTCTTACTTCTCCTGCCACCTCACTAGCGGTTCGTTCTTGGTTTCCTTTGTCGATTCCACCTAATCTACTTAATCTGCTAATGTAGGAGTAGCCCAGGTTCAGTCCTGGAACCTCTCTTCTTCTTTATCTACACTTTCTCCTTTAGGAGTTGATATTTCCATTTCTGGGGCTTCCAAAGCCGCCATTACAGTGAAAATTTGCGAACCTGTCTCTCCATATCTAAGTTCTAAGTTCCAGACACATATATGTAACTGCTGACTTGACATTTTCATTTAAATAGCCAGTAAGAATGTCCAACTTCACATGTCCACAAGAACTGATGATCCCCCCCACACCCCCTGCAAAACTGTGTTCTCTCAGTCTTTCCTATGTCAGTGGATGTCAATTTGAACCTTCCATTCGATCAGGCCTAAAACCTCAGGATCATCCTCACACACTATATCTAATCTATCAAGAGATTTTGTTGGCTCTGTCTCCAAAATATGTCCAAATCTGACCGATTCTCCACTGAAAACAATCTGGATCTAAGCCAGCATCATTTCTTGCCTGGAGTATTGCAATAGCTTCCTAACTGCTCTCTGTTTCCACTCTTGCCCCACTTACTACCCCATTCTCTGCATAGCAGACAGTGTTACCTTTTTAAAACTGTAAAAGTCATATCAAATCACTTCCTTGCTTAACCCCCCAAGAGCTTTCCATCACACTTAGAAGAAAACCCCAAATCATTACCATGGCCTAGAAGGCTGTTTATGACCTTACCGTATCTCCTACTGCTCTCAATTTTCCATATTCTGTTCCAGCCCCCAACACATTAAACATACTCACCTTAGAGTCTTTGTGCTGTCTTCTTCTTTCTGGAAGGCTCTTCCCCCCGAATCTTGGATGGGTGGATTCCTTATTTCATTCAGGTTTCAGCTCAGAAGTTCCTGCCTCAAAGAAGTCTTCACGGAACATTCTATCAAAACTACATTGTATCCATGCCTCTCTATTCTCTTATTCTGCTTTATTTTTTTTTCATAGAACATACTATCCTCTGGAGGACATTATATTATTTATTTATTGGCTGTCTCTCCACTTAGACTATAAGCAACATGAAGGCAAGGGCTTTGTCTTGTTCACCATGACAACCTTAGTGCCGAGCATATAATAGGTACCCAGAAACACCTGTGGGATGAAGAAATCAGACATCCTATTTTACACAAGAGAAAACCGAGGCATGAGAAGTGAAGTCATCTTGTCCAAGGTCACGTTGACGGAGTTTTGACTCTGTCCGGGTATTTACTCTGTTTGAAATTACCGTCTCATGCACAACGCTTGAACAGAAAACCTCTGAGGTAAGGCCGTATCACCAAGCTCTTTCATTATAAATAACAGAAATATACTGCGTAGCGTAGCACAAAGCAAAGCCCAGCAGAAGAGTTAGCAATAAATTTCTAATGCCCACACCAGTAGATGAGATTTAATAGCTTTCCCAAGACAAGCTTGTTCCCGAACCCAAACTTCAACCGATGATGATTGGATTTGTCCTTAGACATGTCTTTTTTTTTTTTTTTTTTGAATGGATAAGCAAATTACAAATCCCTCATTTTTTTTGGATTGTTGCTTAAAGAAGTGGAGAGATACATCCCTGCTACTGCCTCCCATAAATGGAAGGGAGGCACAGACCTCCAGAACTGCACATTAATTTGACTTTTTAAAAATAGGGACTGACCACTTTAATAATTCAAGGCACACATGTCTCTATCTTTGCACATGAGCTTTTTTAATCTGTGGAGACTAGGAGAGAAATCATTTCTCTGGTACAAAGTAAAAGAAAGTTTTCTTTAATTGCAGTCTTTTGTAGATAGCTCTGCCTCATGGGGCATTAGTGCCAAAAATCCTTTTTCTTCCTGAGAAAAAGAATGCTCTGCCTTCTTAGGTCTACACCCTAGTCCAGACAGTGTCTTTCAACGTGTATGAAATTCTACTACTTCTGATTCACTTGTTTTGGATCTCTTAGGTATCAGTCTTCAATTATTCGTCCCTTTGAATGCAAATGTCCAGGGCCAGAGTCCTCTCCCTTCTCAACCAGCACCATGCTTTAAAGGGTCTATGAAATCCAAAAGGATCTATTGTATCCATGGTGCTTTGATGGTATGAGTGTTGGCAAGGAATCATTTGTATCTGTGTGTCTGTATGGGCAGGATCTTCAACTCCTCTGACGAAATTGGTCAGGTAAGAATTTTTTGGAGTTTGAAGGTTGACATTAGCATGTTTCCTCCTGGATTGCCCTTTATTTACAGGACAGAGCCAAACGCTATAGCTAGTGTGGGGGAAACATGCGAGCTTGTGTGTGGAGAGAGCCCCAGGCTCTACTTTGGAAGGGAAGCCACCAACCAGAAGCATAAAGTCAAGCTGAGTCACGGCAAAGTATGTGGCCTGTTGTAAATAAATATATGCTTTCTGTAAATAAATATATCATTCTTGTTGCTTTTCCCATCGTCTTGACCAACCTACATCTTTTCTCTGAAATAAGAAATCTCTTAGTAGGGAAAACAGAGGGATGGGGGGGCGGGAGACTCTGAGCGCATGGTGTCTGTGTACTGAGAAAGGTGAGGGATTGATGAAGCATCGAATATCATGATGCAAGCACATAATTCCTACGCAGGAAGAGAATAGGAATTCAATTAAAACACGAAAATACACTTTTTTTAAATTTTCATGTTGTGGGAAATGACAAGAGAATGCATCAAATTGGATTAAGGACGAAACCGAGACTAGAAATTATTCCACAAAGTGATAAAACTGGAAGACTCGTCACAATAATTAAATTCATTCCCCCACCCCTTTTCAGGAATTGAAACCCTTGTTCTGCTTTGAAGTCACTGGGAGTATTTGATCTACTCTTGCGCCCCCTGGCACAACCCTGCTCTCTGTCATCCTACAACACGATCTTCGCATACACTCTTTGAGTCCTGTCCGTAGATCAACTGTTCCCAAACTAGATACTCAGTCGAGACACATTGAGAAAGTGTTTGCTGTTTGTGCCATATATGAAAAAAATATTCAGTACCCTCGGTCACAGCTGCGATTTCCGACTTAAAATTGAGATACAGAAGAAATAAACAGGATAGAACTAAAACAGCCAAGTGCCTGTGTCAGTAAGAGCTGCCAATCTCATGTCTAATCAATTGGATACTCTTCTGGAAATTGAAAGCTGATAATATTTTGGTGTGTCATTTATTAACGCTCTAAATAAATGCCCTTGAAGGCTGTTAACTTTTAGAACCTGTACAACAAACATTCTAGATTGCGTGCTGCCTGTAATCAGCGGCAGAAATGTCCAAAGAACATCAAAATATGTCCCAATACCCAAATGGCTGAGTTCTAGGGCTGGTGGGCCTTTAGAAATCTTGCATAATGTAGTTCATGGTTTAAAATAACATATTTTCCTACGAGCGATGGAAAATTCGATCTCCCTGACTTTCCGTCAAGCCAAATGTAAATTCCTACTTAAACTATTTTTCTAAGAACCTTTATTCCAGATACCTATCTCTGACTGCTCAGATGTATTTATGGTATTGATTTTTTACTAAGAGTAGTTTTATAGGAAACTGGTGACCCCAGGGGCTCAAGTTTTTAAATGGTTTTTGCTTCTGCTGTTATTGGTTTTTGATCTCTGCAACTGGTTAGAACTAGAGAACCACAAATCCAACAGAACAGATTCAGGTACCGCTTAGGTAAAATTTAATTGGGCTGTAACCCGAGTCGCAAGTCACAAGCCATAATTTAGCAGATGCTCAAAACAACCTTGGGAGGAGGAACCAAGAGGGTTTGTTCAAATAATTGGTAGTAATAATCAGTTTGCATGAGGCTGTTGCTCTATATTCCACTCTTTGACTTCTTTTTTCTAAATTGCTTTTTTTAAAATTTTTTTTATTTTTAAAAATTTACATCCAAATTAGTGTATCGTGCAACAATGATTTCAAGAGTAGATTCCTTAGTGCCCCTGACCCATTTAGCCCCTCCCCCTCCCACCACCCCTCCAGCGACCCCCCCGTTTGCCCTCTCCACATCTATGAGTCTCTTCTGTTTTGTCCCCCTCCCTGTTTGTATATTATTTTTGTTTCCCTTCCCTTCTGTTCATCTGTTTTCTCAAAGTCCTCATATGAGTGAAGTCATATGATTTTTGTCTTTCTCTGACTAAATTGCTTTAAATTTTTTTAATGTTTATTTATTTTTGAAAGAGAGAGAGAATGAGTGGAGGAGTGGCAGAGAGAGAGGGAGATACAGAATCCGAAGCAGGCTCCAGGCTCCGAGCTGTCAGCACAGAACCGGACGTGGGGCTCGAACTCACCGCGAGATTATGACCTGAGCCGAAGTCGGACGCTTAACTGACTGAGCCACCCAGCTGCCCCTCTAAATTGCTTTTTATACAGAAATAGAGGTTCTTACTTTGGGGAGTCTCGTGATTGTTTTTTTAAATGGATTCTTATCTATATTTATGAAGGAGGTGAATGTTTTACCAGAAAACAAATGATTACTGGTGGTAATAAATTGGTTCGTAGCTTTGGGTTTTGTGGGGGCGGGAGGGAGGGGAGGTGGTGATTGCTGTTTACAAGGAAACATCACACTGTAATGAGTGCTTTTTAGTGGCTATCCCTGATGCAGCCATTTAGAAGGGACAGAAATATTTGTCACATATCTTTATTTACACATTTCACTTTTTTATTGTTAAATGATACATGGTGCAGTGAATACATAATGGATGGGCTACTACCACGTCTTGGTTATGTAAATGAGGTGCTCTGCAGTCATAATTCTCTGCATTCAAATTGGAAAATGCAAGTGCTTACAAGTCAACCAAACCTTTTTCTATTTTGGCTTAGCAGAAATAGTTGCAAATAAATATCTATGCACGTGCGAATGCTTTTAGAGCCTCCATAAAGCGCATTGCCTACGCATTCAAAGATATCTGTGCTGATGAAACAAAAGTGACGGTGACATTTTGTGCTGAAGCATCCCAGAAAACAATGTTCAGACTTGGAATAAGTTTAGAGTGTCCTTTATTCAATCAAGATCAACTTAATTTAATCTGTGTCTAAGTATAACCTAAAGCATAGAAATCCAATCATTTTTTTGTTGTTGCTTCTTTCGAAAGAGCATATTCCCTCCTCATTTTAATCAATTTTAATCACTTTAGCAAGGTATTAGATAACCAGATTACGGGCTAGGAAAGCTGGCATTTTCTTATTAAGGGAGGTCTGAAAGCTTGCCTGAAAGTGCCCCAGGAACATAAAGGCTGGATAACTAATTTCTTTCCCCCTCACTCAGGTAAGGAGGAGCTTGCAAAGACAGCAGGCTGGGTTCTCTTCCTGTGGTTAAGGGGGATGTGAATTTCAGTCACCTATTTCAACAAAAATGGCGAGAACTGACCACCGTGCTACATCACTATTGCCATCTGGATAAACGTTTTACTATTTTAGTAACGGCTCTTGCCTCTACCACACTTTACATCTCACCCAGCCCCTCCGCATCTGCCAGGTCACACGATCAGATTGCCAGTGTCCTTGACCGTGGGAGCACATAATGCAGCCATGAAGGACCCACTGCCAAGCAATAATACGAATATGCTGTCATCTGGCGCAAACGTGACCCTGTGACACCATCAGCAGTGTCGACATACGTGTGGCGGCTGGTGAGGACAGGAGGGACCCTTACACCGCTTCCGGTGTAACCCTTCCGCTTGCCGGTTTCCCCTGGTAACGAAACACTGGCCCAGGCCTGGGGACAGAGTGTGTGACTCTAGAATGGGTTTTATATTCGACAAAGAAGCTTTAGGGAGAAACACCAAATATCAAACCTGGAAGAGACCTTAGAGAACATCTAGTCCAACTCTGTCTAAAAAGGGAAAAACAAGCCTCCTGCGAGTAGATGCGAACAGGTCACCCAGCAGGCGGGTGGCCTCGCAGGACCAGAAGCCCGGGCCTCCAAGCGCAAGTCCAGCCCCCTTCCATGCCGCCATGCTGTCTCTGGCCTCTTTAGTTCTGGCTTTCTGAGCGTTTACCATGTACTGTGCTGCACTCTTTCCGCGTATGAGCGCATTTTATTCTTGTAACAGTGCTGTGAAGTAGGCACTATTACTTGTCGAGTGTCTGTGGATGGGGAAACTGAGGCACAGAGTATTTAAGTGACTTCCACAAAGCCACTCAACTAGGAGACAGCAGAGCCAGAATTTGAACCCAGGCAACCCGGCTCCATAGCCCATGCTCTTTGTCACTGTCCTCTATAGTCTCTTACCTAGCGCCTCCTTACCAAAGCCCACAGTTCCTTTTTTTTTTAAAGTTTATTTTATGTGTGGGAGAGGTACTGTAAGCAGAGGAGGGGCAGAGAGAGAGAGAGAGAATGGAAGAGAAAGAATCCCGAGCAGGCGCTGTGCTGACAGCACAGAGCCCAACACGGGGCTCGATCTCATGAACTGTGAGATCGTGACCTGAGCCCAGATCAAGACTTGGACCAGCTGAGCCACCCAGGTGCCCCCAAAGCCCACTATTCTGAGGACCCCAAACTTCTCCTATTGTAGATGAGGAATTGGAATCGTTCCATTTTGTTTCTCCTTTGTCGTTAATGTTGTGAATCGGGGTATATTTTGCTTAAACCTGCACACATATGCACCTTTCAAAGTACTCCAGTATATCAGCCTTGGAGTATCAGGGGGCAAGCGAGGTCAACAAATCTAGTGCAACACCTCACAGGACACTAATCCAGGAGGGTTATTGCCTTTATTAAAAAAAATAGCCAAAGTGCTAAGGCAGAATCTGTGATAAGACTGGAGGCTAAGCCACAGGAATATGAAGATGCATTTATGAATGGCTCTTGGTGATATGAAAAAAGGAAATGAAGTATAAGGAACTGTAGAATTGCTTTTTAACTCTAAATTTTACACTGTGTAGCCATGTGTATAGGCTAAGCAAAACAGGACCACAAATGGTTGATCAGTGTTTTTGGCCATCTTAATGGCCAAATTGTACGGACGGCTTGGATGCTGGGATAACTTATGCAGAGATTAGGCAAGGCTGCCTCGTCCGAAATGAGCTGCCCGGGGAGGGGGAGGTGGGGAGAAAGTAACTCCCACGGTGACGGTGAGATAGGCCCTCCCTAACTTTTTGGAGCCGCATATGGCCCATCTAGTTGTCTACTAACTTGGAAATATGATGTCTTTAACCAAGAAGGACATTCTAGACTTACAAGAAATAGATACAGAGCCCAGTTTGTAAGTCAGGAATGCACATGATGCACGTTACTCTGGAAGTGTGGCAAACGAGCCCCCAAATGAACTCACTATATAAATCGGAAGAGCCAACTTGGCAGAAAACTGTCGGAACAGCCGGGGGAGATAAAAGGAAGCTTATTTAAGAGTGGTACCAGGTAACTGCCCATCCCTGGCTGGAAATGGAGGTGGGGGTGTGCGGGGGATCGGGGGGAGGGGAGGGGGAGATTGACGGTGGCTTCTGACATGCAGGAGAGATCCTATTTTAAGTATTTCTTTCTTTCAAAAAACAACAAGAATTTAACATCGCTGTCAACAAATAGGACAGGAGAAAGAAGAGTACGAGGCGTTTGGAAGTTAGACAAGTAGGCACACGTACCCCCCAAGGCGCAGAAACACCATAGATTTTGCAGCTGAGAAGGGATGCTCCTGAGATCTTAATTGCTACTGAGAGATAACGAGGAGTGCGACCGGAACTTGCAAATATCATGGTTGTTAGTCACTTCGATAGCCTCCGCCACAGAAAACGTCAGGCGTTCTCTGCAAGGTTCTCTGTTTCTTTTGATCTTTCTCTTCGTGCTTTTCCTAGCTCTTGCAGTTTTTCTTTAATAATCACTGCTACTTGCTCTGTTAAACGGGACGACTTTTCAGCTACGGTACAGCACCCTTGGAAAGAAGAAGCACACGGATCCCAAAAGCTTGGATGGCATTCATTGGTAGGCAAACACACTCTCTCATTTGAGTCCCACAACCGCTGGATACTGGAGAGTAGACTTCCACTGAGTGAAGGGAATTGGCCATTCGGCTTCCCACTCTCCTCCAATCCTCTGTGAGGGACTTAGGTGAGCCTGGGAAGGATCTTTTGTGTGAGCACAGCTCCCCCTGGCTGCAGTGGGCCAGGGCCCCATCTGGGACCATCTACACAATTTGTGGGGCCAAGTGTAAAAGGAAAATGCAAGGCTCCTTAGGGGCACCCGGGTGGCTCAGTCGGTGAAGCATCCGGCTCTTGATTTCGACTCAGGTCATGATCCCAGGGTTGTGGGATGGAGTCCCATGTCGGGCTCTGTGCTGGCAGGGTGGATGGAGCCTGCTTGGGATTCTCTCTTCCCCTCCCTCTCTCTGCCCCACCTCCCTCATGCTCACTTGTGCGCACTCTCTCTCTCTCAAAAAAGAAAAAAGAAAGAAAGAAAGAAAGAAAGAAAGAAAAACTAGCCCAGAGGGCCTAAGACAAACTGCTGAGGAAGTTTCTATTTTTCCAAATATACAGTAGAGGAAAACAGGCAACAAGATGAAAACAAAATAAATGAAGCCCCAATGAAAGAAACAAGACATCTGTGCAAACACAAATGAGAGAGACAAAGGCTGATCAAATATGATGCGAGACACAGACGAGGCACTCAAAGAATATTTGTCAGAGGCCTAAAAGGATGGAGGGTGGGCTTTGTCACGTCCCCACCCCCCGCCTAAGCCCAGCACGTTTTGTAACACGGAAGTATGAGAAGACAGATTCTGTGGGTAAGTGATCTCAGCAGCTTAGAACATGAGGTCAATATCATTGGGGGAAGAAACAATTTTCCACGAGGCAGAATCCTCCAAAGGCTCGGCCAGGGCAAATTCTCAACGTGCCGGCTTCCCTGGGATTCAGGCATTTGAAGTCAGCCACGGGGCTGGTCACCCCACGGATGGCTCTGATCAAGGATTCTTTAGGGTTGCTGCCACTGAAAGGAAAAGTGACATGGGAGCTGGGCGCGAGACACCTAATAGGAACAGAAATAGCTTCTTTCCTGTTAAAGTTGAAAATAGTTATCTTGAGTGTCAGTTGAGAGTTCAGACCCAGGAATGAGGCCAACCTAGACTGTTGTGGTCTTGGAGAAGTCACTAATCTTTCCAGCATCCAGCCGCCTTCTGTATAAAATGAGGATAATTCCTACCCCGCCAGGATGTTGTAAGAGATGAACGAGATCATTAACGTATGCAAATCGCTCAGCACGGTGCCTGGCATTTGGTAAGTATACAATAAATGCAACTGCTGTGATTATTGGGAGAATGAAATAAGCTAAATGCAACTGCTGTGATTATTGGGAGAATGAAATAAGCGTCGCTGCTTTTAGGGCCAGATCTTAGAGCCCCTTCTTTCAAGTTTGTATGTAAATTCTAGTTAGTTAACATCCAGTGTAGTATTAGTTGCAGACGTGATTCACCGCTTCCATCCCTCACCCGGTGCTCATCCCAAGTACCCGCCTTGATCCCCTTTACTTTGACCCATCCCCCCCAACCTACCTCCCTTACAGCCCGTTTTATCTCTCATGATCCTGGAAAATCTCAACGTTCCGTCAAACGCGATCCAAAAGATCAATGATCCCTCAAAATATCAATGTCCTTTGGACATCAAGTTTTAGGCTTGTGAGATACGAGTGGCGTTTCTAACAGCTTGCGTGACTTCGGGTGTAGTTCAGAGAGTTTGGGGATCATGACCAAATTGCGTCAGCATAGCGTTGTGTTTTAAACTCACTTTGCAATGCCTTTGTTTCTGTGCGTTTCCGATGAAAATGCATTCATTTATGGGGCGCCTGGGTGGCTTGGTCGGTTAAGCGTCCGACTTCGGCTCAGGTCATGATCTCACAGTCCGTGAGTTCGAGCCCCGCGTCGGGCTCTGTGATGACAGCTCAGAGCCTGGAGCCTGTTTCAGATTCTGTGACTCCCTCTCTCTCTCTGCCCCTCCCCTTTCATGCTCTGTCTCTCTCTGTCTCAAAAATAAATAAACGTTAAAAAAAAAAAAAAGAAAATGCATTCATTTAATAGGTCGGTTTTAAGGACAGATACATAAAGAACTGCAATGGCAATCATGTGAAAGAAATTAGATACAGGGATTCAGTCTGGAAGGGAAGGTGGAAAACAAAAAGGACTTACTGCCAGGGGCAAGAACTGATAAAAAAAAAAAAATTCACTTTAGGGCACCTGGGCGGCTCAGTTGGTTAAGCATCAAAATAAGTAAATAAAACTAAACTTTAAAAGAAAATTTTTGGGGCGCCTGGGTGGCTCAGTCGGTTAAGCGTCTGACTTCGGCTCAGGTCAGGATCTCGCGGTCCGTGAGTTCGAGCCCCGCGTCAGGCTCTGGGCTGATGGCTCAGAGCCTGGAGCCTGCTTCCGATTCTGTGTCTCCTTCTCTCTCTGCCCCTGCCCCGTTCATGCTCTGTCTCTCTCTGTCTCAAAAATAAATAAATGTTAAAAAAAAAAATTAAAAAAAAAAAAATTTTTTAAGCTCACTTTAATGTTGTAGGATTGTTAATTTAGCAAGACAGGGTGCTTGAGGCATATTTGGGTTTAAAGAAGTCAAGATATTCACAGGAATATAAGACACTTATACTCATGCATAATTAAAAGAAGAAATCAATATTCACCTTGTTCTTATATTTCCTTTCAAACATGAAACTGGAAGAAGAGGTCAAATACCCCCAAACCACTGAGGAACTGCCTATTGATTTTAAGTAAGCACCATTCTTTGATCTTTGTGTTTAAAATGTATTGTTTTCCATAAATACCCACACTGAGACAAGGACTCCAGCTTTTCCCATTTCTTCTCCCTGAAATCCACATCTCCAGGCTGTGGCTCCGTATGTACATCTATGTGATCATTCCTCCCCGTCTAGCACTAACATATCATACCTGGAAGTCAAATGAATACTTCTTTTTTCTTTTAATTTTTTAAAAATGTTTTATTTATTTTTAAGACAGAGAGCATGAACGGGGGAGGGGCAGAGAGAGAGAGGGAGACCCAGAATCCAAAGCCAGGCTCCAGGCTCTGAGCTGTCAGCACGGGGCCCGACGCAGGGCTCGAACTCACGGACCACGAGATCATGACCTGAGCCGAAGTCGGACGGTTCGACTGAGCCTCCCAGGCACCCCCGAAATGAATGCTTCTAAAAAACTTGTTGCAAAGTTTATCCGTCCCTTTTTCCTTGCACAAATCCTCAGTGGTACCCAAGTGGCTGTAGGATAAACTACCAACTCCTTATTTAACGTGTCATCTGTGGTCTTTCACAGTTGGGGTTTTCATTGTCATCTCCTACAATGTCATAGCAGGGGCGCCTGGGCGGCTCAGTTGGTTAAGCGTCCGACTCTTGGTTTCTGTTCAGGTCACGATCTCACGGTTCATGAGACTGAACCCCGTATTGGGCTCTGTCCCACTCTCAGTGCAGAGCCTGCGTGGGATTCCGTCTCTCTCTCTCCTCTCTCTCTGTTCTTCCCCCCCACCTCAAAATAAACAAACTTAAACAAAATAAATAAATTTCAAGTACTCCTCCTTTCTGTATTGTTTCCCCTGCCTGACATCCCGGTTATTCAAGCAGCAGCCTGGGACCAGCATTCTGCACGAAAGCTGCCCTTCCTCTTCAGGCCCTTGGGATCTCTGCTTTTGCCAACCCCTCTGCACACCTATGTACCCGAACCTTCTTGGCCCTGAGCCTGCTGTGTGCCCTTCGTCTCTGTTCTGCCCTGAAAGCTTCTTCTTTTCCCCATCCAGCAGGGCAGACACACATCAGTGTTTGTTGTTGTTGACAATGATGGTGGTGATGGGAGCAAAATTACTGGGGGAAACAAACTGATGGAAAAAATAGCCCTAAGCTTTTCCCGTACTGTGCCCCAAGCTGTTACCTCCAGTTTCAGTTTAAAGCATACATTCCTGCACACGCTGCCATGTTACCATGTAATTGTTCTCAAGTCATTTTCTCACATGAGTGCTGTCTTCCCAACGAGCCTCCCAGCTCCCCAAAGGCAAGACTGAGTACTTCCTTTTGGGTTTCTTCACCTTGCACAATATTGGCAGGGTCAACCCACGAGTTCAGTTAAAGCTTTTTGCCTAAGTAACCATAAGTAATCAAGAAGGGAGGCATCCATAGCACCTGAAAGTTTAAAAGTATTAGCTAAACTCCCTAGACACCTCCTTCCAAGTTTGATTATTTCCACTGGCAACGGTATATACAGCAGCTTGGCACAAAGACCATTCTTGATAAAAAAAAAAAAAAATTGAATGCCCCCCTCCATTATGGGTATGTGAGTAGGGGGTCATTCATGGTGGTGGCGGAATTTTTTGGAAGGTAAGGTGTTAAACTTGAGGTAGAATACAGCTTAGTCTGAAAAGCATTTAATCAAAGAGAACTTTCCAGAAGGAGTGAGACTGAAAGTGCGGTTGGGGCACCAGTGAGGAAAACCCTTGACTAGAAGTCATTAACGCCGAGGCTCTTCTCCCTGTTCATGTACTGACCTGCATCCCTGTAAAATTCTAGCCTTTGTCAGTTGAGAAATGAGAACGTTGGTCTTGCTGAAGTGTGTAGAATCTCAGAATTCTTAAGAGACTCCATGAGCTCTTCAACCCTTCCCTCCAACGTCTGTATCAGTGAGCCATTGAGCTGCTGCTTGTGTACCTCCTCCTTTACTTTTCATGCCAGTCCAATGCCTGGGCCATCTTGTTTTCTCCAATGACGTGCTCTGTGGCTGCCGACCTCTGGAATTGGATGAGATGATGGGTAATTTGGCGGATCCCATTGGAGGCTGCACCGGACACAGGAGAATAAACAACATATTCTGGGGGGCGGACATCAAAAAAACCCTCAAAGAAGTGAGTTCACAAAAAGGGAAGGGAAGGAGAGGACAGAAAATTCAGATAACGATGCAGAGAGGGTCAGAGAGGCCAGAAAAAATGTGAGGAGGAAGCAAGTCATGGAGAAGCCGCTAAGACAAGGAGCCCAAGACCAAAGAGGGGGCTACGTTTCATTGACACAGGGTGGGCCGGGCGGTCTTCCGTGGCACCAGCGGCTCCCCTGCTCCCCCCCCCCCCCCCATTTTCCCAGAACATCACCGAGCACATATCAGCTCTCCAGGAAACCTGACGCCTGGTTCACAACCTCCGGCTGCCGTGTGTAAACACGCAGGTGTGCTTCTGCGGGGATTTCCCTGATTTGGCAGTGTCTACATGAGTAGGAATCTCGAAATATCCTAAGAGCTTTGGTTTCTGCACCTCTTCGGCCTGCTGAGAACGGGGATCCATGAGAACCTTGGGCTCAGGGAGCGATTTCTGCCTCCAGACCACCTTCTCGTCTGGCTGCGGTTGCCATCACCCTGTTGACACTGTCCCTGAGTCACTGGCCGTCTGAATGCGCACACGAGCTGCGTGGGAGGCAGTTTCTAGAGGCGCTGAGGGCAGACGGCCCGAAATGAACAGGGACATTCATGTATTCATCCGTTCGGTGAACACGCATCATTACATACCTTGTTCGACAAGGAAGCTGCGCTTGTGGGGGAAAGACTTGTTGGGGGCCGCAGAGCTGACACTTTCCTGTTTGCCCCCATTCTCTGCGGCAATAATATCAAAAGTATGTCTTTGGGGGAGACGGGTAGAGCGGCTCCTTTCCTGGGCTCTTGCAAGTGTAGACGGCACTACAGAGACTGTAGTGAGAAGGGCAAAAGAAATCAGATAATTATGGGGAGGGAGGGATTCTTCTATTACTTGGTTTAGGGTTGTATAGACACAGCCGGGGAATTCAGTAAAGTCCAGGGAATGCGTTTACCCCCTCCTCGCTCTGTGAAGCTCTGTGAAGCTTGGGGGGCCTTCAGGTTGTTCAGGCCCGAGGCGCCTAGGCCACAGTCTAAACACAGGGCCCCGTGAGCTTCGGCCTCAGGAAACTGGCAACTGCTCCTAGGAGATCTGCTGTGCCCCCCGTGAGGCCTCGTGAGGCTGACATTGATCCCAGCCATGCCTTAGCCGAGCTAAAGCTCATAAAGCTGTGGAGGGAGTGAAATAAAGCCCAGTGCCTCTGCTGCCTTGAAGCTGGGACTTGGCCATGCCCGAGCCTTGTGGCATTTGGTTAGAGATTTGGTTGAGGCCATGAGTTCCAGCATGCCTCCCCCTCCCTTATTACCAGCTCAACCAGAATCAACGATCGGCCGGTGCAAGGAAAAAAAAAAATCAGGGCTTAAAGCAGTTGCCAAGGTACCAAAGGCATCGGTTCCATTAAAGAGGGCTCTGGGTGAAAGAAAAAAATTAATCTCTAGAAGCTACAGGCCAAGAGTCCTCAACGATTGTGAGAACAGAGGGCTACTATTATTTTCTGTAAGTCCTTGGGTTCCTGATGGAGAAGGAGTACGGGAGGGTCAAGGCTGAGACGGGAAATCTTGGCAGCAAGTCCTGAGACAGGGTTAGGGAAGGCAGACAGATGGCGTGTATACACTGCAATCCTCACGTGGGTCAGGGGAGTAGGGAGTTCTGGGGCATCCAAGGGATCCTGGGCAGGTGTGGGGACTGCTTCACACTTAGAGAGATAGCGGGTAAGGAGTAATATTTGCAAAGGGACTACTAGGTACCAGATACTGTGCCAAATGTTAGACACATTCTTTCATTTAATTCTCCTGTCAGCTCTCTGAGTGAGTTCTTACTATCTGGTTTTGGAGATCAGGAAAACGCGGCTCAGAGACATGAAGTCACTAGCCCGAGGGCACATAGCTAGCGAGCGGCCATGTCTAGGAGTGAAACCCAAGTCTGTTTCACTTTATTGTTCTTTTAAAAAAATTTTTTTTAAAACATTTATTTGTTTTTGAGAGACAGAGCATGAGTGGGGAAGGGGCAGAGACAGAGGGAGACACAGAATCGGAAGCAGAATCCGAGCCGTCGGCACGGAGCCGGACACGGGACTTGAACTCACGAACTGCGAGATCATGACCTGAGCCGAAGTCGGACGCTCAACCGACTGAGCCCCCCAGGCGCCCCTCACTTTATAGTTCTTTTCACGGTCTCAGCTGCCTCCAAGGATAGGGAACGAAAAGTGCTGAAGCATGCATACCTCCACCCAGAGTCCCATGATCACCTCCACCCAGAGTCCAGGAGGGAGGTGGGATAAAGAAGGCAGTGTAGCTGCAGAATGCTGAGAGCATTCGGGCCGATAAACATCCCCTCACCCCCCCACTGGCCTCAGAATTCCCAGGAATGACACAGACAAAGGCCAAAACAGTTTGCACTCGATACCAAAAAAGCAGGAGCAAGGGTGTGATGTCATTAGCACGCTATTTTCCCGGCCGTTTTCACACGGTTCCTGCCACAGGAAGAGAGTCCATCACATCACAGATGCTGGCCTAATGAGACTACGTACCACAATGCGGCAGAGGGCTCTCGAATCAATAGTGCTTTCTGGCACACACCTCCTTGGTAAAGCACTTTTGCAGGGTGGACATAAAAATAAATGTGCAATGTAATATTTAAGAGCAACCTTTCGCTATTAAGCTGATTGCCTATCAGGCCGTTACCTTTGCAATGGAAGCTCGCTAATTTACGCTCGGATAAAATCCCAACAGGCAGGTACATCGTGTAACCTACCCGAAACGCACTGCCGGGGGAAGAGGAAGGGGAATATGGGCAGGGATGGTCTGCGGCCTTCTTCACTCAGGTGGCACCCTAAAGGACTTCAGTCTCTGACTTTCCACTGTCCTAATAAACAGCAGGAAAATGTCTGTTGCCTTTCCGTGTTTCTGCATTTATGTGCTTGCCCCTTATTCCAAATGAAGCAGTCTGCAACGACCTTTCAGCCCCTACCAGGAATCGGCTGAATTTAAGGAGCCTTACGGACAAGCCCAGCTCAGAGAGCTGGTATCAGAAAATGAAAACTCTTTCTGTGCTTTTACCAATCAATTCTTCATGCGGAATAGTATCTGACCCAACAGCCACTCTCGGTTTTTTTCATCTTTTCCCGGCAGGGAGAAAACTCTTCACATGCTTAATTATCACCTTTCTAAGCCTACGTCCAGAGATCTCCCAGGATTTCTGATACAGCACATTAAAAAAATGACGTGAGGCGGGAGGGGGCTGGGTGAAATACGTGAGGGAGATTAAGAGGCACATACTTCCAGTTATAAAATAAATAAGTCACGAGGATGAAAAGCACAGCTTGGGGAATATAGTCAATAATATCGTCATAACTTTGTGTGCTGACATACGGTAACCAGACCGATCGCGGTGAGCATTTTGTAATGTACGTGAATGTCGGATCACTACGTTGCACACCAGAAACGAATATGATCTTGCATGTCAACTATACGTCGATGAAAACACAAAGAGCAGAAGCAAACAAAAGGTAGCAAAAAAAAAAAAAAAATGGTGTGATGGCAAGTCCTCAATCAAACAGATGGCTTTTCAAGTCTCGCCTTGATGGCCCAGATCCCACATACGTTCCTACTACGTGAAAGGCAGCCTTCGCTTCCATGCTTGAGAAAGATGAGTTCTAAGCATCAGACCAGGCTGTGTCCTACGAAACAATGATTAGAACGTGCATTTATTGAACACATACTATGGGCCCGGCCAACTGTCAAGATGTTTTCCTAACATTATTGGATCTGATCCTCACATTTTCTTTATCACCATTTCACATGTGAGGGAAACTGAGACTCAGAGAGTCTAAGTAATTTGCCCAAGTTCACGCAGCTGGTAAGCCGGAGAACTTGGCCCGTAGCCCAGGTGGCTCTGACCCACCATACAGATTCTTTATTGATTTCACTGCCTACAGAAAACATGGCAACCCTGTTCAAGACTTGGCGGGTTACTCGAGGCTCTATCAACTCCCACTGTGGAACAACTGAAGGCAAGTACAGGTCTCACGCAGTGATCAGCAAACACTCCAGTAGGATAATAGTTGCCTCGCATGGCACTATATCCGTTTGATGTTTTCAACCGCAGATGTACCGGTGTAGTTTAATACAGCGCCATTAGAAACCTTTTCTATGAGGGGAGGCCCGGGTGGCTCAGTCAGCTGAGCGTCTGACTTCGGCTCAGGTCATGATCTCACAGTTCGTGGGTTCGAGCCCCGTGTTGGGCTCTGTGCTGTCGGTGCCGAGCGTGCTTCGGATCCTCTGTCTCCCCCGCTCTCTGCCCTTTGTGCGCTCGCTCTGTCGCTCTCAAAAATAAATAAGCCTTTAAAGGAAGAGAAAACCTGTCTATGCAGACTGTTGTTGGGCGAATTCCTGGGCGGAAAATGTATATTATTACAGTGAGTTCCCCTGAGGGTGACCAAGAACACAGAAGGAAAGAAAGCAATTGCCCAACCAGATTCTGAGTTTTAAATGCAGCTTTTTCAGAGCAGGGACAAAATGAATTCGTGCAGGAGCTAACCAGATGGTGGGGACAAGGCATTGCTTGCCTCAGTGGTCTCTCAGGAGAGGTAAGGAAACAGGTTTTCTGAAATATATAAACTAACCCAGCTGTTCTGTTTAGGCTCTCTGGCTGCAGTAGAGTATCTAGAGTTGAACTAAATACTGAGTCTGAAAACCTACCCAGCCACACCCTGACATAAATTCTTTTGCCGTAACGTTAAAAATGTTAGAGGTTAGGGGCGCCTGGGTGGCTCAGTCGGTTAAGCATCCGACTTCGGCTCAGGTCATGATCTCACGGTCTGTGAGTTCGAGCCCTGGGCTGACGGCTCGGAGCCTGGAGCCTGCTTCGGATTCTGCGTCTCCCTCTCTCTCTGGCCCTCCCCCGTTCATGCTCTGTCTCTCTCTGTCTCAAAAATAAATAAACGTTAAAAAATTAAAAAAAAAATGTTAGAGGTTAAAAAACTACGTGAATACTGCGTATTTAGTGGAATCTCTTCATGGCATCAGTCGGGGAGAGACTCGGGATGGAATTATAAGCTAATTGTGAGTTGTGGGACTTTTGCATAGATTAGTACTCTTCAAACTTTAATGTGCCTGCCAGGCACATGGGATCTTGTTAAAATGTAGATTTCGACCCAGCTAGTCTGGGGTGGAGCTTGAAATGGTGCCTTTTTAACACGTTCCCATGTTATGCTGGGTGGCAAGGCTCAGTGTACCTTCTCAGGAGTGAGCTAGCTGGGCTGCTAGCTGAGTGAGGGAACCACCTACGTCGGGGGAGGATACTACTGTGTATTCGTGTTGAATGGAAAACATGGACTTTGTTTTTGTTTTTGTTTTTTTAACGTTTATTTATTTTTGAGACAGAGAGAGACAGAGCATGAACGGGGGAGGGGCAGAGGGAGACACAGAATCCGAAACAGGCTCCAGGCTCCGAGCCGTCAGCACAGAGCCCGACGCGGGGCTCGAACTCACGAACCGCGAGATCGTGACCTGAGCCGAAGTCGGCCGCTTCACCGACTGAGCCACCCAGGCGCCCCGGACTTTGTTTTTTAAGTGACCACGCAGACTTCATCAAAATTAATTTTTTTGACCATCAAAAAATAGGAAGAAAATGCCACGCTTCAGAGTGGGAGACACTAACTATTCGCGATACATCTATCTGATAAAAGGCTTGTGGGAAGTATGTACAAAGGACTCCTACTCAAACATGAGACGACGACCCGACAAAAATGGGCAAAAGGCTTGCACAGACTCTTGACTAAAGAAGATACATGAATGGCCAATAAGCTCTTGAAAAAGTGCTCAATGTCGATAGCCCAGAGGGAACCATAATGATCTGGCAAGGGTGTGATGCAGCTGGAAGGCTCAGACACTGATGGGGGAGGTGTAAAGACAACCGCTTCAAACACCTGGCAATTTCTTGTAAAGTTCGACATAGATCTTCCCGATGGCCCAGAAATTCCACTCTTTAGTATTGTATTTGAGAGATGAAAAACTTGTCTACGAAGACTTGGACAAGAGCCTTCATAGCAGCCTTATTCTTAATAATATCAAAGGATGACAGCAACGTAAAAACTCATCAGCAGGAGGACGGGAAACAATCTGTATTATATTCATCTAATAAAATACTGCCGCGCAATAAAAAGGAATTAACTGCTAATATATGCAACAACATGAAGGAGTCTCAAAACCATTACGAAGAGTGGAAGAAGCCAAACACAGAAGAGTAGATACTTTAGATTTCCATGTATATGAAATCCTACAAAAAAAATAAAACTAATCCGTTGTGACAGATATCAAAAAAGGGTTACATACATATTGTCTACTTTAAATGAACATGTCCCCTCTAATTTCAAAGTCATGTGGTTCACTGAAGAAAACACTGAAAAACATAAAGAAGAAGGAAATAAATTAAATACTCCTTTTTTTCCACCGAAGGCCACGATTAATGTTTTGCTATATATCCTTCCAAAAATATTTTCTCTTCATATTTATAAATGTTTAAATCTTACCTGAAACGGATTACTTATCATTATTTTTCAATTTTGAAAACTTTCCCATGTTAATATTTTTCACTGGAATGGATTTTAATGGCGGATTAGGATTCTCTCATATGGATACGGCATGACGTTTTTATTAATAAACGGACACTCTTCCAGAAAGCTTTAGTCACTCACAGTCCTACTCAATGTATATAATAATAGCATTGATCTCATTTGCTTACATACAACATTGGCAAAACTATATATACTATCAATGCTGTGTCACCTTGATATAGTAACTTGTTTTAATTTAACTTTCATTGATTATTTTGTGGTTGAACATTTTTTGCCACTTTTAGTTTATTATTTTTTAATTGCCAGATTATATTATTATTATCTGTTCCTCTACGGGCACATTTACTTTTTTCCTTATTGATTTCCAAGTGACCTTTATATATTAAGCCTAGTATCTTGTTGTTTGTTTTGGTTTGTTTTAGTGAGCTCTATGCCCAACGTGGGGCTCGAACTCGTGACCCTAAGATCAAGAGTCACATGCTCTACTGACTGAGTCGGCCAGGCACCCCAAGGCTGTATCTTTTATCACGTGCATGGCCAAAGTTTTTCCTATTTTATCACTTGAACTTTAACTGTCTTCGTGATAAATTTGTCATGCAGGTTAATTTTTATGTTGTCAAGCCCATCAATGCTTTTCATTTTTCTTTCTAGTAATGATGGGGAAAAAAAGAATCATTAAAAAACTTTACATTAATTTGCTCCAATATGTCTCAGAAATATTGATATCCAGAGAGTACAAAGAGCTGGCTAGGACCAGGGAGAGAAAAAGGGACGGGCTTGTTGAAGATAACACCCTGCCAGGATCCTGGAGGATTGTTAGAAGCTATACAATTGGGCGGGGTGGGGGGGGGGGGTGGGGGGAGGCCGTGGAAGTTTGGAACCTGATTCCAACCCTTTCAGCAACATTAACAAATGGATCTCAAATAGGCAGGATGCCAAAGGTCAACTCGCCTGATGATAGAGATCTGTCTAATGTACTTCTCTGTCTGCCGTGCAGCACTCTGAGGCCAAGGGTCTTGCCAAATAATTGCTATGGAGGCAGCTCACTGCTTGTGGCACCGGGTACCAGATGCGTCCCTTGGACCATTCATTACCTAGACTGACCCCAGCAAGGATCATTGCTGTCACTAGGGTAAATGGCTTTATCAGTGAGGCCTAATTACCACTCAGCACCATAATAATTTCGTATGTCATTACAGACGTGACCAATGAATTCTGACGTAACCTCCATCGATTCCCAACACACCTCCCCTCCGGGCTCAGTCTGCAAGTTGTTCCTTATGCAGGAGAGCCTTTCGACAAACTCCACCTGACCCATATCCTACCTAGCCCAATTTTGATGAACACTCTGAGGCATTACAAAGACCAAGCTCAGTATACATATTTACAGACCACCTCCATGGTTTCAGTGTCTACCCATTACAAACTCACAGCTCTGGATGTAACTTCAACTCCGTGTTTGACGTAGTACATATACGATACTAAGAATATAAATGTGCCACGCAATGGGAGCAAAGGAGCCATTTTCCTCTGCTTCTAAATGTGTACTCTCTCTCTTTTGGCGACTCAAAGTGTGGTCCAGGGACCAGCACCCTGGGCAGCATCTGGGAACTCGTGAAGTATGCATAATTTTAGCAGATATCCTACATCAGAATCTGCATTTTAACGCTGACCATTGTCACAGGTGATTAATATACAAATTAACATTGGAGAAGCATTCCTCTAGACTTCATCAAGTGCAATTAAAAGAAGACATAAATTAAAAATTGCTATGCTGGGCTAGCCCAGGAAATGTCTACCTAGGTAGTTAACTCACACTGGTAACATCTAATATTTTGATGGCCTCTGTACATTCTAGAAAGCAGTCTACTATCACTCTAAGATCCCCTTTGTGAAGGGTAAATGTATCTTATAGGCTATCCTTTGCTAAGCCTGACTGATTTCCATCCACATTCTCTGCCTCTCTCTTACCCGGTTAAAATCAATACTGCCCATTCAAGAATTTCAGGTGAGTTTCGTACGGTTGCTTCCTATTGGCTTAGATTTTTGTTACCTGAAATGGTTTGATATCATTGCAAACTTGGACATTTTTTTCTGGGTACTCTTATCTCCAAATTCATATGTTAATAAAAACACTGGTGCCAGAGTTTACTCAAAGAGATTCTACTGTTTGTTCATTCATTCAATAAATATCTAGGAAAGATAACTAGCTAGCTATGCAATGGCAAGTCAGAGAGATCACAGGCAAAGACAGGACATTCACAAGTAAACAGGTTCTTTGTAATCCAATATGATAAGTGGTATGAGGGGGGAAGTATTAGGTTGGACATATTGTATTGCCAATGCTTGACCATTTTTATAAAGCATAATTTCATATGGTTTGATTTCAGCTGGGACATTAGGGGCAAGGCAAATATGGCTCTGTGAAAAAGGACGATGAGAAAAATCTCTGCATACAAAGTAGTCTCTATTTAACTGTACCTTTTGTTTCCTATCTCTAAGCTGATTTCCTGACCATGGATAAAGCCCTCTGTCTCTTCGCTTTATTCTTTTAATGAGTAGTTTATGGGTTTTATGATAAAATGTCACCATTTTTTAGAGGCCACTTCTTTCCTGTTGATGATAGATATCTGGTCAATTCTTTTAGTTAATTTCGAACACAAAGCGTTATAAATAGACGGTGCTGAGGCTTGTTATTAGGGTGGCCAGATACTCTCAAAACGTGGCATAACGTCAGTATCGACCAGTTTACTCTTTGATGAACACTCTATCTAGAACAACATTCGCAACATTTCTGCAATAAGAGCTTCCTCTGACATCAGGAGAGATCTAAGGAATTAATTCCTGGAGAAGTCTGCCCATTAGGAACGAGCAACAGAGATTCTGAGTGAAGGGGCCAGGGAAGGGAGGATATCAGATGGTTAGGGGTAAGGTCAATGCCACTGCAATTTCAAACTATATAGTGAATGAATCATAATTGGAATATCTTTTCTGAAGCTGGCTAGAACATTAGCCTGTAAGGTATTTGACAGTGAGAACTTTGATTAATATTCAGCAGTATCGTATTGTGATAACGAGACTAAATGAAATCCTAGACTCGTGTCACATGCACAAAGGCACATACCCTACAGGTGTATTTTAACCACTACTTACGACACAAACATCTGGCTCATTACAAGAACATGTTACGATACTGCTGAATATTAATCAAAGTTCTCACTGTCAAATACCTTACAGGCTCATGTTAAACTTTCAGGAGTTCCGCACACCAGTTGTGAAACACAATCATTATTAGATAATGTAGAGTCAAAGAACGGTCCAAGGCCTACAACGCCTACCAAAAACTAAAAGGACAGCACTGTTGCAATCGGTAGGGTTGACGGTATAAGGGGTCTTAGTTTCATGATGCAATTTGTGTGAAGGTGAGAAATAATTTAACATAGTCCACATACCCGACTTAAGAACAAGAATTTGGTGGTGGGGGGGGGAAGAGAGGATTGGGTTGCAACTGCACTTGACAACTCATGGTTAAATTGTAACCATGTGATGGTTACGGATGGAAGTTTGGCAAAAACCAACAAGTGCGACGGAGTGAGAATGAGTTGGCTGCAACATTTTTTAATAAAGAGAACTGTAATTTTATTTTGGCTTGTAAGTCACATGGTATACATCCTCGATATCAGTAAAGTTTAAATAGGCTACGTATACACGCATACATTCCCCCCTCCACCCCCAGAGCCGGGCGTTAAAACGTTACTGGGCCAAGGCTGGTTAGTTGGCCAAATTCAAGCCATCGTTCGAACTGAGCAAAAGAGCTCTTTTAAGCTAAATATAGGCACAACTGAGAATGAATCTGACAATCACTGCTGTTGCCCTTATGGTAAAGCAATCAGAGTGAGCAGTGTGTCCCAGATCAGACTGATTGGCTGGTGGACAAGTTCAACCCAGTGGTTTTTTGGTTGTTTAGAAAACAGGTGTGACTGCGCAAAAGTCATACTCATTAGACAGTTCCTGTTACACGGGTGGAGAAATTGAGACAATTTGGATGACATTTGACAATGAGACAAATGACAATTTGAACTCAAGACCATATCTGAGCATATCAAGAGCTTAAACAACACAAGCAACTCTGTAGGTTTTGTGTATGCCAGTTTGGCTAATTTGAGAAGCTGCCCGTCGGGTCTCACTATATATCCTTGTTTGCTTGTGTGTTCACATGTTCTGGGTTGGAGGAAGGGATCCATTCTGTGTCTGGGTAAATAAATGTGGATAGAATTTTGTGTCTGCAGGTACACATTTTGAAGAAGTCTTCAGGTTTAAGAGCTGTTTCTAGCTACATGAAGGAGATATGTTTATGCACACGCGCGCACACACACGCACACACACACAAAGGGACTGAAAAGCCATTCAAAATACCACAAGCTATACTTCCGCTAAAGAGGTTCTCATCAGGGGTAAAAAATAACTTTGAAAATTTAATGGAAAGCTTGTGTTATTACTGTTCCCCAGTAGGAAATAACTGCTACCTTTTGTGAAAAGAAGTGGGGGAAGTCGATGGCTCTACTCTCTAGTTTCTTAAGAAATCCTGAATATCTTTTGAGGGCAGTCAGTACATTTCAACAAAGTCTACATTCGAAGACATTTTAAGCCCTGAAAACTTAAGTACAAGTTTACTAAGGCCTTAACCAACGTGTCATTTGACAAATCCCGTGCATGTGCATATGTATGTGAATGTGAGTGTGGGGAGAGGGGGGCAGGGAGGCCGGGAAGGAACGGGAAAGAACTCTGGAGGTATCGCCGTGTTCTAACGCTTCTCAAATCTGCTTTCTTCCTTCATTCATCCAACGAGTGTGTACTCAGTAGCTACAACTTCTCTTGGAGTTTACATTACATACTAGTTTGGGAAGACAGACAATAAACAAATGAGGAAACAGAATAATTAAAGAATTTTCGGAAAAATCCAAAGGACCCAAACATGTGATTGGGGGATGCTGACTTGAGAAAGAATGGGTAGGGAGGCTGCCTCTAAGAAGGCGCCATTTCAAGTGAGATCTGAAGAATGAGAATGAGGATATTCTAGGCAGAGGAAATTGCAAACACACAACTCTTGAGACGGAGAAAGGTATCAAGGGACATAAACAAGGACCCTATGGTAATAATACAGGCAAGACTTTTAGATTCTGCTTTTCCATCGAATGAGTACAGAATACCTTTTTTTTGCTATTATAATAGGATGAACACCAGTAACATCAATAATTGGGAGATAATTGTTTTTCTAAATAAAGTTTTGTTGGAACACACATAGACTCATTCATTTCTATATCGTCTATGGCTGCTTTCGTTCTGCAGTGGCAGAGGTGAGTAATTATAACAGAAACCACGTGGTCGGCAAGTCCCTAAAATAATTATCTGGTCCTTTTATAGAAAAAGTTTACTGGGGCACCTAGGTGGCTCAGTCGGTTAAGCTTCCTACTTCGGCTCAGGTCATGATCTCACGGTTCGTGGGGTTTGAGCCCTGCATTGGGCTCTGTGCTGATGGCTCAGAGCCTGGAGCCTGCTTCGGATTCTGTGTCCCCCTCTCTCTGTGCCCCTCCCCTGCGCACACTCTGTCCCCCTCTCTCTCTCAAAGATAAATACACATTAAAAAAATAAAAATGAAAAAAAAATTAAAAAGAAAACAGATAAAGTTTACTGGTTCCTGCTTTGAAGAATTAGTCGATTAGGGTACCTACTGTGTGTCAACCTTATTATGGACACTGGGTAGACAGAGATGAATGAGACATTTTCTCTGCTTTCTCTGGGATAATCGCCCAATTATCCAGACCTTGAGAACTCTCCTAGCTCCCTCCTCCTGTGCCTGTTTGAAATCAGTGAGGATATAGAAAATTTGAACACCATCAAATAACTTAACCTTGCTCAGAGAGCCTTCTACAGTGCTAATCATACTCTACCTTATGATATGCTCACTTGGGTATATTTTTAAACCTCTACCCCTGTATCGAAGCTTCTTAAGAGAAGGGATGTTACCATCTACATAAAGCAGATACTGGTCTGTCATTTCCTTTTCTTGTAATGTCTTTATCTGGTTTTGTTATCAGGGTAATTTTGGCCTCATAAAATCAGTGGGGAAGTGTTCCCTCCTATATTTTTCTGACAGAATCTGTGCAATTGGTATTTTTTCTTCCTTAGACATTTGATGTAATTCATCAATGAAGCTGAGTGGGTTTCCTTGCTGGAAGGTTTTAAATTAAGAATTCAATTTCTTTAATGGATGTCATGATATTCAGATTTTCTATTTCCTCTTGTGTCAGATTTGGTAATATGCTCGTCTCAGCACATTTTTTAAGTTAAACTTATTGGTATGTATTTGTCCCTATTATACTGTAATGAATGTCCTTCTAGGCACTGCTTTAATTGCTTCCCACAAATAGTGATATGTTGTGTTTTTATTTTCATTCAGCTCAAATGTTTTCTAACTTCCCTTGTGATTTCTTCTTTGACCCATGGCTGTTAAGAAGTGTGTTGTTTGTATCCAAAATATTGGGGGATTATAGTAATTTTCAATAAGTGTTTATTGATTTCTAATTTAATACTGTTGTGGGCAGAAAACATACCCTATGTTGTTTCAGCATTTGAAAAGCTATTTAGACTTGTTTCATGACCTAGAATATGATAGGCCCCATGTGCCTTTGGAGAGAATGCGTGTGCTGCAGCTAATGGATATAGTAGTCTGTAAATTTCAGCAAGGTCAAGTTGTTTGATGGCGTTCACGTTTTCTATGTTCTTTCTACTCGCTTAACCAGTTACTGAGAGAGCAATGTTAAAATCTCCAACTAAGATTACGCTCTTGCCTAACTCCTATTTTGGTTCTGTGAAGTTTGCTATGTAATTCGATGCATAAACACTTATGATTGTTATATCTTCCTGATAAATTGATCCTTTCATCATTACAGAATGTTCCGGTTTATCACTGGCAGTGTTCCTTGTCCTGAAGTCTACTTCTTTAAATGTTTATTTATTTATTTTCATGGGGGAGGGGCAGGGAGAGAGGAGAGAGAAGATCCCAAGCTGGCTCCATGCTATCAGCACAGAGCCCTATGCGAGGCTCGATCTCAAGAACCATGAGATTGTGGTCTGAGCCGAAATCAAGAGTCAGCCCGCTTAGTCAACTGAACCATCCAGGTGCCCCTGAAGTCTACTTTTTTTGATGTTAAATAGCTACTTAAGCGTTCTTAAGTGATCAATATTTACATGGTGTATATTTTTCTTTTTCTTTTTTTTTTTTTTTTTACTTTTAATCTGTGTGGGCATATTTAAAGCGGGTCTCTTAGAATGTTTGGTTGAACCTGCCTTTTTTATTAGTTTGACAAAGTTTGCGTTTTAATTGGTATGTTCAGACTATTTAAATTTGATGTAACTATCTGCATGCTTGGGTTTAAATTTACCCTATGAATATTTTGTTCCATTTGCCTTACCTGTTCATTCTCTTTTCCTCTTTTCCTCTTCCTTTATTTTAAGTTTACTTATTTATTTTGAGAGAAACAGAGAGAGCATGAATGGAGGAGGGGCAGAGAGGGAGAGAGAGAATCCCAAGTAGGCTCTGCAATGTCAGTGCCGAGCCCAATGTGGGGCGTGAACCCAAGAAACTGTGAGATCATGACCTGACCCAAAATCAAGAGTCGGTCACTCAACTGACTGAGCCGCCCAAGCGCCCCATTTCCTGTTTCCTTTTGTTTTTGTATTTTGGGTTTGTTGTTGTTGTTGTCTGTTTTTTTGTTTTAAGATAGATTTTTTTCTCTCCTATTGGCTTATTAGTTTTATTTCTTGTTTCGCATCTTAATTGATGCTCCGGGGTTTGAATATGCAGCTTTAACTTGCTACAGTCTATGTTGAATATTAATATATCACTTCATGTATAATGTAAGAATTCTGCAACATCCCTCCCCAACGTTATGCCATTGTTTTCATACATTTTACTTCTACACATGTTATCTAAATCACAATACATTACTATTTAATTTTTTTTAATTTTTTTTTAACGTTTATTTATTTTTGAGACAGAAAGAGACAGGGCATGAACAGGGGAGGGGCAGAGAGAGAGGGAGACACAGAATCTGAAACAGGCTCCAGGCTCTGAGCTGTCAGCACAGAGCCCGACGCGGGGCTCGAACTCACAGACCGTGAGATCATGACCTGAGCCGAAGTCAGCCGCTTAACCGACTGAGCCACCCAGGCGCCCCCTTTTTTTTTTAAATTTTTTTTAACGTTTATTTATTTTTTTTTTAAGACAGAAAAAGAGCATGAACAGGGGAGGATCAGAGAGAGGGAGACACAGAATCTGAAACAGGCTCCAGGCTCTGAGCTGTCAGCACAGAGCCCGACGCGGGGCTTGAACTCACGGACCGTGAGATCATGACCTGAGCCGAAGACTATTTAATTTTTTTAAACACTCATGTATTTTGTTTAAAAATAATGAGATGTTTTACAATATTCAGCATTCTCTTTATTCCTTTGGGTAGATCTGAGTTTGCACAGGTATTATTTTCCTTCGGCCTGAAGAGTATTTCTTGTCAATTGTCTCAGTTTGTGTTTGCCTGAAAAAAAAAAAAAAACCAGTCTGGGGGCACCTGGGTGGCTCAGTTGGTTAAGTGTCCGACTTCATCTCAGGTCATGATCTTACGGTTCATGAGTTTGGGCCCTGCATCAGGCTCTGTGCTGATAGCTCAGAGCCTGGAGCCTGCTTCGGATTCTGTGTCTCCCTCTCTCTCTCTCCCCCCCCCACTTGCACTCTGTCTCTTTGTAAAAAATAAATAAACATTAAAAAAAATTTTTTTAAACCCAGTCTAGATTGACAGGTGTTTTTTTCTTTCTTTCCACATTGTTTCTGATAGAGAATCAGGGTCTATTTTTACCTTTCACTTTTGACATGTAATGCTTACTTTTTAAACTATTTTTAACATTTTCTTTTTATTACTAGTTATGATGTGCCTTGGTGTGGTTTACTTCATGTTTTTTTTCTGCCTGTGCTAGGTTGAGCTTCTCATATCTGTCCATTTATGTTCTTCATCAAATTTGGAAGATATTTGGCCATGATTTTTTGAAATGTTTTTCTGCACTCTCCTTCCCCTCTGGAAATGTGATTATACATTTGCTTTGTCTCTTGATATTGTCCCAGACATCACTGAAATTCTGATCTTTTCAGTCATTTTTCTCTATGCTGCGGTTTATATAGTCTCTACTGTTGCTACATCTTCAAGTTCAATGACATTTTCTTCTGCGGTGTTTAATATGCTCCGAAAATTCTCCGACAAACATTTCGTGACAGCTATTGTATTTTTCAGCTCTCAAATTTCCATTTAGTTCCTTTATAGAGGTCCGATCTCTTCTCATTATATATGTATATGTTTTCCTTTACATCTTGAACATATTTGTACTACTTGTTTTAAAATCTTTGTATGCTAATATGCCAATTCTGAGTCTAAATTTTTGACTAACTTTCCCCTGGTTATACATCGTATTTTCCTGATTCTTTGAAGGCCTATCAATTTTCGATTGGTTGATGGACATTATAAAAGTTACCTTGTTGTGTGTCCACATTTGAGCTATCTTCCTTTAATGAGGAACTCGTTTTGGCAGGCAATGATTTCACTCATAGATCAGCTCGATCACTTGATGGCTTTCAAAAAAACTTTGTTAAGTGGAATCTAGAGTAGGTTTCATTCTAGGACTATTTTAATCCTGCTAAGGTGTGATTATTTTGGAGGCGAACTCATTTGCCTAAGGGAGTGCTGATCCAAGACTGAAGCTCTGGCATGCCTTGAAAAGAGCCTGTGCTCCTAACCAATATGATGTCCGGAGATAAAGCTACCGAGAAGGGCTCAATTGATGGCAATGGCAGTGATTCCCAATGGAGTTTGGAGGGGCCATCAGTTTTGAGCTGGGATGGTCAGAGGCCTTGCCGGGCAGGAGGCACCTGATCTGGCCCTCAAGGGTGGTGAGAATTCAAACTGGCAGAGAAGAGAGTGGAAAGATTTCTAGGTAGGGAAAATTCCAGGGACGCAGCTATAGAAATGGCAATGCTCAAGGCAGGACTGGGACTGAATTATCCAGCTGGGCTGGGCTTCGTAGAGCAGAAATAAGGCAAAACAGCAGTAATGAGGGCCAATTCTGTCCCTTCTCAGTGATGAAAATTGGGGCATGGACAGTTTGGGGAAGCTTTACACTTCCCCATGGTGGTTCCGCAAAGCTTTCCGGGGCAAATTTGAAGAAAGCAGAGCCACCCAGCCTATTAACTGAACTGGAGCCACGTTCAAGGGCTAATGGAAAACACATAATGTACCATTTCTGGTCCGGCTTTTTGTAAAGTAATAAATTGCTTCGAAAATACAGTACTTATGCAAATGTGGTATTACTATCAGTTACCACATTTACATAACCATCTGCTACATTTTCAGAGCTAAGCTCAGAAATCTTTCCACTTCAAGACTCTAGATAAGGCCTTGCAATACCTATCAGGCTATGTCCCACCAACAGACTTTGAGGATGGCCAGGAACCCATCCTATGAGTATTAAATCAAAAACCATCCGGGCAAAATGCTTATTAATAGATTTTCAATTAATTAATCTTGGGCTTGGACTTTGCCTGCCATTTCTACCCCACCATTTGCTAAATACGCACCATCGTGGCCTGGAAACTTCCTCTGGCTGTCATGCACTCAGAACCTAGCAAAGTGCAAACAGAGCTTCACTCACTTAATCACTTGTTCAATCAATCGACCAACAACAAACATTTATTGAGCATCTATGATGTGTCAGACACGGCTCTAGGAGCTGGACATATAGATATGAACAAAACGGACAAAAAATGCGTGTCTTCGTAGACCTTACCTTCTAGTGGGGGAAACAGAAACAAATTGACCTCAACTGGGTCAGATGGTGATAGCAAATGAAAAAGAGCTCACGCAGGACAGACGGACAGGGTGTGACTAGGTCTGGGAAGCTTTTCTGATGAAGTGACATTTAAGCAGGCCTGAAGGAAGTCAGGGAATGAGCCACGCGTGTGTCTGGGGGAGGGCGCCCCAGGCAGAGGGAACAGTAAGTGAAAAGCATCTGAAGGAAAAGCTTGCCCGGCACATTCAAAAACGAGCATGAGGACAATGTGTCTGGAACACAGTGAACAAGGAGGAAAGTGGCAGGAGCTCAAGTTCGAGAAACAGGCAGCCACACAATCATATAGACTATGGGAAGAAGCTGTCTTTACTCAGGGTGAGAGAAGAAGACGCTAAAAGGTTTGAGCAACGGAATGGCATGTTTCATCAGAGGTTCAGATTTAACTTTTTGGAATAAGGTGTTTTATAAAATCATTCTCCAGTACGATGACAATTTCTAGAAGCTGAGCTTCTTTCTTATGGCTCCGCCTCCTAACCTAGAGTAAACGAAAGTTCTGTGATGGAACACAGTTTCTTCCGCCCCAGGTCTATCCTTACCTGACTTTCCTCCAAAGTCTAATTTTAATAATGGGTACTACTTTGGGGGCACTGACTCTGGGCTCCGCACTCTCCTAAGCACCTTATATTAACAAATTCAATCCTCAGCACGTCCCGAGGGGGTGAGTGCTATAATGAGACCTGTTCAACAGATGATGGAACTGGGAATTAGAGAGTTAAGTACTTGCTCAAAGCCACACTGTAAGTGGGAAGGCCAGCGTCTAAACCTGCAATACTCCAAAGATCGTGTGCTTCTGCTCACTTGACCATCTGCCATTCTAGAACCACACTTTCAGGTGAGACCTGAAACCTGTGGACAAACCCCCTGGCCTCACCGCCTCCCTAGACCTCTGCCTCCTGTCTGCCCTTCCACGGGGGAACTTTTCCTCTGCTTCCATTGCTCTGAACTCCAAACTTGTTTGATGTGTTCCAATTTTACTGCTCCAGCTCCAAAGAAGTGGCTGTGATCTGGTTTCTAGGCTGCCCTTCAAAGCCACAGTGAATCCCACTCCATCCCCAGGAAATCTGCCTTCTTCCAGAACAGTAACGTTTGGGTGTGCATCAGCTGGACAGCCTCATTCCTTGTAGGTGCACCCTGGAGAATGTGACCTTCTAATGCCCTTGGTAACGTCAAAACTACGTTTTGCGTCAAAACTACATCGGCGTCTGCGATCTTTCGACACCTCCTGACAAACGGAAGCAGTGCTTTCCCCAAGGTTCATCCTTTTCCTCCCACACTTCACATATACATACACATAGGTCTGTGCACATACATTTTAACATATTAAGAATGCATTCTCTGGCGGATTCTCCGTTTGTAGCTGATAAAATGCATTCGAAGAGGGAGCTGCTTGATACTTCCCAAGTGCCTAGGTGTGGAACAATGACTTTATTTAAAGCCGCCCCGGAGACAAATCAGAAATTGTTAACATAATACATGAGCAAAGAAAAGTGATTGGAATATAAACTATTAGGAAAACTGGGAGAGGACCTAATTTGTATCGGATATGCAGCATTAAAATGTAATGAATTTTGTAAAGCCTGGAGTTTGCTGCAACTGGCTGTAAATACATAGAGAAATAATTCATCTTCTTGTGCAAAAAAAAAAAAAATGGTGTTCAGATGGAAGGGTTGTTGTGACGCTTGGTCCAAAAGCTGCTTTGTTTTCAGAGTACAGCTCTTTCACCTCTTTGGTTTATTCCTAGATGTTTTATTATTTTTGATACAGTTATAAACGGGATTGTTTTCTTTTTTAAATAATTTTTGATGTTTATTATTTGTTTGGGGGAGGGGGCAGAGAGAGAAGGAGATACAGAATCGGAAGCAGGCTCCAGGCTCTGAGCTGTCAGCACAGAGCCCGACGTGAGGCTCAAACTCACGCATCGCGAGATCGTGACCTGAGCCGAAGTCGGACGCTCAACCGACTGAGCCACCTGGGTGCCCCCCGGGATTGTTTTCTTAACTTCTCTTTCTGCCGCTTCATTATTAGTGTATAGAAATGCAATGGGGGGTGCCCAGGGGGCAGAGTTGGTTAAGCATCCAACTTTTGATCTTAGCTCCGGGTCATGATGTCAGGGTCATGAGTTCAAGTCCCACCTTGGGCTCTACGCTGGGCATGAAGCCTACTGAAAAAAAGAAAAAGAAGAGATACAATGGATTTCTGTACATTGATTTTGTGTCCTGTGACATTGAGTAAGGTCCTGTAATTATTACTGAATTCATTTATCAGTTCTAGTAGTTTTTTGGTGAAGTCTTTCGGGTTTTCTATATATAGTATCATGTCATCTGCAAATACATCAAAATGAAAAGCTTCTGCACAGCAAAGGAAACAACGAACAAAACTAAAAGCCAGTCTACAGAATAGAAGAAGATATTTTCAAATGACATATCCAATAAAAGGTTAGTCTCCAAAATATATAAAGAACTCATATAACTCAACACCAAAAAACCTAATAATCCAATGAAAAAATGGGCACAAGACGTGAATAGATGTTTCTCCAAAGACATCCAAATGGCCAACCGACCCATGAAAAGATGCTCCGCATCACTCATTATCAGGAAAGGCCGATCAACACCACAGTGCGATATCACCTCGTACCTGTCAGAATGGCTAAAATCAAAAACTCAAGAGACAGCAAGTGTTGGTGAGGCTGTGGAGAAAAAGAAACCTTTGTACTCTTTCGGTGGGAATGCAATCTGGTAGAGCCACTGTGGAAAACAGTGTGGAGGTTCCTTGAGAAATTAAAAATAGAACTATCCTATGACTGAGGACTCACATTACTGGTATTTACCCAAAGAATACAAAAACACTAACTTGAAGAAATATATGCACCCCCTATGTTTATTGCAGCATTATTTACAACAGCAAAATGATGGAAGCAACCCAAGTGTCCATCGATAGACGAATGGATAAAGAAAAGGTGGTACACACACACACAGGTGCACGCGCACACACACACACACACACACACACACACTGGAACACTATTCGGCCACAAAAAAGAATGAAATCTTACTGTTTGCAACAACATGGATGGATCTAGGGTGTATAATGCTAAGCGAAATAAGCCAGTCAGAGAAAGACAAATACCATATGATTTCACTCATATGTGGACTTGAAGAAATAAAACAAATGAACGTAGGGGGAAAGAGAGGAAAACCAAGAAACAGACTCTCAACTATAGAGAGTCGATGGTTACCAGAAGGGAGGTGGGTGGGTGGGGGGTGAATGATATAAGTGATGGGGGTTAAGGAGGGCACTTGTGGTGACGAGCACCGGGTTATGTATGGAAGTGTCGAATCGCTCTGTTGTACACCCGAAACTAATACAACGCTGTACCTCAACTGCGCTGTAATTTTTTTAAAAAGCTGCTTTGTGCTTTCTGTCCACAAGTAATAGTGGGGTTATTTTCTAATATTTTCAAACACTCATCTATGTGTCATGGGCTTGATAAAGCCTTCAAGTATCAAATGGAATCTGTCACTGCAGAGGGCACTGAGGTGACCCCCGAGGGTTCAAGGAACTGGGTATCCCTCACATTCCTTTTGTCAGTCAAGGAAACTGAATTGATTGGTTAAGGGCTTTTCCGTCTGCTCTTCCCAGAAAAAAATATCTCCCAGTAAGCACTTGGCAAGCCTGAACCCACAGCTGGGCCAAGTGTTACAATTTTGTCTCTGGCTGTTTTCTTTCTGTCTCGTACCTCGAGATGCCTTTTCATCATAGCCCAGTGACACTGGGGGGCCTGGAGGATCCTTTCCCCTGGATTGGTAAGCTTCGTGGCTGCTTTCTTCCCGTTTTCCTTCTCTCCCCTTCTTTCGTACCCACGCCAGCAGCTGGTGTGTGGTTGGTTAAGTGCAAATTCACTTCGGTGCTGACCAGCAGCAAACAAAGCTGAAAAGAGCTAGTTTCTACCTAAAGTGACATGTGGAGGAGCCACGGAGGGATGACGGCGCATGAATGGCTACTCCGGGATGGTGTTTTAACAGGCGTGAGAATCAGGCGGGTCTAAGGTCTCGGAGGAACTGTACCACCTTTTCCAGTTTTACCGAGAAAGAATCGACTACATCACCGGATACACGTAAGGTGTATGGCACGGTGATCTGATTTCAATAGACTGTGAAATCATGACCACGATAGGTTTAGTCAACATCTGTCCTCTCATATGGATAAAATAAAACAAATAAAAAAAAATCCTCCTTGTGATGAGAACTCATCTGGAATATAAGATAGATATTGGCCAGGTGGTATGTGAGGAAGCCACGGAAGGAGCTGAGAAGGGCAGGGTAGGGAAGGGAGGTGAAGGAGAGGGAGGGGACGGGATGAGATGAGAGGAGTAAAGGCAGTGAGCGCCTCTTCACGGAAGAGGAAGCCGTGGACCCGAGCTTTGAAGGATGAGTAACTGAGATACTTCGTGGAAGATCGAGGCAGAGACATGACGAGTAAAGAGGGGGTAGGACGGCTCTAGACGGTATCATTCTCTCATTGCTATATCCACCCCCCCCCCATAGTGCCTGGCATATAGTAGTTGCCTAATCAGCATTTGGGGAAGGAATGAAAATAAGTGCAGGGCTTTGGGAGCAGACAGAAGAGAACTGCAGGATGTGAATGCTTAGTTTGGGTAGGTAAAGCGATGAGCTGCGTTCCCGTGAACACAACGCCATCTCCTCTGCCCAGGGATTCAGAGTCTCTGGTCCTCCCCAACCAAGGCATCCTAAGATACATCCCCTTCTCCCTGGGCTTCACTCACTTTGACACTCTTCAGGATCGTGCTTTTTAGAAATATAGTGGCCTGAATAATGGTCATCAATGGCTCAACTATATCTTTGTTCGGTCCTTGTATCATGTCATTGTTTCATCCTTCTCATGAATTCCTACTCTTCTCCCATCCCAGTTCTCACCGCGACCATGGGACATATGCAGGGAATTTCATCCCTAAGATGTTAGTGATGGTATCTGAAATTTGGCTTTCCAGTCGGAGACTATTAATAGCCCCCAAAGTGTGGCCGCTGGGGACTTAACTGTGGCCAGTTAAGACCCCCCCCCCCCACTGTTTGCCAAGAGGACTTCAGAACATGCCGCTCTGGAGAGAGCGGAGTGTAGATAACGAGTTTCTACATACTTGGGTTCAAGTTTTAACCGTGACACTTAATCTCCAAATGACCTTAGGCAAATTTCGCTAGCTTCTAGATGCCTCAGTTTCCTTGTCTACAAAATGGGGACGATGAAAATTTATTCAAAAGATTGTCTTCAGAATTAAACATAATAATGCATGTAAAGAGCTTAACAGATGGAGAGGAAGCCTCATCTGTACCTGATATAAACAATTTAGATGATGAGCCTTGGATCTTTCAGTTGATGAGATTTAAATGAGATTTTGGATTTGAGCTGATGAGACGATCAGATTTAGATTTAGATGGTGTGACTTTGGACTTTGAGCTGATGCTATAATGGGATGAGATTCTTGGGAACACTGTGAATGTATTTCACACTTAGAAGGGATGAGTCGTTGGAGGCCAGAGGACAGGTTGTGGTCGGCAGAATTCTAAAACGGCCCTCCAATACTCCCATCCCCCTTGGTGTATAATCCCTTCTCTTGACCGTGGGCAGAATCTGTGAATGTGATGCCTATCACACCTGTGATTACACGATGTGACACATGCATTACATGTATGGTAAAGAAGGGGCTTTACAGATGTAATTAAGATCCCTAACCAATTCGACTTTGAGTTAATCAAATGGAGACTATTCTAGGTGGATCTGACATAATAAGAGGAGCCTTTTAAAGGAGAGTGTAGAGATCAGAGACAGAAGTCTCTCTCCTGCTGGCCTTGAAAAAGCAAGCTGCAAGGGGATGAATTCTCCCCCAAACCACATCTAGGCTTGAAAGAGAACGCCAAGCCTCAGGTGAGACTGCAGCCTTGAGTGTAGACTGAGACTGAGCAAAGGACCCAGTTAAGCCACTAACTTTGCAGTGATTTGTCACACATCATAGGTACCGCTTGCCTGGATCTCTGAGTGCCTGGTACTTATAACTTCTGTCTTCCATTACGTGGATTTCTTCCTCTTGCGTCCCATGCTTGCCATCAGACCTGATCTCCCACGACTTTCCTTAAGTGTTCCTGGTTTCCACATACCCAACCCTGCCCTGTCTGAGCTCTGCCTGGAGGTCACAGCGTTCCCCTGGCTCCTCTGTCCCTGTAGCCACAGCTACTCAAGGGGCTGGTGCTGCTTATCCTTGAAAGACTCTTCTCTACATTCCTTTGCTCTTACTTTGGTTGGCAACCTTTGGTGAGGCCTCAGAGTCCCTTTGGCTGTTCTAGCCAGATGGCCTCCACTCAGGGAGTTTCAGCTGCCATTGTTGACGGTTTCTTAATGGGCTTGTCATGGAGGCGTGACAGCTCCTGAGGGTGCTGTCCTATCACTTCAATGCTTAGTCCCTGGTGCCTCACAGTAATTAGTTAATCTTCCCAAAGCTCCTCATGCTTTTGTGCCAGGCGGCACGGGAGCACTCCACCCCATCTCAGGCCTATGGGCCAAATGTAGGGCGCAGCTGTGGGTGTGCTGGGCCACAGTTGCCCCCTTCGCATCTTCAGGGGCGTACATGGCCTTGGACCTAAGCCGAGGGTTGGATCTTTTCCTCCGATGCAGGAAGCACCCAGACGACGGAGAGTGTCATCTCCTCGGCTGGCCTCACGGCTCCCCAAGCAGGCTTATCACTGCACATGAGGAAACTGAGGCTCACTGGGGTTGATGGACTTGCTCGAGTGGCAGAGCCAGGTCAGTCGGACAGCAAGGCCCATGTCCTTGACTGTTTATCATATTGTTTTAACCTGCCGTCCGGGGTTACGGAAAAGTTTGGTTCAGGAATTTGGAGACTTCGTTTTGGGTGCTGACAGTGCCGTTCATTTAATATGTACGCGTGGCAAGTCCTGTTTCTGCCTCTGGGAATCTCAATTTTCCCATCAATAAAATGGGGGAAAGAAAGAGGACTGTTCCGTGAGATGACCTTTTCAGTTCTGCTCTTCATAGACCCTATGAAATATACATCAGGGCCTGGAGTTTACCCGACCATATTGGAATACCATGCTTTGTCACCGTAACTGCTCAGGGACCCAAGGCCACTACCAATTTTAATTGATAGACTATGCTAATGAGACAATGAAAATTGATGGTTGATGTCAGGTTGTGATGGATCATTTCTTGTCCAATCGATACATATTTGCTTAATGCCTGTTCCGTCCAAAGCAATGGATTACGTGCTGGGGGGAATTCAGAGAAGGAGGGAGAAATAATCGAGGATGTGGGAACCAACTGCTTATCTGTATTCTAAGACAGCAATGCCTAAGAAACATAGGATACATAATAAGGCAATCAGCTGGGGTAGTTGTCGGTGTCTTAGCTTGAGATACCAGAGATCTAGATTCCAGACGCAGCAGTGAGTTACCAACTCACTGTGTCACCATTGCAGGACACGTCCCCTCACTGGGTCTCACTTTCCTGAACAGTGAGAAGGCTGGGCTCGAGCCTATCTGAGGGAATTTTCAGTGTCGACATTACGATAGTCTAGAAGACGAGATCATTTTTAGTGGAGATGAATGAAAGGGGGTATTCGGTATTGGATTCCCAGAATCGTTCCCGGGAAGAAGGGTGGACGGGACAAGGGGAGCTAAACTGGGCCTTAATAGATGGAAAGTGGTAGGGAATCGTAAGAAAAAGTGGAACAATCACATTTCGGGTCAGCTAAACCGCATGAGCAGAGGGCTAGCGGATGGACTTTGAGGGCTGGCAAGATATCCCTACCCAACAAGTAATCCAAAGTGCTGAACTGCAGCTCACAAGCAAGGTCTGGCCTGGAGCTGTGGGGGCGGGGGGGGGATTATCAAATCTAAAGGCAGAAAGGGACTGCTTTACTCCTGCTCAGGCTTTCAGTCTTCCTTCTCTCTACTGACTTTTTTATCCTTTGCTCGCAAGCATCTCCATTTTCAAGGTAACGTTTTCCTTGACCCCTCCTCCCATGTCCTTCCTCCTTCACCTAGCTACCACTCTTCGGCATCTCCATGTGTCACACACTCCTCTTTCCTCTGCATTATGGACTTCAGATCTAAGCAGCTTCTAGAAGCAAAATCACGGAGATCCTCCGCGCTCTCACATCACCAAGTTCGATGTGATGTTTCTCGGTCGCTTCGTCCTTAACCTCTGTATCGTTTTGGTGCTGTTGATTCCCTACTCTTTGTTTAAACATCCCGTTCCCTTGTATCTTGATTTCTTCTACTCTTCTCAAGACTACTTCAGAGAATGTGCAAATGGTGAATGAGAAAGAGCGGTGGTAATGAGGGCGTATAACCATCCGAAGAAATTGCAGATCTAAATAAACTGCGATAGAAGAAAGATCCCTATTTTTAATATATTTATAATAGTAGCCTGGGAAAGTGTGACAGGGAGATTTGTGCTTGGCTGCCCCTCGCAATATACAGACACACCATTCATGGACACAACCGACTCTTTTCTTTGTTTTACCCCTAATAAATTGTAAGTGACTCCTTAGCCTTCTTCTGTCTTTCAACGTGGCCGGCATTAAGACTTGAAATCACAGGAAAGAAACCTGAATTGTCTCTCAGGGGAGAACAGGTTCCCTCAGAAACGTTTACGCTGATCTTTTAAGAAGTTTGTATTATTTAGTGAGTGTACTGTTCTCTTCCACAGCTTCTTTTTGTCTGTTTTGTGAGAAGATATGCTAAAGCAAAGAGTCATCAGGGGCCAATTTTCTCATAACCAAAGAAACAAGGGCCTGGAGGTAAAGGGCTACCCTTGGGCAAATCAGAGACGTCTGTTCTCCTGAGAAGACGAGGTGACTACAGGTGCAGATACAAATTTGGAAGAATAAGGGCAGGAAGTTGAAAGTATCATGTCTCCAAAAGCCTTTATTTGCTCGGGAAAGGAAAAGGCAATGTCACATGTTAAGACATACGGAGGCAGGCATGGGACTTCTGGTCCAATACGGTAGGCTGGGCATCTGGAAATCCCACGGAAATTATTGTAAAGCCATCGATATTCCAATAAGTATGAATGTCCAACAACAAGAGGACTAGCAGAGGGACCACCGCCAGATGAGAAATTTCTAGAAAGGTCATGGCTATTGGGGTGAGACAGAGGAAAATACAGCTTAAAATTTGTGCGGAGGCGGCTGTGGCTTAGGAGGAAACTGAGCTGCCTGCCAGGACCACAGTAAGGCTCCGAACTGGGAGAGGCCAGGGGACCCCTGCCTCATACATAACAGCACTCTGTTCACTTTCCAAAGGCAAAGCCAGCCAGCTGACAGGCCACACATCCCAGATGCCTAGAGGTCCAGGCAGCTCTCCTATTGCTTAATTCTTCAATATGGATGGAAAACCAAAGATTACTGGCGCACAACAACATGAATGACAAAAACCAAGATAAGCGGATCAAAACCAAAAAGGCCAGCAAACTGATCGTTCAGGAGACAAAATCTTACGGTGTTCTATTGGAAAGAAATGGTCAGACAACAAAGAGAGCATTCTGCAAAAGGAAATGGTCGTGAAACTACTGTGTTTTAACAGAAGGATCAGAAGATCAAGTCGACACAGTTTCCAGCAAAGTTGAATGTGAAACAACAAAGATGATCATAACGGTATTTAATGGAACACTTAATCGCAACACCTTTACATACATCAACTCACATAATCCTCATAACAACTGTATGAGGCACTTAACTACCAGCACCCACTTCTAGAGATGAAGAAACCGAAATGTGGAGAGACCCCAGGTCGCTTAGCTACAAAGCAGTGCGACTAGGATTTGAATCCAGACAGTCTGGCCCCATGCCAACCTTCTATTGCTGCTGTAGCAAACTCAACCGTGCTCATGCTTTATCTGACCTGGGTCTTTGTTTAGTTAGGGTTCAGCCTGAGTTTCCCTCGAGCCCACAGGGCCTCGATGGCCTGCCACTCTGAATAATCTTCATGCCAAAGTGGCCCATCTTGGGCCCGCCTTCCCTCAGCCTCTACAGTTACATGGGTGTACATGCACTTAAAATAAGAGCCTATTATTGTAATTGAACGCTAGCGCGATAAAGTTGATTTTTTAAAAACTCACACCAGCAGGTGCAACTGATAAGAATTCCAGAATGAGAGAGCAGAGAAAAATGGAAGGAAGTTATCCTTGAACAAAAGTAGATGACAGTTTCCCAGAGTGGAAGGACACGAGTCTTCACATGAAAAGGGCCCAGCTAGTGCTCAAAAAAAAAACAAAAAAACAAAAAAACAAAACAAAACAAAAATATATATATATGTATATGTAAATGTATATGTATGTATATATGTGTGTGTGTGTGTGTATATATATATATAGTGACAAGTGACTTGCTTTCTCTCTTGCACACACATACATTACTGAAAAGTTTCAGAACAGCAAGGATAAAGTGAAAATTCCAAAGACTCCCAGAGATACAGGATTGATCAACTATAAAGGAATAAGAATCAGGCTGCCATCAGATTTCTGATAAACAACGTTGGAAACTAGAATACAATAAAGAAATACATATAAAGCTATAAGAAAACCTAGAATTTTATCTCACTGCTACTATTAGTCAAACCTCATAGTACAATAGATTTTTTCAGACATGTAAGGACTCAGAAAGTTCATCTTTGTAACTCCCTTTTTTTTATGAGAGAGAGAGAGAGCGAGAGAGCACGAGTGTGGGGAAGGGCAGAGGGAGAGAGAGAGAATTTTGAGCAGACTCCACACTCAGCACAGAGCCCGACATGGGGCTCAATCCCACAACCTTGGGATCATGACCTGAGCAGAAATCAAGAGTCGTGTGGATGTTCAACTGATTGAGCCACCCAGCTGCCCTGTAACTCCCTTTTAAAAGGCATTTCCTGGGGCACCTGGGTGGCCCAGTCGGTTAAGCATCCGACCTCAGCTCATGTCATGATCTCACGGTTCGTGAGTTTGAGCCCTGCATTGGGCTCTGTGCTGACAGCTCAGAGCCTGGAGCCTGCTTCCTATTCAATGTATCCCTCTCTTTCTTCCCCTCCCTCACTCGTGTTCACTCTCTCTCTCTTTCAAAAATAAATAAACATTTATAGCAGCACTATCAACAATAACCAAAGTATGGAAAGAGCCCAAGTGTCCATCAATGGATGAATGGATAAAGAAGATGTGGTATATATATATATATATATATACACACACAATGGAGTATTACTCGGCAATCAAAAAGAATGAAATCTTGCCATTTGCAAACTACATGGATGGACCTGGAGGGTATTATGCGAAGCGAAATTAGCCCGTCAGAGAAAGACAAATATCATATGACTTCACACGTATGAGGACTTTAAGGTACAAAACAGATGAACACAAGGGAAGGGAAGCAAAAATAATATAAAAACAGGGAGGGGGACAAAACAGAAGAGACTCTTAAATATGGAGAACATACAGAGGGTTACTGGAGGAGGTGTGGGGGGGATGGGGTAAATGGCTAAGGGGCATTAAGGAATCTACTCCTGAAATCATTGTTGCACTAGATGCTAGCTAACTTGGATGTAAATAAAAAATAAATAAATAAATAAATAAGTGAAAAAAATTATTATGCAGTTTTAAAAAGCTGTAAATAAATAAACAAATAAACAATTAAAAATTTAAAAAAATAAATAAAAAGCATCTCCTGGGGGCATCTGAGTGGCTCAGTTTGTTAAGCCTCCAACTCTTGGTTTCACCTGGGGTCGTGATCCCAGGGTCATGGGATTGGGCCCCGAGGCAGACACCTTACTGAGCACAGAGCCTGCTTAGGATTATCTCTCTCTCTCTCTGCCCCTCCCCTCCTCTGTCTCTCTCTAAAATACAAAAAATAAATAAAAGGAATTTCCTGCGGATGCAATCCAGCAAAATAAGGGAATGAATTATAAAGAAGATGTTAGATGCACCCTAGAACAGTATTGTAGAAGAGGAAATTACTTGGATTGTAGGCCTGGAACATGACGAAGTTTGAGTTAGAGCAGGTGGATGGAATGTTCTCCAGAGATTCCCCCCACAAACACACACACGCACGCACACACACACGCACACACAAAAGGTCTCCATGGATAAAATCATAAGTGAAAATTCAAAAGGACTGCTAAGGGGACTGAAGCAGTCCAGCCCCTATGGACTCTCAAAATTGATTGGCCGTGGTTTCTTTTGAGTCCCATGCTGAGGAAATGTTAGTGGTAATGGAATCAAAATTGAGCAGGAGAGAGACCAGGGACAAAGCAAGGAAGAGGTCCAGAACAAAGCAGGGGAGAGGAGAAGGCCAGAGAATCTCAGAAAGCCAGCCATTGTGAACCCTATGCCCAACGATATAGAATTAATTTCCCTTACAAACAGACAACCAGGGGCGCCTGGGTGGCTCAGTTGGTTAAGTGTCAGATTTCAACTGAGGTCATGATCTCACAGTTGGTGGATTTGAGCCCCGCATCGGGCTCTGTGCGGACAGCTCAGAGCCTGGAGCCTGCTTCAGATCCCCTGTCTCCCTCTCTCTCTGCCCCTGCCCCAGTCGTGCTCTGTCTCTGTCTCTCTCTCAAAAATAAATAAGCATTAAACAATTTTTTTAAAAAATGGACAACCAAAGTTTCTCCAGGCCAAATCTCACACAAAGTCATTATAAGAGAAAAGAAAATAAGAGGCATAACATTCGATAGACATTGAAACCCTGCCAGGAAGACCTGGCCACAACACATAAACATCACAACTTAGGGTTTCAAATGCACAACAATATATTAAGAAAACGATACAGTAAATGAAAGAACAACATATATCAGAATTTAAAACGCCCAGAAGGAGGTAACAGAACTCACCAAAGAATTATAAATACAAAAGAATCCTTGGAAAAAAGGGTAAGTAGAATGAAGGAGCGAAAAAACACAAGGGTGCCTTTTAAAATAGAAGGTAAAACGATGCTTTTTAATAATAGAAAGAAACGGAGGTAAAATGGGTCTGAGAGAAAAGATGTTGATCATAGACAAAGGATATTGAACAGAATACTGAAAACCACAATTGAAAAGTCTTCCTTGAATACAAAAATTCTTTGAAACATGCATGAAACGTGCACGATGCATGGCACACTGTAGAATACTGACCCCACCACACCAACACCAAGGCACATTCTAATAAAACTAATGGACGTTAAAGAAAAGGCAAAATCATTCGGACATCTAGAAAAACAGAGAGTTTTATTTATAAATGAATGAGGTTTAACCAACTGAAATAACTAAAGAGACATCAGCTGGACTAGTGTGTAAGGAAAATAATAAAAGTAATTAATAAACGTTAAAGTGTATTTTAAAACTTAAAAAGAAATCAGGGCGCCTGGGTGGCTCAGTCGGTTGAGCATCCGACTTCAGCTCAGGTCATGATCTCACGGTCCGTGGGTTCGAGCCCCGCATCGGGCTCTGCGCCGACAGCTTGGAGCCCAGAGCCTGTTTCGGATTCTGTGTCTCCCTCTCTCTCTCTCTGCCCCTCCCCCACTCATGCTCTGTCTCTCTCGCGCGTGCGCGCTCACTCTCTCTCGAAAATAAATAAACATTAACAATTTTTCAAAAATTAAAAATAAAACTGAAAAGGAAATCAATCTATAGAAAAAGCATGGAAAACTTAAACATGATTACCCAACAAAGCACACACCTTATCAACCTTGGCAACAGAGAAGCAAAAGAACAAGTGGAAGCGAGCTGGAGGATGGTAAGGGGTAGGACGAAGGAAGGGTACTAAGAAGTCCAGGGATTGTGGTCATTGCCAATGGATCCACAAATGGAATAGGTTCATTACGCTACTTGAAGTTACAGAGGTGATCAGTGACGCCTGCCTTTCACTCTGGAAGTCGAAAGGGCTCCTGGAGACCCCTCCTTCCTACCCTTGTTCCCAATCCAGGAGGCCCGCACGTGACCTAAATGGAAACAACTACGCGCTAAATCCGAGCATTTTCAATGTTAAGCGGAGCGATGCAAGGGCAGGATGTGCATGACTGGGGCTCATCCGCGCAAACGGCAGCCCTCTAAGCTCCAGCTGCTCCTGCCCCGGTTCCTTTCACTTAACCAGCCTGGTCTCCAGCCTCCCGTTGCAACTGCAGGCTGCCCAATACCTTGCCAATAAAAGTAAAGCCCTTTGTTGCTGTTCTTTAAGCTGCCATGATACTGTGATTTATAAGAAATATAAAATCAGGGCGCCTGGGTGGCTCAGTCGGTTGAGCGTCCGACTTGGGCTCAGGTCATGATCTCCTGGCCGTGAGTTTGAGCTCTGCATGGGGCTCTGTGCTGACAGCTAGGAGCCTGGAGCCTGCTTCGGATTCTGTGTCTCCCTCTCTCTCTGCCCCTCCCTCCCTCCTCCTCTCTCTGTGTCAAAACTAAATATTAAAAAAAATTATATCTATCTATCTATCTATCTATATTTGGTCAGGTGCACAAAATGTATTTCTTATATATATTTGTTCTTTGTCCACGGTTCTTGACTCACAGCTCCCCAGACCCTTGGAATATCCTGAGCAGTCCCACCCCCTGATTTCTGTCTGGAGGTGGAATCAATTACCAATGCATGTGTCTCATCAGCCTGTTTCTGAGATACATACTTTTATACACAACCAGTGATCTAGTAAAGAAAATGTTTCTCTGAACTCCGTGAGCCACTCTAGCAAATTAATCGAACCTAAGGTGGGGGTGGTGGGAATCTCCAATCTCTAGCCAGTTAGTCAGAAGCATGGCAATAACCTGGACTAGTGACTGACGTCTGAAGTTGGGGACAGTCTCGTAGGACTGAACCTTTCGTCTGTGGAATCTGATGCTATCTCTGGGCAGATAGTGTCCGAATTGAGTTGAATGGTAGGACACCCAGCTGGTATCCAAAACCTGCTTGTGGGTGTCATGAAATCCCCTCCCCACATCGGGATTGGTTGTAGAACCCCTTGCAGTCACGGGGAGGTTTCGGTATTGGTGGCAGTGATGGGGGTAGGGGTGAAGACAATAAAAGAACGCCAATCCAGCGGATTCCAGAATTCCTCCTGGTTCCCCTCTGGATCACTCAATTAACAGAGACCGAGAGAAGGAAGGAGGCTTTCCCAAGTCGTACACTGAATTTGTAATAGACATGGCAACTTAATACGTGAACCCAAGGAAGCTGAATGGGGGTCAGATGATGACAGGAAATGTTTTGGGGCTTTTTGCATAGAGGGTGCTGAGTGTTAGGTCACTCCTATGGTAGGAAACCAGACAGGCTAAGAGTTCTCCCCCTTTCCTAAGTTACTTCCTGCCAGCCTAGTGACAGGCCTGAAATCCCAACAGACCAATGCTTTGGAGCCCCGCCAATCGCTGGCCCAGGCAATTCGGCCGACCTGTCGGAGCACACTGATGACAAGAAGATGCTAATTACTGGAGATTTGTTTTCATAGGGAACGTGAAACTTTCTCATTATCGGAGGATTCGCATTAGTTGAATTATACAGATTCTCAATGATGACAGCACACGTTCATTTGACTGGCTTGTGCAAATACCACGTAGATGTCTTTTCCTCCTAATTGGCAGCAAAACAGAGACCAGAATGAGGCAGTAAAAACCTGAAGGAAGGTTAGGAGGAGTTCTGGAATTTCCTGGTTACGTCATGGGGATAAAGAAGTAGAAAGCAAGCTCAGGAGAAAAAAGAGGTATTAACCCTCAGAAGGAATGTTCTGTCAGCTATCAGTTGTCAGATCCCTTGTATGTGTGTGATCTCATTTGATTCTTCTAACCCTATGGGGGGGGGGGTGAGAATTATGACTCCCAGTGTCAAAATGAGGAAATTAAGATTCATAGAGCTGAAGTCACACCCCAAGGTCAACGGCAGGTCAGTGGCATGCCCAACTCTAAAGCCAATGCTATTTCCACTATTCCTGAACATCCTGTAAGTGGGTGTCCCATTATGGACTTTAAGCCCCAAGGCTGATTTTCATCCCTGTCCCTGGTCTGCAGAGCAAAGGAAATGCTGAGTGAGGCTGTGTTTTTCATACTCATTTTAATCTCAAATGTTTGACAGGTATTAGATGCTGTGGAGGATAAAAGGCCATGGCAGGGCCTTTGAAAAATGTGGTTGTATTATCTACTTAGTCGGAGCCTCTCTGAACATCAGAATTGCATTTCATTGAATATGGTAGGGGAGAGAAAGCAAGTGCCGACTTTCTCTCTAAATTGTTCCCGGGCCTTTAATATTCAGAGAAGATTGTTTGTTCTTGGGTTGGGCTAGGGAAGACGGATGGCCGTTACTGCTCCCTCTGGCTGCCTTGCTTCCTGGCTGAATATAGTGTCTGTCTGTCTTCTTTTTTTCCTCCAAAGCATTAGGCTTTGTATAAGAGAAAATGCAGTCATCTTTCCCCAGTCACGGGGTTATGTTCCTGAGAGAGGGAGTGAATTCAGAATCTACAAAGAGACAAAGTCAAGGAAATCTCAGGGGAGTTACAGGGTTCTGTCCCCTCTCCCGATTTTGAGGGCAGGTATGATGGCCCAGTAGACTGTGAGCCTCATTAGGGCTGGGTGTCTCTCTCTCTCTCTCTCTCTCTATATATATATATATATATGTATGTGTATATATATATATATATATATATATATATATAATACGTGAATTTACTCACGACCCTGTGCCCAGCACTTAGCACAGGGCCTGGCACATGGTTGGCATTGAACCATTCTTTCATTCTACGGATGAAAGAATTTCCTGTCGTCTTGTGAGATATACGAGGTTATGAGATTGTTGAAGGCAGAGACGGTGTCTTATTTGTCTTTGGATTTCCTTCCACAGCCTGGCACAGTATAGGTTATTAGTAAATGTTGGATGAAAAAACCTTTTGCCAGAAAATCTAAGGCCGGCCCACTCATTCCTCAGCTCTCTCCCTGTTCTTCTGGACTCCACTTTGCTGTCCAGAGTCCTGAAACGCCCTTTTCCTTTAGTAGTTTCCTAAGGGGCCCAACTGAACCCAGGGTATCCAGCACCTTCACGAGAAATGAGAGTTTTCCAAACTAGGAGCTTTTTCATCACCGGAGGAAAACTGATTTTGCCAGAGGCCCGTCTTTGCTATGCAGAGTAGGATTTCAGCGTGGAGAAATGCATCCCATAGCTCGATTTGTATTGCCTGTGCTGTATTGTGTTGTATCGTCTGTATTGTCCTTCAAAGGGTGTTCGGGCTTGGGCTGGATGTGGCTGCAGCCTGGGGCCACTAGTAACAATTGTATCACTGTAACATTTCTAAGCCACTGGTAACATTCTGCTCTGTGCAAATGAGGGCTTCAAACAGGGATCTTTGAATCAGCCTGGGGAGGGGAGATGCTTGGGTTAACTCTGCTGCTCTGTTTTGTCTGTTAGACGTGCATGAGAAATGTTGAAGTCTCAAAGAAGTTTTTAAAGAATAAAATAGAATAAACTACGTGACTGTATTAGAGTTCACCAGAGAAAAAGAACCAAATGGATGAGCATATATAAAGACACAGATTTGTTATAAGGAACTGGCTCATGCAGTTACGGAGACGGGTAAGTCTAAGTCCAGAGTGTGGGCTGGCCGGCTGGGGACCTGGGAATGCCAATGGCGCAGAGGAAGTCCACGAGCTGTCAGCTAGAGAATTCTCTCTTATGGGGAGTGTCCATCTTTTGGTTCTACTGAGGACTTCAGCTAGTTGGGTGAGGTCCACCCTCATTAGGAAGGGAATCCTGCTTTACTCAGATTCCACCAACTTAAATGTTAATTTCATCCAAAACACCCTCCCCCAGACACCCAGAATAGTTGGCCAAATATCCTGCACCCTGGGGCCCTGTCAACTTGAAATATAAAATTAATCATGGCGACAGAGCTCAACAAATGACAGTTTTACTTTCTTTGCCTTTTCATGGTGATGATACAGTCCACATTGGTTAAGAGCAACCAAAAGGCTTATCTATTTAATGAGAACATGCTTTAGGCGTATGATTCCAGTATTCCTGTTTTAACGTGCAAACGATTGAGATTTTCACGCTAAAAGAGGACTTCTAATACCTAGAACCGAAAGCATGCTGACCTTGTCTTGTGTCTAAAAAGGACATTAGCCCTTCGGGGCACCTGGGTGGGTCAGTTGGTTAAGCGTACACATGTTTAATTCCCAGCTTTCTCGAAGTTTCAGGTGGGGTTGCCAGCTTCGGTACAGCAAAGAGCAGTAGTGGTAGGATTGGTTTTCCAAAGCTGGTAGAGCAAATTCAGTACAAGAAAGACTTCTGGAAAAATCACTCCCTTTTTATCTCCTTACGGGAATAGGATGGCAGAAACCCAAGAACGTTTGCATTAGACGAATACTGCCTTCCTGTCTATAGCACCCAATGCTTTAAAAAGAAGGAAATGAATAAATACATACTCTTTTCTTTCCCCAACACTTCTTGGATGACAGAGACCGTGCTGAGCACTTTCTGTGGATTGTTCACTTAATCGCCACACCCCTAGGAGGTAGGTTCCTGCTACACAGAGGATATTTCTTCTTTTACATTTTGATATGTGGGGCCCATAGAGATGAGCCACTTGCTCAAAGTCGTACACGGCTAGTAGGCGGTAGAAGCTGGATATGAACTCAGGCTGGTCGGACTGCATGATCTCCCCGGAGGAGACCTTGGCCCAGATTCTCCTGCCGCCAGGTCGCACCTGGTCCCCCTGCTCGGTGCCCCCACAACCCCTCCGGGCCCTTCTCGGGCACAGCATCTGTTGAACGACACTGTAAGTTTTCGTCTATACCTCTGGCTGTTCAGTTCACCAGCGACTCGGCGGAATTCTTTGTAAATGCTTGTTGAATAGATAAATGGATCCAGGCAAATTATAAGCTGCGGTGGCGTATTTCTGCACTGGACCCGCGTGTGATTCTGATTGACGGTGCACACTTTTAGCTCCAAATTGCACACTAGCTATAAAGATCTCCCACTGAATGCCTGCTCATTTCTTGCCTGCAGTTTACTGCTCTCTGCCATGACAAGTCCCTTTCACATCCCAAAGATCCTTTTTATTAGCGAAAAGTTTCCTTGAACCAGGCTGACCCCGTCTTCCTTTTCTCAGCCTGGTCTCCTTCTATCTTTCCCTCTTGTAATTCTTATTTGTCCCCTGGAACTCATTTAAACAATTAGTCCCCATGCCGGGTGTTAGCCATTTATGTTTGGTATGCTGGCTTGATCCGGGTTTGCTCTGAAAAACATTCCATATTGATTTTAAAATGGAGGGCCGGTGTTTGCCGCATTTATCAACTCTGTCGGGCACAAACATGCTTTCTTCCTGTCAGGGCAGATTAATAACCAGCAAGCTTTCCAACAGGTGTAAAATGGGCCCTACCTCACTGATGACGCATTGTCTTCTGGCTTTTGTTCTGACTTACTTTGGTTTTTTTTTGCTCTCAATAAGTTAATTATCTGTGATTAAATCTTCGCATCCAACCGCTGCATGATGGACACGTGTATTCTTTGGCATTTTCTCGGTGCAGAAACTGGTGCCCCCGGTGAAGGATCTGTAAACACTACTTTACCGCTGGGGTTTCTCTCTTTGGGGGAGGGCAGCAGAAGGGAAACCACTGTTAATTTCCCTGAAATGTCACAGGAGAGGTAGGTCGGAAATTTGACATTTGACATTTGATGTATAACCCCCTCCAACTTAAATTTCATGACTTTGTGTAAAATAAGCTCAGAAAGACGGCTCTCCCCAGGAGAGGGGGCATATCCTAAATTGGGACCCTCGGCTATGTTTGGCGATTAACTTCTTCTCCTCCATTCTCTTGAGAGGACCTGAAATCCCTGAGACTCCCTGAAGAAATCCCGGCCAACAGGTTTTGCATGATTTAGGAGGGTGATTACCGATGGCCTGTCGGCCTGAAGGTCATCTAGAATGCCAGGTAATAAATCTCCAGAGCTCTTCCCGTGATGAATAAAAGCAGCCTTCTTGACACTTTCTTTCCAGGCTCTTTTCTCCACCCCTCTTTTCCCCCATCAAACTAAAGGTGAATGCCACATCTTAGCCTTTTGGCTTTGAGCATCGACAGAGGCCTCCAACTTTGTGTGAAGAAGGACATCCCTGGCCCAACTGCCGAGGTCCATCCCCCTTGTTTCTTCAACTACACAGTGGCGGGGGCGGGGGGTGAGAAAGATCTTTTGGACCCTCGTAGCTGACTTTGTTCTCTTGCTCAGCTGTAGTCAGCACAGGCCATGAATACTACTCTCAGGAAATGGATCTTGGTTGTGTTGGCCCCGTCGGCTCTGGGTTGACAGCGACAGAGAGCCTCAGTGTCCAGAGGTGAGGTGGACCTCTCATCACAACCCCAGTGGGTTGAATTCGAGGTGATGGGTTCCTACAAGCCCTCGCCAAACTGCAGAGATGTGAGCTGCTCCAGCCTCCTTAAGAAATTGGGAAAGAGCTGTGCTTGGTATTTTGGGAAGCAGCCCCACCCCGTTCCCTGGTGCATTATGGGGGCAAGCCGTTCTACTTCGGGGGAGGGGGAAAGAGCACTCAGGGATAGTGTGTGCGCTGGGGTGGGGGGAGCTCCACGGCCCTCACCTGACTTTCAGTACGGCCAACTGGTGTCCTCTCGAAAGAACACAGGGCTTTTTACTTCTCAGAACGGCAATTTGGCTCTGGCGGGAGAAAGGCATCAGATTACTTTCTAGGATAGGGACACGATTAATGAAAATAATAAGCCGGTTTAATTATCTTCTCATCTACCAGTTACCGCCTTTTCAAAGGGCTCTGCGGCAAAGCTGTTGACCAGAGTAGCTATTTACTCTCAGGCCGTTTCGTAGCAGTTATGTCATAGTGGCTTTATTCTTCATTCGTTTTCCCAGAACAGCAGAGCTGAAAGGGACAGATATTAAGGCCAATTTTCTTATTTTACAGCTGGGAAAACTGACAAACCTGTTGAATGGAAAGATCTTGCTTACGGTCATATGGCTAGTTCGCAACAAAGGTACGACTAGAAGAGAGGTCTTCAGATCCCGGTCTAGTGCTCTTTCCGTACTTGACCCCCTCATGAAGGTTGCCTTTGTACAAAACCCCCAATGTAAATTCTATTCCTAAAGTTTCTAGACCAGAACGTGCCACCAAAGCTCCCCTGCCCCGCACATCCACGAATACATGCCAAATACCGTGCTATGGCCAAACAGTTTCAACGAACAAAATCCCAAAGTCCTGTCCCTAAGGAGACCACCGAGAAGCAATTCCAGACAGAGGCACTTTTCTCTGGTAATGTGCTCATTTTTTCATCTTGCCACCTGATACAATGTTTGGGGATGTGGCTCCATTCTGCCTGGACTTAATTGCCATAATGGCGGCAATCTCAACGTTTCAAGGAGTCGCAGATGAGGTAGGGCTTTGTAGATGAAAGGTAGACCCTACCCCCGCATCTGTGAGCTGAGCTACCAAGCTGAAATTAGGTGAAATATCCCCGAGTAGATTTTCCCTTTTATCCCTTTAGAAACCTCTAGACACTGCTTGCTGTGCACATATCTGGCTTAACCCTCTCTGTGTCAGACTGCAGACCGTTCTCAGATTCTCCTTCCTCTCCAAAAAGGCCCAAGTTCTTTCTCAGGATGTGACACAGACAGGCATCCTGGGACAGAAACGAAGCTAGAAGCAGAAAGATCGGTACGACAGTCAGCTCCTTTGGCCTGCTCCATACCTCACCAGGCTCTCAACCCCGGTACTTGGCTCCAACTCCTGAGGCCCCTCTTAGTGAATATCACTGTCCACTTGGTTGCCCGAGGCAGAGGGCTGAAGGTCATCCTTGATTCAGGCCTCCAACCCATCACAAAACGCGGTGGGATCTCTCTCCTTAATGTCTCCTACGCTTCCCTCTTTCTCCCAGCCACCATCTGGTCTATAACAATCTCTTGCATCAGGCCATTTATTCATTTGCCCCCTCCAGTGGCCATGAGCTCAGAAAACTTCCCAAGCTTTCCTTCTTCCCGTCCTTTACCCGTTCGTCCTCGTCAGTCCAGCCCTTTTGGCCACTTTTGTGCTACCCTACCCGTTTCCTTCACATCCTACGCTCTGAGCTGGAGTTCTGGGCTGTGTTTCTCACCGTTCTTCTACTTCTCTGATCCAAGGGAGGAAGGAGAGAGACTGTGTCTGCTCCATGGGGTCCGGGAGGTGAAGGGGCTGAAGCTGTCTTTGTCTGTCATTGTACTCCCAGCGCCCAGCACACAGTAGCATCTCAATAAATGTTTCCTGAGCAAAGGCTGAGATCCACAGTAGACCCTATGGGTGTATGCATCGTGGTGACTGAATTCTTAATTCATAGAAAGTGGGTGGGAAAAAGTCTTAGACTACAACAGATTAAATCTCTCCATCTTACCAGTGAGAAGACACAGGTCAAAAGTGACCAGGTACGTAGCTAAGATCACGCAGCAAGTTCGTGGCCCGAGCCTGGACTCAAGTCCGGCTTCCCGGTCCCACTGTTGTTTCCCCGACGCCAAATCTCCCACCTCAGGCTTAAACCCAAACGAGAGTTCCCTATAAAGATTTATGAAAGTCAGGCCTCTTGGGGCACCTGGGTGGCTCAGGTGGGTAAGCGTCCAGCTCCTGCTTTCGCCTCAGGTCACGATCTCACAGTTTGTGGGTTTGAACCCCACGTCGAGCCCAGAGCTGTCAGTGTGGAGCCTGTTTGGAATTCATTCTCTCTCTCTCTTTCTCTCTTTCTCTCGCTCCAAGTAAATAAATAAACTTAAAAAAATAAGCTTAAAAAAAAAAAGAAAGTCAGGCCTCTTAGTCCATGCTCAGAGTGTATGTTTTGATGCGTTTTTAAACAGCACTGACATGAAACTTGTCACAGAGCTTCCCTTCCACATTCCCCTATACGGCTAATTTTTTTTTCTTTTTTGCAACAAAATCAAGCTTCTCAAGGGCTCTGTATTTTTTAACACACAGAAATGAAGCCTATCAAAGCCAGATGCGCTAGATAACTATAGGTAAATACCTCACTTGCTCTAGAGTCAGAGAATTCTGTTTGGTGCTGATTTAATAGATTGGGGGGGGGGGGAATCAGCCAGGAAATTCAATAACGAGCACCCGCTCTTTGCAATAAACTTGCCGGGAAACAAGCAGAAGAAGGAAAGGAATTAATTTAGACGTAAGTGACATGATAACCGCCTGTCTGCCGGGAAGGCTTGAAGCTGCTCCAGTGTCACGCACAGCCCTTTGTCTTCTCCTGCCCGCGTCTCTAGGTCACGAACCCGGTGTTCTGTTTCAGGCAGCAATGGAGCTTGGTACAAGATCCCTTCACCGCGCTTAGTGTGGTCTTTTTTGTTTATTCTCCAATCCCACGGCGCGCACAGAGAAGGAGGGTCACGCCAAAGCGGTGAAGCGATTGTGAGGAGTCGCTGGGTTTGTCGGGGGCAGAGGCAGGGACAAGACGCTTCCGACACAGAGTCCAGTCCTCTTCTGTGACTGCCATCTCACCGCTGAAGGAGACACCCTGCAAGACAGTTTCTTCCCGGTTCTTTTTCGCCCAACTTATGGGCCTAAGATATATTCCAGGGGAAGCAACGAAAGGGCATCACTTTAGTTCGGTGTTGGCAATATGGAGCCCTACACGGAATAATGAGATCGGTGTGTCCGTTTCTTTCTTCCGGTTCATGATAGTGATGCCAAGAAAGAAAGAAAGAAAGAAAGAAAGAAAGAAAGAAAGAAAGAAAATGTGGACCCTGCGATGACATTTCCCAGGAAAGATCTGGACACCAAAGTGTTAGAAATGGGAATAGATTTCCACAGGCAGCAAAGTCCTAGTCATTTTACGCTACATCCCGGGGGTTGGCAAGTTACGGCCTACAGTCCAAATGTGGCCACTAGGTATTTTTTAAAGAAAGTTTTATTGGCACCCAGCCACAGCCATTCGTTTCCGGATGTTCTACGGCCACTTTCACATGCCAACAGCACGACTGAGTTTTTGTGGCAGAGATGGCTGCCAAAGCCTAGCTTATTCACCCTCTGGTCCTTTCCAAAAAGAAGCTTGCCGACCCCTGTGTTAAGAGAAATCAAACGCTAACCCCACTCATGACGAGAGGTTCCTTTTGTCAGGCTCGGGAAGTTCTATACAGGACAGAAATCACTGGGGCTTGGAAGAGATTCCACCTTGCTGAAGACCCCCGAGCAGGTTTGTGGGACTGGGTAGTGGGCCTGGGATGGGCGTGAACATTTTTTCTTGCCGTTCTTTACGAAATCAGTCTTAAGCCCTCATTTCCGCTGTGAGAAGGTCTATTCTAGTGACTTCCAACTATTTAACATTTCCTGGCAGGATTCTCTTCGTTACTGGTAATATAACATCAGCCCAGCGCCAGAGGGTTAAAGGGCAATGAAATCAAGAGCCTGCACCAGAGACTTCGGAGATTAGGGGTGTGCCTGCCCCTCAAGTGCCCTGTTTCTAACATGTTCTATCAAGCAGGGCCGCCAACATATGATGTGTGAGGGATCTAGCCCCCTGGCATTTTCTGAAGATCATGCACATACAAAGATCTGGGCGAATTCAAAGCAGTATTGGCCTTGAAGGGGCTACGGTCTGTGAAGTCTCTGCAGACATTTTTGTAGGGATCCCCAAGTGGAAGCTCACATGCACTGTGGTCCATTTCATGGCCCTGGACATCAGTGTTAGCAAGGTAGAAACGGGAACCTCACTTCCCTCTCCTAGGAAACAACCTGCTTCCTACAGAAAGCCTTGACGGGGTCTGGCCGAAAGGAAGCTACATTTTCGGAATGCCAGATGGGGTTGCGGGTGAAGGCAGAAGGGTCGAGGATAAAATGTCAGGAAGCCTCCCCGCCAGGAGCTATAAGGTGTTGGCTCTCCCGCAGCCTCCTCGTTGCCTACTCGTACTCCATTCATTTTCTAGCGCTGCCATCACAAAACACAACCTGGGCGCTTAACCCACGGAAATGTATTCACCCATGCATGGGCAGGGGTGGTACCTTCTGAGGTCTGCAAGGGAGAACTCTATTCCCCGGCTCTCTCCCAGTCTGTGGCAGTTTCCTGGCTAGGGCTCCAACCTGCCTTCACCTTCCCACGACATTCGCCCTCTGTGTGCGTCTACGTCCAAATCCCCCCTTTTGATAAGGATACCAGTCACATTGGATTTAGGTCCCACCTTAGCGCAGTGTGACCTCACCACAGTCATTTTATCTGCAGAAACTCTATTTGTACATAAGGTAACATCCTGGGGTTCGGACTTCGACGTACGAATGGGGGAGCACGATTCAACCCCAAACACCCACCTACCAATTCTCGGCCACCCGTCCTTCACTCCCACCTCTTTAGGGTTCTACGTGTCTGCCTCTAATTCTGGGCATGTCCCAATACCGGTAGAGCTTGTCATAGGACTGAAGCCAGAGGGCGTAAGGTATATAGTCATCCTTCATTGGAACTCTGTTACTTCTTGGGTACATGAACCTGGAAAAGTTACCTAATGTCTTAAGGCTTCAGTTGCTGCACTGGGGAACTGGGAAGAGTAACGTTCTTGACTTCATGCGATGGTTGGTGTGGACCACATTACATAGCCTGACCCGTAATAGCAAGGCTCAATGAACAGTAACTATCATAATTATCTGTAACAGCTCACTATGGCTCCAGCGCTGGGAATGACCTTGGCCTCGGAAGACAAAAGGAGAAAGCTGAAGGGAGCAGGTCTGAGAAAAGTTCTTTCCTTTGTCCAAAAGAATATTCACCGAGCTAGGTAGTCTTGTAGGGCCCGGAGACTCAATGTAGACAACAAAGTTCCCGCTCTCAAGGAGCCGACAATCCAGTGGGAGAGACAGACACGATACGAAACAAGGAAATCCATGCGATCAAATCGGAGAGCGGCAAACGCCATGAAGAAAAATAACATGGGGCCAGGGGGTACATAGTGAAAATGGCTGGCTAGGAAACAGTCCTGAGAGGGAACAGGAAGTTGCTGAGCAGCACAGGGAAGTGACTCAGTGACATTTATCCTCATCAATTGACTTAGATGTGAATATTGATTCCAATTCACCCCTTTTTTTTTCCTGCTGAGTTCTTACGTCTCTTCAAATCAGCACCATCCTACTGAACGCTTCCTTCTGCCCTCCCCAGCGTTCCTGATGATTATGTCTCCGATGCTAGTCCCTTCCACTGGGCTGTTGGCTCCTGAGAGGCCGGGTTCCTATCTCACACTTCTTTTGTAACGGTCTCACTTTTCACACAGGGCTGAAACAGGTAGTCTCTCCAGCATACTTGTGTATTAAATGATTTACGGAGAAAAAGTTCCTCTGTTTTTATGGGAGGCAGTGGCGAGAGCAGAACTTCTAAATTTACCAGACCTCTCTTCAGAGCAAAAAGGGCACATTCTGATTTATATAATAACACTAGCCATCAGGTACTCCGCACTTACCACGTCAGGTGTTGTTCTAAATGCATTTTCTGTACCTGAACCCATTTCATTCCTGCTGCTACCCTTGCGGTGAGTAATGTTATCCCCATTTTACCGGTGAGGACAACGAGGCCCAGACACTTGAAGTAATCTGCCCAAGGTCTTGCTACCTAACGCCTGAGCTCGACTGAGGCGTTGGGATCTGTCTACAATGTAGCTGATAAGACCAAATGGCCTGAGAGTAGGTGTAGCAAAGTGGCCGAGGGATTGACTTTGGGGTCCGATTGACCTGGGATCAAATCCCCTCTCTGCAATTTCAGAGATGTGCCACCTTGAGCGAGTAACTTTCCTTGTCCAAATCTCAGCATCGTCATCCATAGAATTAAGAATAAAAGTAGCACCCAGCTAATATGACAATCAAATAAAGTAGGTGGTCTCTCCACGTTCCGACTGTTGATCCGGAGCTTGTTTCTGATCAAGCTGGGGTGGAGAGGAGAGGCATGGGAAATTATTTTCTAGGTTCCCGTAGGGCCCACCAAAATGTATAAGGCAGGGCACAAATACACCTCGTTAGTGTTTCTTACAAGCAGAGGGAGAGCAGCCCATGTGTCAATTAGCATACGATTACGGGGCCACATTTTTAGTCCTCTCTGCCCTCTGCTTCTCACAGCAAGGAGAGGGGACCAAAGCCCACAGTATACGACTAAAGGGTCTGAAGCAAAAGACCATTCCCAGATACGGCTTCTCTTTGCGTGGTCTCTCAAAAGGCATTGCAGCCTTCTATCACGCTGGCCTCTTGGACCCCAGCCCGCACACAGATGGCCGGCGATCTAAGGGGCCTCTCCGGGAAACTGTGGCAGCCAGTCAGCAGCATTTGTTGAAAGATAACTCGCTAACTTTATTTTAATCTTACTGTTCCCCCTGGGAAACCTATCTTAGTCATTTTATACATATTTTTGAAACAGTCTCAAACTGACACAAAAGATTCAAATACAGTCAATAAAGTACACAGAGCGGTTTCTCCCCCGAGTCACTTGAGAGCAAGTTGCCATCCTGATGCCCCAGTGCATTACTTTGATTCGGTACTTCCTATAAACGAGGGCATTCTCCTATACAACTACGATGTGACCCTTTAAACCCGGGAATTAATGTTGATATATAATTAGAATCTAATTCTTAGATCCCAGCCAAGCTTCACCAGTCATGTTGTCCCAATCATGTCCTTTATTTTTTTTTATTTATTTTGAAAGAGAGAGAGAGAGAGAGAATGAGTGGGGGAGGAGCAGAGAGAGAGGGAGAGCGAGAATCCCAACCAGGCTCTGCACTGTCAGCATGGAGCCCCACGTGGGGCTCAAACTCACAAACTTTGAGATCATGACCTGAGCCAAAATCAAGAGCCAGGCGCTTAACCAACTGAGCCCCCCAGGCGCCCCCCAATCATGTCCTCTAAAGTAAAAGGATCCAGTTCAGAACTAAGTGTTATATTTCGTTGTCATGCCTTTCTAGTCTCCTTCTATATAGTCCCTCGGCCTCTCTTGGACTTTCTAGATCTTGACACTTTCGAATATTTCCAGCTAGCTGCTTTATGGAATGCCCTTCCATTTGAGTTTGTCTCATGTTTCTTCATTATTCGATTCAAGCTGTGCATCTTTCACAGCAACACCACACAAGCGATGCAACTTCTCGTTGCATCCTATTGGGAAGTCCTAGAAGAAACGAGTTGTAGGGTTGGCCATCATAGTTGGCTCCCGCTTCATTACAGGTTATGACAAACACCCGGTTGCACTTAACCCTGGGCTCAGAATGCACAAAGTGATCTTGACAGGTGCTTGAGGCACCTCCACACTAAAGTCTACTCAAGTATGGCCTTCACCTGCCTTTGCAGCTTCACATCCTATGATACAGGTACACCACACCAATTTGCCTTTCCTCCACATGCCCAGGAACGCTTCCCCATCTCCGTGCCTTTACCCACAGGGTTCCCTTTGCCCCCCATCTCCACTCCATTCCTGCCCGTGTCTCACGTGAAAGGCTATCTGTCTTTTGGGGGCCACTTCAAATGCCACGCTCTGTGTGAAGTTTTTCTCAACTCCCCTTCCCTAACTTGGAATTTCACCTTTCCTCTAACATATGCTGCTTTTAAAATTTTTTAATAGTCATATTATCCCTGATCCTAAAATTAGATAATAGACTATGAGCTTTGTGTTCTCCATCTCTGTTTTGTCCTTAATCCTGCCCCACCCTCCACCTGTAACTGACTGACCATTTAATATAATGCTGTGTGTGTCATAATAATAGCTAATATTTTTTCACTGTGAACCATGCACAGGCACTGTTCTAAGTTGTCTGCATAGACTATTTCGTTTAATACTTTTCACAGCTACATAAATTAGGGGACTATCATTGTTGCCATTTTATAGAAAGTAACTCAACAGTAATAGATAATAAATAAATACCCACCGGTGGCAAGAATCATTTCATGAACTCAAGACATAATTAACAAAAAAAATTATTATACTCTGGTACCCTGAGGGCCCTCTAGTCCCTGATCTTAAAAGCACTGTTTCTAATTAGAGGATAAGATTCACTATTGGGCAGGAAAACTATAACTAAGCCATTGAAAAATGAAAGTCAGAGGCCAAGGAATTTCATTGAGAGAGAGGGGGATGCCTGGGTGGCTCAGTCGGTTAAGCATCTGACTCTTGGTTTTGGCTCAGTTCATGGTCTCACATTTCATGAGTTCAAGTCCCGCATCAGCCTCTATGCTGACAATGTGGGGCCTGCTTGGGATTCTCGGTCTCCCTCTGTCTCTGCCCCTCCCCCGCTCACTCTCTCCGTCTCTCTTGAAATGAATTAACCTAACAAGACGAAAATAAAAAAATCTAGACATAGAGGAAAAAAAAGGCAGGTGATGCGTAGAAAGCAAAGCACCGAGAGAGAGGTAAGGTTGCAACAAAGGTTGCAAGCACCTGAGACCCACAGACAAATCCCAAGCATAAGAGACAAACTCAGCAAAGAGCCCTTTGTCAACATGGAGAACAGGACTGGTCCTTGGGGCCCAGCGGCTCCCTACAGTTGTCTCATGAGTAGCGCCTCCGGGCACCCCTGGGAACATAGGGACCACAGTAACCTCATACCCAGAGTTTACTCTCTGTGTCTCTAATCAATGGTCTTTGTGTCCAGCCCTGAATGAGCTGGCTTTCTCAGTATACGAAGGCCAGACAACCTACATAAGGGATGGTTAAGATGTGGAATTTCAGAGGAAGTAGCTTCTGGCCAGTCACCTTGCCTGTGCGAGCCCCAATTTTCTCATCCTTAAACTGGGATTAATACCCATGCCACCTGTCTCATGGTGACCGCAGAGCACACAGAATTGCTAACTTACGTCAGGGTAAATAATTACCAGATTCCCTGGACCATGATGGGTTTGGGGGGGGGGGGGTCACGAAGGCAATGGTGCTCCTGATGGAAGAATCCACTGCCTGTTGGGAGGAATTAATACACTGGTGGAGCCCCAGGTCACGTTTCCAGCTCTGGTGCCAACTGATTTATCATGCTGGGTACTTTTGTTTGCCCAATTCTTTTCAAAAAAAAGCCTTATTGATCAGGAAAACATTTTAGAGCTGATTGGGCGGCTTTAAATCCCATTCTTTTATGAGATTTTCTTTTTACCTTGTCTTTAGCAATAAACTTGGACAGAGATGGATGGTAAGGAGTGCTAAAATAAAACCGAACTGTAACTTCGAGTGATTTCACAGCCAAGATGGGGTTCTTTCCTCATATTTATGACAGTATGCAGTGCTGGAAACTTCCACAGGGCAGTAGGGCCTGCCTAATTAGCTGGGGAACTGGAGATTGTCCAGGCTTTATCTAAGTGGGGCAACCTAATAGTTCACCTCTGCCTCAAGTGGCTTAGAGAATTGAAGACAGTCCCAATTTCACCCTGAACCTCCACTTTGCTTTGCCTAGGACAACTGAGTCTATAAAGCGTAAGCTTACCTACCCAGTCACTCTCCCTTTGCATTTCACCCTGGCCCTGTCCAGATCAACCTGGCTTTCTGTGTAGAAGTCAAAATACTACGAGTCACGAGAAGCTCAGGAATGTCTGTCTCTAGAGTAAAAGCAAAAGAACAACGTGGACTACTTCAAGCTCATGTGAGAAACTGAGGCTCCTGAGTGAGAGGGCCCAGCAGATGCCTACCTTTTAGTATTTTCTTACAGTGACTGGATGTTGTATGGCATGTTGTTGACAGGATCTTTCAGATTACTGTGCTCCACTGTCTTTCAATAGCAGAATCTACAATCCAAAGAAAAATTTACATGGAAATTCAACGTATACTACTATATATATATATGTGTGTGTGTGTGTGTGTGTGTGTGTGTATGTATATATACATATATATGTGTGTGTGTGTATATATATATATACTATAGAGTATATATATATGAGCAAAGTAGATTTGATTGAAATTGAGGGTGTCAAGGAATCTACCCTCTCACTACCTTGAGAGTTCCAGAGGCACCTTCTAGAAGTTTCCCTGAGCCTTAGCTTCTTCCTTTGTAAAATGGAAGAATGCCAGTATCTACCTCCTAGGGCAATTGTGAAGACCAAATGAGATAACATATTAAAGAATTTGCATCGTGTCTAACGAATAAAAAACTTCCAGTAAAAGGGAATATCCTTCTCTTCTCATGCCCCTGGGCCTGTCACTTTGGAAACAGGAGAACCACGTCCCAGAGAGTGAAGTGATTGCCCTCAGTCAGAGAGCAAGTTGATACTGGTCCCAATACAGCCTTCCCGACTCCCTCCCACTCCAGTGACCATGGGTGTTCCTCACTCCCTCCCTCCTTGCTGAAACCGTGACGGAATAAAAAGGTGCCTGGTCCCCAGTGCCTCCGAGATGCTATCTGGTTGAATCCTGAGAAGAGAATAAAGAAAGTTGCCCTCCAGGCATCACATAGATAAGGAAGGAAGGAGCCTGGGTGTTTTTCAAGCACAATCACAATCTGTTGGTTGTAAGTCATCCTAAATCCATAGATTTCTAAATTCATAGAGTCTAAATGATAGGGACAGCCTCCCAGCAAGCCAGCACGCCTAGACAGGAAGCGACTTAACAGAGACGCAGCTTATAAAGTCACGGAAAGCATTCTACACCACCTCTGCATAATAGCAAAACCATTAATCAAGGCATGAATGTTGAGACACTTCCAAAATGGCAGAGCCCTGCGTATGTGATCCGGCCTCATTGGTCTTTGCACACAGCTTTGGATGCCTTTCTAAACTGAACAGTCCTTGCCCGTTAGCATTTGGTGATTTCAGGCAAACGAGAATCAGAGGGACCCCGAAAGCACTCTCTATTTCTGTATGTTTTATCATTGTAGAAGTGTATTTAAAGTAGTCCAAGAGGCTCTTCTGTAGTGTCTCTGTACCTTCAGCCATTTTTTCAAAAAAAGAGTAATTAATATGTCATCACCATTGATCATGCGGAATCTTCCCACTCTCCCCACACCAAAATGGAATGTCATTTAGGATCAAATAAGATTCTCATTTCCATACTCTGGCTGAGATTTGTAGTGTGGGCTAGGCAGCTTGAAGGGAGGCTTTGGCGTTCCTCTCAGCCAGGCCTCCCTGCTACTGCACGATAAAGCCATCTCGTCCATAAATGGAGACACTTTGCATATTGGTTAGAAACTCCTCAGGCATGCCAGTAAATTGTACCAGCCCTGCCAATAAGCACAGATAATCTATGCCGCCACTTTCCCATGAGCCCAGGGCCAAATGTTTCCCGTGTCTGTTCAAGATGAATGTGCCTCTAATGGATGATGACATTCTTTTTTCATTTACAAACACAGAAACCCATGAAATCCGGTAGAATGGCAGATAGAATTCAGATGATAGGATGTAATTCTATATGCAAAGAATTGTTTGGGGGGAGCAGGATTCACACCTTGGAACGTATCGGTTATATTGCTGGAATAATGGAGCCTAGATTTCTGTGGCCCGTGATTTACCATGGTAAGTTAGAGTAAGAGGTGGAAGGGGACACCTGGCCGGCTCAGTCAATAGGGCATGTAACTCTTCATCTCCAGGTCATGAGTTCGAGCCCCACGTTGGACACAGAGCCTACTTTTAAACAAGGAAGGAAGGAAGGAAGGAAGGAAGGGAGGGAAGAAGAGAATAAGGGGTAGAGGTCATTGTGACTTTCTTAATACCAGTTGTCTTGTAGGTTGTCATAATACTTCTGATTCTCACCTCTAATTAGACAATTATCAATTGACAAGGAAATGACTTCTTGGATTTATGAAGGCTTGGAATCAGATGTGACTTTTCATAATTGAAAAATGGGTAAAAATGAATTGCTAAAATGAGACATCGTTTGGAAATTTCATAAAACATGGAATAATAGACCTGAGAGGGACTTTCAAGGTAAAACCAGTCTAGTGGTTTCCAATATGGTGTCATGGGGCTCCTATAGGCTTTCTAAGCCAATAATAAGATATCGGGAGCTATTTTCCACTGGAAACCCTCGCTTCTCAAAAATAAAGTTACACAGGCTACCTAGAACATCGAGTGTCTTGGCTTTGGGCTGAAGTTTTATGAAGGTTTAATTGGTCACCGCACATTCATCAGAATCTCTTATTGACAGATCCCTATATAGTTAATCACTTATATAGGAGGAAAGAAATTACTACTTACTAAAAAGCAGTTTGTATAGTGGGTTTAGTATTTCAAACCATGGAGTCCATGGTATTATTGAGGGTGAGAATAAGGATTTATTTTAAAGTCTTCGGTTGTGAGAAGGTTGTAATTCCCTGAACTTAGCAAAAAGCCTTATTTTAAATATGATCAAACGGAGGCACAAAACAGTCCTGTCCCTCGTTGGTCATCCTGGATCATTTATAAACGCAAACGTAACAGCTTATGTATTAATAATGCCTGTCGCAACACCTCCACTAACACATTCCTTTTCTCTGTAATTGGCCCTTTAATCACTCACTCTACTGAGGAAAGACGTTCCAAATTTATGAGTCACCTAAGTCTTTAGTCGTTATTCTTAAATTCCCCCGTCCCATTTCATTCACTTTTCTTGGCCATTGTCTACACAGTTGAATGGGTCTATCATTTTAACTGAATTGATTAGTCAATGCAGTTAAAATATGACAGGGCATTTCATCCATCCCAGTGGAGTCACGCTACATGCAGCAAAGTATAAATAGATCAGAAACCCACTTTGTACTGGTAAAATCTCAGCAACTCCTAGGCTGAACATAGTAGACCAGGCATATGGTATTTTATCGCTAACCCAGAAGAAAGAAGGGACATCCGGCTCCTTAGAGACCTTCTGTTTCTAGTTAGCAACATCCCTACTTTCCCCTTCTGTCTTCGGCCAAGTTTCCCAAGAAACAGACCGGGAGAGGAAAATTTGCGTGCAGGTGTTTCCTTGGGTAGTGCTGTCTGAAGAGCACCGAAAAGGAGCGGAGGAAGCAGGACTCAGAGCAGAGCGAGGTTCTACTGAGAGGCGGCTGCAACAGAGGCCTCAGCTGATCTGATTCAGAGTTCTAGAGCTGGGCCGGGCCTTTTGAATTGTTCCCAACAGACATAAGGGGTCCTGGCTTTCTACACCCACACTGCCAGGCACTGGACGGGGTTGTCCCTGGGGAGTCAGAGTAGCCTTGGGTAGGGAAATGACGGTGATTTTCAGGGAGAAACTCAGCTGGAAGCTTTCAGCAGCAACCACTCTAGTTAGGGTAATGAGCACTTCATTCCTGATGTGGGAATCTGAGAACACGCCAAACGTGTTATGCCCTCTTGCCCTTAACCCTCCTTGGGTACCACTCCTCTGCAGACAATGTCCCCTCTGCATCATTCCCATAGAAAGAGGGAGCTAGAAAGGAGACCTAGACTTTCTTCCTTTCCCCACAAATCTTCGTTACAGCTAATATGGCATTTTTGAGAGCTGGCTAGCTAGGGTTAATGTGAAGTTTATAGCTGATGGACAGAGGAAAACGAATAGTCCCTGTGTGTGTGTGTGTGTGTGTGTGCGCGTGTGTTTGAAGTTCCTTTCATTATTTAAGGAGCTTTCTTTTGCTATTCGGTTATATAAAGATTAGAAGACAAAGTGGGGTCAACAAAAGAAATGGATCATTTGAATAGCATGGTCGCCATTCTGCTGTGATCTGGAAAATCCAACATCGCCATTTAAATCAGATTCACTTTTGTCTGGAGAAAGAGACTTGACCTTTTCCAGTGGACCTAAGTAGCAGGTCAGACAAAGAAACCGCTTCAACCTTCTCTAGGTTTCTTTTTATTCTTTCAGCCTCCCTTTGTTCCCATCTATTCTGCATCTTTAATTTTTTTTTTTTTTTTTTTTTTTTGCACCGAAACTCTGTTTATCAGGCCGCGCCTGCATGAAGCCAGAGTGGTCTCTGAAAACAAAAATGCCAGTAGTTCGGCTAGTTGAAATAGCATACATTCCCCTCACCCTTGCACGTACTGGCTGGACTTAAATAGGCATATGTGTAGGGTCACAGCCATTGACATTATGGGGAAATTTTGACACACCACATGTTGTATCTTTACACAAGATATCGTTCCTCAAGCTACAGATTATAGCTTATCAAGCAAGAAGCAGACTTGAATTGTAATAGTCTTGATCTCTCTTCCTGTGTTTTAGTATATGGCATGAAAGATCATTGGTCCAAGCAGCCATGCTTCATGGTAAGTTAGAAATTGGTCACTAAAATTTCACAGCCCCTCAAAAACCCAAATGGTATGTTAACCATTTGGGAAAAAAATGAAGACAAAGGTGCTGCCATGTAAGGGCAATTTCTTCTTAATTTGGTTTGTATTAAGAGGCCTGCCAGAGGGGAAAGTGCACAATTTAGAACTTCATATTCCTAGGTTCTAATCCCAACAGAACATATAACTAGCCGTTGTGCATTTGGCTTTAAACTGGAGCATTTTACGAATCCTAACCTGATGCCATTATCCAGAGTTTCTCTACTAAGGACGAGGGGCCATTGTTGGAGGGGAAGATGAGATGGTTAGGACAGATTCTTCTTTCCTCTTGTGAAATAGATCGATAATGTAATTTTCGAAACATCAGATACTTTCGCAAAGAAATGATCTGGCGAGGCGCCCAAAAATCTCTGGCTGTGGAACTGGTGACACGTCTCTAGGATTTGACTACATCAAAGAGCTGTCTTCATACCTGTCAACGCATCGTGTTTTTGCATCTCGGTTTTCGTATCTTGCAAGAAAACTATCAACATTTGCTTCATTACACAGCATGTTGGAGGGAGGAATGAGAAGAAAAAGTAAAACAGTGTCAGAGGTTACGCTTCCTTCTCTGGGTGTAGCGGAGGCACCCATTCTCACCTTCCTTGAAATCCCTCCTGCTTTTAAGCTCCAGGATAACGTAGGTTAATTTCCCTCTCATTTGCTTCTTGATCTCACTTGATAGTTTCTCTTTTTCACTCTCCGGTAAACCACGAGCATCTTCTAGGATTCCATTATCCTCCTCTGCTCTTCTGTAGCTACACTCACTCCTTTGGGAGCCATGGTGTATCTAAGACCATAGTTGCAAAGCCAGCTGACCTTCCCCTTACCATCCAGTCCCGTACCTTCGTCTCCAGATCTGCTGTCTTCTTTGAGCAGTCAAGGCGTATGACATTTTCTTCTTAGAAGTGTCCACGGGACTTACTGTCTAACTGTCTGTATTTCTCTCTCATTTATTCAAAAGTTTTCTTACCTGCCACATGGGGATAACTGCAGCACCTAGTTCATAGTGTTAGGTATTCAATAAATGTCTGCTGTGATAGCTATGAACAATTCTAGCTCCCGGAGTATCTAGCGTGGGGTTCCGCATATGGCAAATATGCGCAGATAGTGTCCTTGAAACATACCTATACACGGTATGATACCGAAGTCTTAATGATCTTCAGACTATTAACCGGTCCTCGGATCCTTATCATTCTCTACTTGACATGTTATACTCCATCTATCCATAACTTCTGTCAGACCCCTCATCTAGCAAGCCTTCCCCCCCCATGTCTTCTCACTCTCTCAATCTGTTTTGCATATGCCATTCCCTAGTGAGTACGTAGTGTTGCCTGTCGCTTCTTACCTTCCTTAGGCCTTAACTTAGATATTACTTCCTCTAAGAAGTTTCATTATTCCCCAAGTCCAGCTTGGATTCCCTTTCTAAGCACTCCCATTGGATCCATCACAGTAGAGTAAATTATAGTCGCCTGTTTATATGTTTCTATTTCCCACTAGGTCGTAAGTTCTCTGGGGTCAGAGACATTTTCTGTCTTATTTCGTGTTATCATCCCATTGTCTGGCCCAGGATCTGATCGTAGCAGTTGCTTAAAAAAGGAGTGAATGTTGCTTTTGTAGTATCTTCCCGGCACAAACATACATGTACAGTTGCCTCTTCTGAGCTACCTTTGAAATTCAGTTAAACCTTGTTCTGCTATTGGAAAGTCTGACATAGGAGCATATACTAACATGCACTTCCCCAAGAAGAACATTTCCTCGTCCAAAGTAGATATAGAAATAAAATCTCTAGGGCCTTCACACACTCCTAGAGCCCTGATTAGCCATAGCCATTACCAACCTCTGCGTATCTCACCCTGCCAAGGTGCCTGAGTTTCTCCAGTTCAAGGCAGTGCCAATGTCAAACCACAGGACCATCCTCAGACGCAACAATCAAAAGGGAGTGACAAGGAGAGGAAGGAGGTGTTGAGCTAAATCCTTTCATATGTCAGAGGATTTTCTGCAGCCAGAATTGGTCAATAGCTTGGCACTTAACAGAGCCTCGTATTCCCTGGTATCTTTTGGGGATATAAGTTAAATAATGGTTAAGAGAACGTGCCAGCTACTGAATCACCAAAAGATCCAATTATCAGCAAAGCTAGTGCTTTGGGAGAAATAGACCTAATTGCACCCAATTCTACGGCACCTGCCATCTTTTTTTTTCTATAAAAATAACTTAATAAATTTGCTGTTCTTCCAGAAGCTGACCTACCTTGCCAGAGAACTGACATTTTACAGCCAGAAAGCCTGACTATGAAACACTTTAGAAAATTGAAGGTAAGTAACCAACACACTTCCAATTTCTGGAGTTCAGAATTCTAATAAAAGCAGAAATTACTAGGAAAAGCAGTCAACAGCACTTTTCATGTTGAAATTTGTTAGGGAGTTTCAACATCAAGGAATGAATGTGTCACGCAGCAGATGAGCCTCTAGGATGAATTTGATTCATTCTCCATAACAGCAAAATTGCATCATCAGATGGTGTCGCTTAAGGCCTTCTCTCACTTTGTTGTTGAATAACCTAAATTGTGTAATCTCTAGTGGATTTCTACTCTGTCAAGTATCAAAGGTCATCCCTACAGAAGGAAAGAGAAGACTTTCTCTGGGGTTGCCTGTGAGCTCAATGGGAAGGGTAAAAACTGGATGAATGTACTTTATTAAATTTAGCTCCGTCGTGATCGGAATATGCTAGGATCAGTGACATTTCAAGTAGGGTGACTACAAAAATGAGAGAGAGGGAACTCTATCAAATAAAGAGGATTTTGGTTCCAGTCTTAACTACTAGCTTACTGTGTGACCTCGGGCATGTCGTCTGCTCCCTTTGGGCCTCAGTCTCTGCTTCTAAACCGTGAAAGCAAGTAGACATCTTCATTGATGATATCTAGGTTCGGTCTACCTCAGGAAGCCCAATAAGTCAATGAGTTGAATATCTGAGGTGACAGCATTTTGGGCTCAAATTAACTGGATGGTCCTCTCAATTCTCCAAACTTTGTGTTTGGCTGCCTTACACCAACTATCTGGATGGATGTCCTTTTTTCACTTTTCATCCGGTTGTTTGAGTGCCAGGTAGATGTTGAATTTGTGGATCTAAGCCACACTGGCTAATATCAGTTGAATGAAGGGCTGGCTTTTTGCTTACGGAATACAGTTGATCCCTGAACAACGTGGGGATGAGGGGTTCTGACCCCCCGCACAGTTGGAAATCTGTATACAACTTTGGACTCCCCCCACACTTAACTTACAGTCTACTGTTGACCAGATGCCTTACCAATAACATCAATAGCCGATTAGCACATATTTTGTATGTTATATGTATGGTATACTGTATTCTTACAATAAAGCTAGAGAAAAGAGAAGGTTATTAAGAAAATCATAAGGAGGAGAAAATACATTTACAGCACTGTACGGTATTTATCAAGAAAAAACCCCACATATAAGTGGACCTACATAGTCCAAACCCATGTTGTTCAAGGGTCAACTGCATACACTTCTAGAACAACTTATGCCATTTATTGATACTGGGTTCTGGTCTACATTTCATATTTTGCAGCAAGTTGGCACTGATAAGTGCCTGTTTATACTCATATTCTGTCACCCTTCAAACTACAGAATAACTCAATTGACTTTCATTATCTGTAACAGCACTGTCCCGACTGGGACTGTATCCGACCCCAAAGAGAATGCATTTTAAAAGAGCTTGTTTTTCTCTGAAAATTCTTTTAGTATTCCTTTTTTTCACCCAGCATGGAAATGTGGCTTAAGCTGTGTGTCAGTTAGGCATTGACAGCCATGAAGAGCGTGGCTAAAGCAAAAGCTAAAAGTGGCCGTCAAATCCATGCATTCCTTACAGAGGAATGGCAAATGCTGGAAGAAAATTCCGGGCGGCATACCTCCATAATTGCCAGAAACGCCATTTTTCATTATATTCCAACTTGAGCCTACAATAATTGGCTTACTCCACTAAGCCCAAACTTCTGTCTAATTTCACCTAGAAGACAATACTTAGGATTAAGTTTTACATAAATAACAAGTGTAAAATGTGTTTTCTGAAAACTACCAAATATCGTTGAAAGAAATTAAAGAAGACCTAAATAAATGGGAACCCATCTCTCGTCCGTGGATCAGGGGATTTATTATTGTTAAAATTGCAATACCCCTCGAATTGATCTATGGATTCAAAGCAGTATCTGTCAAAATTCCAACTGTCTTTTTGGTTCTTTTTTGCAAAAATGCATCGATGAGCTGATCCTGAAATTCCTAGGGAAACTCATGGGATCCTGAACAACCAAAACAATCTTGAAAAAAAACAAAGTTGGAGGATTCGTACTTCCTGATGTCAAAATTACTACGAAGCTGCAACACTCAAAACAGTCTGGTACTTGCATAAGGACAGACATATAGATCAAAGGAATAGAACTTAGAATCCAAAAATAAACTCATTCATCTAGGAGGGCGCCTGGCTGGCTCAGTCAGTAGAGCATCCGACTTTTGGCCCCAGGGTCATGAGTTCAAGCCCCACATTGGGCATGAAGCTTACTTAAAAAAGAAAACTCATTCATCTATGGTCAACTGATTATCAACAAGGGTACCAAGACCATTCAATGGTAGGAAAAAAATCGTGTTTTCAACAGATGATGCTGGGACAACGGGATATCCATATGTAAAGGAATAAATTTGGATGTCTACCTTATGTTGTATTCAAAATTAACTCAAAATGGAGCAAAGGCCTAAATGTAAGAGCTAAAGCTGTAAAACTCTTAAAATGAAACATATGGGTTAAGCTTTTTGACCTCAAATTTTTTTAGATATGACACCAAAAGGACAAGTGACAAAAGAAAAGATAAATTGGGCTTTCTCAAATTTTTTTAAAAGTGCTTCAAAGTACACTATCAGGAAAATAAAAAGCTAACCCACCGAATGGGAGAAAATATTTGCAATATATCTAACAAGGGTCTAATATCCAGAATACACAAAGAATTATTTTGATTCAATAGCAAAACGACAAACAACCCTATTAAAAGTGTGCAAAAGATTTGTGTAGGCATTTTTCAAAAGAAAAGATGCAAATGGCCAGTAAGCACATGAAAAGGTGCTCAACATTATTGGTCGTCAGGTAAACACAAATCAAAACCACAAGAAGATGCCATTTCACAACCATTAGGATGGCTATAAATAAATAAATATATATATATATATATTTTTTTTTTTTAATGGAAAATAACAACTGGTGGTGAAGATTTGGAAAAATTGGAATCGTCACGCACTGCTGCTGGTAGGAATGTTAAATGTTGGAACCACTGTGCGAAAACCGCTGGGCAGGTCCTTAAAAATTCAAGAGTTACCACACCACGTGACTCAGCAATTTCACTCCTAGTGTTATACCCAAGAGAACTGTGCACATGTGTTCGCATACGTACTTACACATTGAGTGCTCATAGCAAGGTTATTCTTTCGTTGAAAGCCTGAAGGTAGAAAATTTTTTTTGTTCATGTATTTATTTTTGAGAGAGACATAAAGAGAAAGAGAAAGAGCATGTGTTGGGGGGGGGAAGGAGAGGGACAGAGAGAGAGGGAGAGAGAGAATGTCAAGCAGGCTCTGTGCTGACAGCAGAGAGCACAACACGGGGCTCCAACTCATGAACGGTGAGATCATGACCTGAGCCGAAATCAAGAGTCAGACGCTTAACTGACTGAACCACCCACATGCCCCAACAATCTTACTCTTAATAGCCCCCAAGTGGAAACAACCAAAATGTTTATCAATTGATGAACGGAAAAACAAAATGGGCTGTAGCCATACAGTGGAATATTATTCGGTCATAAAAAGGAATATTCTGATACATGTTATGGAGTGGAAAAACCTTGAAACCATTATGCTAAATGCGAGAAGACAGACCTATTGTATGATTACCTGTGTATGAAATGTCCAGAATAGACAAACCCATAGACACAGAAAGCCGTTGCCAGGGGGATGGGTGAAAAAGGAATCGAAAATGACTTCTACGTTACTGGGCTTCTTTCTGGGGTGGTGAAAATATTCTGAAATTAAGGAACATACTAGTCAATACACAAATTAGTAATGCACTAAGAAACTACTCAATAATACAGTTAAAAGCAAACAAACAAACAAACAAAAAACCAGCACACAGAAGAGGAGCCGGCCATAAGGACAAACTGAGATTTTAACAACAGAGAACTTGACCCAAACACACGATATCCAATAAGGAACACGGGATAATATGGGCTGGAAACTGTCATGGAATCTAAGTGAGGTGCTGAGTCAAACCAATAGATTTCATTTATCTGTTCAAAAGAAACTTGTTTAGTACATATTGTGCTCCGAGCCTATTTTAGGGTCTGGGATTATGGACCAGGGACAAAACATGGGCTCCGCTTTCAAGGATATGACTGTTTAGAAACAGACGAGATAACAGGACATTTCCATATAACATGGAAAGTGCTACGAGAATCCTACACTGGGAGCACAGGGGTTCAGAGAAGCAGTTCCTGCCCTGGCGACGGTCAAGTGAGGCGTTCTGGAGGATATTTACGAGGTGAGGGGTTTTAAAAGTTAGTTAGTTAGTTAGTTAGTTACAGACAGAGCACACACGAGCAGGGTAAGAACAGAGAAGGCGGGGGAGAGTTCCCCAAAGCGGGGCTCGAACCCACGAACCGCGAGGTCGTGACCGGAGTCGAAACCAAGCCTCGGACACTTAACCGACCGAGCCACCCAGGCGCCCCCCAAGATGAGGCGCGTTTTGAAAAACAATGAGGACTGAAGCTAAATTAAAGTGGTCACATAGGCAGGCGGGGGGAAAGATGGCAGAGGCAGGAGGACAGCAAAACAAAATAGCCCATGCTCAAAAACCCCAGAGTGCGGAAGATACAAGCATAGTATTGGTGGAACTGCAGGTTTCGGGATGTGTGGGGTGAGGGGTGCGTGTGAAGAGGTGGTGAGCGAGAGGGCTGCAGAGGTCGTGAGCGCCTGCATCCCTCTGGCCACCAGACGGCTTGATTTCCCAGACACAGCGACTCCGTTTCACGTGGAGGCAGAGGCAAAATGTCAACTCGTGGAGCGTCGTAGTGACAGTGAAGACACCGAGACTGGAATTCTCAGGGACAACCGCCGCTCTCGGCCTTTGCCAGGAGCATCCGGCCCCCGATGCCAGGAAAAGAACAGGTCTTAGTTTCTGTGTCTCTTCGCGCACCCAGAATAATGCTGCTTTCTTGCCAGGCATGTGACGGACGCCTGCTGTGGTCTCCTATGCCCTCTTCTCGTTGATTCGGGAGATCGAGGCAGCAAATATTCCAGCCCTTAGGTTGTAAAAGGAGGCTTTGTGTCATTTCCTTCCAGATCGGAGATGATAACAGAACGTTGAGAAGGAAGCTGGTTAAGAAGGAGCTCGTCTTACGGCAATAAGCAGCACCGGGCCTTCTCTAGTTACGATCACGACTTTGCCACTGGGGGGCAAGTGGGAGAACACTTAGGACTATGAGAACAGAGCGGCGAGGCTGCGTGTGCGACATCGCTTCCGAGGTGTCAGAGTTGGTCATTTTTGTCTTAAGTAGAGTGATCATTCGGTACTGGAGGCACCCTCTGCATTTTCCCTGCTTGAGAGGCACAACAGGACTTATCCTCGGCATTCAGTGTCCCTGTTTGCGACGCACTTGACCAGTCACCGGAACTGACTCAGTTACCAATGGCTTCCAAGGATTGTATCTTTAGACTTGACCTATGCTACAGGTTCCAGTCTTGTACATCCAGTTGCCTCTTTACGTGTCTACTAGACAGCTAAAACTTGCTTTTTTTTAAGCATAACGAACATACGGTGTTATGTTAGTTGCACGTGCACAATATAATGACGCAACAATTCTATACATTTCTCAGGGCTCATCGAGAGAAGCGTACTCTTGATCGCCTTCATCTACTTCATCCACCGCCGCTCTGGAAACCCCCAGTTTGTTCTCTGTATTAGAGTCTGGGTTTTTGTTTGTTTGGTTGGTTTCCTCTTTTTTGTTTGTTCATTTGTTTTATTTCTTAAATTCCACATCGGGGTGAAATCCTATGGTATCTGTCTTTCTCTGACTGGGCTTAGTTCCCTTCGGTTTATACCCTTTAGGTCCATCCAAATGGTCCACGTTGCAAATGGCACGAGTCCATTCTAGACGGCAACCATTTTCTTATGTCCTAAACAGACCTTATGATTCCTATCCTGCCCCCAAATCCTGCTTCTCTAATCCCTCTCAACTCAGTGAATCGCATCACCACCTGCCCAGTGGCTCCAGCTGAAAAACTCTGGATTCCCCTCTTTCCCTCTCTCATCTGCTATTGATTCTACTTCTGTAACATATTTTTTTAACGGGTGTTTATTTATCTTGAGAGAGAGCAGGGGATGGGCAGAGAGAGAGGGAGAGAGAGAATCCCAAGCAGGCTCTGCACTGCCAACCCAGAGCCCAATACAGGGCTCAATCCCACAAACCAGGAGATCATGAGCTGAGCTGAAACCAAGAGTCAAATGCTAAACCGAATGAGCCATCCAGGCACCCCAGCAGCAGACTTTATTTTTTTTTTAAACAGTTTTTTTTTTAACGTTTATTTATTTTTGAGACAGAGAGAGACAGAGCATGAACAGGGGAGGGGCAGAGAGAGAGGGAGACACAGAATCGGAAACAGGCTCCAGGCTCTGAGCGGTCAGCACAGAGCCCGACGCGGGGCTCGAACTCACGGACCGCGAGATCGTGACCTGAGCCGAAGTCGGCCGCTTAACCGACTGAGCCACCCAGGCGCCCCGGCAGACTTTATTTTTTAAGGCGCACATCAGATGTCACTCTTCACCTGCTTAAAATCCTCCAATAGCATCACCCATATTTAGAACAAAAGTCCAACTCCTCACCATGGTCTGCGAGGCCCTGGTATCACGCTCTTTTGCTCATTATACAACACTCATACCGGACATTTTGATTTTGCTGTTCTCTTTGCCTAGAAGATTCTTCCCCTCTCACAGGTCTATTTTTGTAAATAAAGCTTTATGGTAACCCAGCCGTGCCCATTCACGTACCGTTGAGTATGGCTGCTTCTGTGTTAAAATGGCAGAGTTGAGCAGTTGCAACAGATACCATATGACCCACAAGTCCTTTGAGCAAAAGTCTGCCAAACCCAACTGGATCTTGAGTGGCCGTCTCCTTACTTAGGTTCTGTGCTAATGTCATCCCCTCAGAGAGACATGTCCCCTCTCCCACCCCAGTCACCTTTTCATAGTATCCTCTTAAGTTCTTCACAGCACTTGTCTGAAATTACCTTATTTGTTTGATTAGCTATTGCCTGCAATACCCCGTTAGACTCTAACTTTCTCTGTCATATTCCTGGTGGGTTCCTGGGTCCTTGCACTGCATCTGGGACACCACGGGGCCTCAATAAATAGATGCTGGATAAATGAATACATGAATTAAATTTAATTCATGTTTTGAATTATTTAGATCTAGCTCATGAGCAAACGTACGGCCAGGAAAAGAAAAGCCTCTTGAAAGAAAGGTCCAGGAGCATTAAAAGATGGATGGAGAATCACTGTGTGGTAGAACCAACCTCCAGTTAATTTATATTTAATTAATTGGATCTTGCAGAGCAAAGTTTTAACATCTATTTTGGAGCAGCGGCTAAAGGAATCAAGTAGAAAGTTTCCGAAATTGCTTAGCTACCCCCTCCGTTTGTCTGGAAAAGGATGTTAACATTACCTTGTTGAATTCATTTTGATCAGCAAATGCAAGGAAGTGGGAGGGGTGAATGTGGGTGTTGAAAAATGACCCTTTTAATAGATTCCCAAACTTGGCTTTGTTCGTGTCATCTCTGCACTTTTTTTTTTGGCAATGAGTTTTGCTGCTGTCTTTCTTCTCAATGATGCACACTCCTAAGCACCCTCCCAACCCCCCCACCCCCAAGCCCTCATTCTCCTGCACCTTGCTGCTGCTTTGCAACTTGACTTTGAGCTCCCTCTGCTGGCACCAAGAATGCTGCTCAGTTGGTCTCTTCTGGAATGAATACCCTAGGGCGCACAAGACGAAAATAACCAGATTAAAAGGGCAGCCTTTTCTCCCTTTCAGTTACAGACAATTAAATGGTGTCTTGATCCCTACGTTTTAGTGAGATGGGCAATTGTGGCATTTATCAGGCACAGCCTGAATGACTGATCCCAGAGCTCTCCTCTATTCATCTGCAGCAAGGTGGTTGCCTTTACTCTCTCTTCCTAACTCTGGGATCTGCACAAAAGTCTCTGTGGCCTGTGAAGATGCCTTTGACTTCTGGTTTGGGCATGATGAGATGTGCACACATGTGTTTTTAAAGCAACACAAAGACATACGATGCACATGTTAGTGCATCTACCTCTTTCGGCGACTTTTCTTTTAGACTCCTGTGGGCCTGGTTTTGGGGGTGTTGATAATTACTGTATTCGCCATGACCGATGGCTTGATTTTTTCTAATAACTGGATGGTCAGTAGAAAAACAGTGACCGAGGATCGATTTTCCAAGATAAATTTAGATGCACCGATCTGAAGGGAAGGAGGAGAGTTACAAGTTCCCCTACATAGAATGTCAACAGCCATAGGCACTCAACTCTCTGTCCTGAGCTGCAGCTACACTGGCTGTATGACCTTGGGAAAGGAGTGGAACTTTTATGGACTTGTCTCATTAAGTACAGAATGAAGAAATTTTGTGAGGCCATCTCTACTGATTTGATGATTTGGTGTTAATTGATATATTATTCACAAAAAGGCTTTCCCAATGAAAACTGTCTGGTAAAGAGGCATCTGAACACGTAAACTATTTTACATTTTATAACTTGGGGGTTTTTGCTTTGGCATTTAAAAGGAATAGGCGAACGATGACTTTTATGGAAAACTGCACATCATGAGCATACGTTCCGTTGGTTTATGAACCGTCTCCAAGATGCCGAAACTAGCTTCGAAGTGGAACCAAAACGGGCAAGAAAGAGTAAGAAGGATGGAACCAGAAACGACCTGAAGAGGAATCTTTTCTTCTGGAAATTTGCCAGTGAGTTGAAGCCGCCGGGTATCGGAAACTTTCTCCAAAGTTACCCATCCGGCAGGATGACATCTTACTAATAAGATTAAGGTGTCTCCTGAGGAAGCAGTCAACCTTACATGCCACCAGTGTAAAATGAGTTACCAATCTGGATGTTACAACGGGTTCTACAAATCCGTTACAACAGTAAGGATGATGTAACGACAAGTCCCAAGTGGAGAACAATCCGGTCGGAGGCTACAGAAAGGGTAGTTGGAGTGGGTCCTTGTTCGTGTCTCAAGCTATGTCCTGGGAGATGGTACCTTCACCACTTACCACCGGGTTTGAAGGCACCTGGAGTGGAGGGAGCACTCATGTGTCACCAGACATCATCCTCACCAAACCACTGGCGATCTTATGATCTCCCTTCTGGAAGGAGATTGGGCTTATTGGGCCAACAGGGACATCTCAGATTCCTCGTTGGCTTTTACTTGCCATTCTGAATTAACAGACTTTCTGTGTGATTCGTCAGCAAGTCTAATGAGAATTTAGGTGTCACGGGCTGGATCATTCCTTCAGGATGATCGTTCGCCATTCCACAAAAGGAGAGTGCTCCCAAGTGAAACGCTAGACCCCGGTGGCCAGCACAAAAGGCTTAGCATCCCTTAATGCCTACCCAATTTCCATTTCCCAAATCTCCCACTCTTAACGAGTCCCGTAGCGTCAACATGGAGTGTGTAAGACCACAACCCGGACGGCGTAACCGGCAAGAGATACTCCATCTCTTAAATCTCAAATGTGAATACAACTCTCAGAGTTACCTTTTGTGTTGTTCGCTCACTCTCTTTACCATTTCTCTTCCCCTTAACGACAGGACTTTGTTCCCTCGACTCCTTCATCGGCTTCCCGTGTAGCAGGGCCTCAGCGTCTCGCTTTCTTCCCGATGCTGCCTGGAGCCCGTGGTCAACAGCATGAACTTCTGCTGCATCAGCCTTCCTCACTCCCTCCCGCTCCTGTCTCAGTTTTCTTTTGCGCTTAGCTAAGATTTGTTGAAGGCTTGTGAAGCGCCAGCCAGGGTACGTTGATTCTTCCATCTAATTTGACCAAAAATGCAGTAGTTGCTAGTATCGGCCCATTTCAAAGACGAGGAACTGACGTCTTTTGGGAGGATACGCAGACTGCCCAAGCGAACACGCTTTTTTGGTAAGCGGCAGGGCCAGGACTCCGAGCCACATCTGTGACCCAGCCGGTCCCTCTTAACCGCAGCACGACACTGCCCCCTGCTGCCGTGTCTGCCCTACGAATGCTCAGCACACGGGCTGCCTGCCCCATTGGGAGAACCGCAGGCTGCTAAGGAAAACCTCATGCAATTGCCCCGACGAATGCCTCCACAAATCCCCGACCTCTTCCCGCAGTTGAGGCTTTTCGTAGCGCCTATCAATCCCTTGGCTTCCACCAGCGCATCCCCACCGGGCACCGTAACTATTCCAAATCGTTGCCTCTCATGTGTTCCACCCAATTCCCAACGACCTCGCTCTCAGGTTCTTACATCACGGACACGGAGTCCACCGGGGTGAACTCCCGCATCTCTTCCCAGCCCCCCTACAGAGTTCGCTGAGGGCCATCCGTTGTCCTTTCCCCACGTGGTGCTCTCTCTCCACAAGTGCCACCTGCCAAGATGTCGGCCTCTTCGTTTGTGCCACCTGCTGTGTCTTCCTAAAACTTGCTCCCCCTTCCGGTTTCTCTCAGGACCTGGCTTTCAATTTCTTTCCATAACCTTCCCACCCCGGGCATAGAAGTATGTTTAAGGGCCTTCTAATGCCAAAGAAAAGTCACTCAGACGGTCCCCGTATCCCACCCGCCCTGCTCGAGTTACTTCCTCCCTTCTTCCCTTCCCAGCAAACCTTCTGGGGAGTCGCCGACTTTGGGTATTTCTCTCTCTCTCTCTCTCTCATCTTTCCTGAAATTAAGCCTCCAACACTCCACTTAGCCTTTCTCCATTTGCCTTCGTAATGGCCCACATATGGATACTATCTTTTTTTTTATTAAAGCTTATTCGACACACAATGTTATACTGGTTTCGGGTGTACAAAGCACTGATTCGACAGTTCTACACAATGGATACCATCTCTCTGCATTTGGCCAGGCCAATGCTGGGTCCGTTGGGTTTCTCTCCCTTCATTTACATGAAACTCTTATCCCCCTTAGTTCACAAGACTCCAGATTCTCCTGGTTGCTTGCCCTTATCTCTGTCCACATTTTTTGTTCTTTTATCCCGGTCCCATCTTGCTCTGTCTGCCCCTTAACAGTACTTTTCCCAAAGACGCTAACCGTGGTTCTCTTCCCTTTACTTCTCCTCACTTAGGAAAGCACACAAAATGAGCGACCGTCAACTTCCAAAATTTTAATTTTCATCGATGTGCTATTTTCGGTTGACAGCGTTACCTTACTCTTGAATGAAAACATAGTATCTCCCAGATGCAACCGTATTTAGCTCCCCTCCCCTCCCCCTGCAAAATCTGAAACCACAACCTATCCGAGCTAAATACAGAATATTTCCACTTAAATATGCTACAGGATGTCAAAGTCAATGTGCCCTGAACTGCAGGTTTTTTAACATGAGTACCCACAAATAACATGCTTTTCTGTACTTATAAAAATTGTTACATATACGGTAAAGGGAGTAACACAATAATTATCTATATACCCATTACCTAGAATCAACAAATGTTAACATTATGCTGTATTTATTTCATATATACTTCATTTGTTGAAGTATTTTGAAGTATAGATATCATGACCTTTTATCCCCACATGCTTCAGTATACATTTCTCTAAAAAACAAAACATTTTCCTGTGTGATCACTGCCGAAACTAACAATTCGAATCCCCAGTTGATAATCATATCTCCCTAATTATCCCCATAATTCCCTTTATACTGGTTTTGTTTAAATCAGAATTACATTACGGACCATGCATTGCATTTGAGTGTTGGGCTTCTTATGTACCTTTATATGTAGGACAGCTCTCCAACCCCCCATCCTCTTTTCCTGTGGCATTAATTTATTGAAGAGCCACAGCCAGTTGTCCTGAAGAGCTCTGTCTGCTTGTTTTCTTATGGTATTTAACTTACTCCGTCATCACCTGTATTTTTGTAAACCGGAAATTAGGAGTAATGGCCCAATTAGAGTGGCATATATTTAAATGAGCCACTCTGGATGATTTGTTGGAGGATATAGTCTGGAGCGGGAGTAGGGACAAAAACACTCGTCGGGGATCTATGGTCATAGTCCAGGTGAGACACGATGATGGCTCAGAACAGGGTGGGAGGAGTGAACTTGGTGAGAAATGGTCATATTCTGTATGTGTTCCGAAGGTAGAAGCAACAGAATTGGCTGTCAGAAGTCAAGGATGAGTTCATGCTTTGAAGCTGAGTAACTTGAGAGATGGGGGTAAGATAAAGAGTTGATATTTGGACATGATACTAATGATGGGGTATCTTGGCACTCCCCCCCCCTCAATTTAATCGGTATCTTCTGATTTCACCTACCAAGCACATCAAATATATCCTCTCTTAAAAAAATTTTTTTCTTAATGTTTATTTATTTTTGAAGGACAGAGAGACAGAGTGTGAGCAGGGGAGGGACAGAGAGAGAGGGAGACATAGACTCCGAAGCAGGCTCCAGGCTCCAAGCGGTCAGCACAGAGCCCGACGCGGGGCTCGAACTCGCGGACTGTGAGATCGTGACCTGAGCTGAAGTCGGATGCGTAACCGACGGAGCCACCCGGGTGCCCCAAATCTATCCTCTCTCGGTCATCTCTATGACTATTGCCATTGACCAAGTCCTTGTTATTTCCCTATTGGATTATTACCATAATCGCCAAACTTGCTCTCTCCCCAGCTTCTCATCCACAGGTCGCCTGAGTGGTCTTTCTACAAAAGAAAAATCAGCTCATATCACTCTCCAGCTTGAAACCCCTTAGTGATGCCAGATGGCCGTCAAGCTTGAGGTCTGTGTGCCTCAGTATAACCCATAAGTCTCTCCAGAATCTGGCCCTAGACTCCTCTTCTGTTATTCCTTCACTCCCCCTGCACCCTTATACTCTGATCTGCCCACAGTGAGCTCTAGTATTTCAGCAGACAGACCACGCTGCGTCATATCTCTGGGCCTCTGTGTCTGCTGTTCCTTCTACTATAAATGCCTTTCCCCTCTCAAAGACACAGGCAACGTGTTACTCAAATTTGAATCTTCAGAAGTTAGCATATGTGACAACTGACTAGGAGGTAGTCAGTTACTGCTGACCGTTGAACTGATGTACCCTTGAAAAACACACGTCACTTTTAAGTTTTACATCACAGTTCACAAAGCTACACAGTACTATTTCTCAGCCAGCATCACTCCAAAGTAACCACAGAAATTTCTGAATTCTGATACATGTCATCTATACTGGTTTGAACATAACCACTCTCTGCTAGGCACTGGAGCTTTAATACCTCTTTGAATTTTCTTTGACTTGTCAATTTGATTCAATTTTTTAAAGGCCTCCTTTTCTCTCTGAACTTAAGGAAATTAAAATTATGAGTAGTGGACAAGAAAGCGCTTTACAGAGTAAACTTATAAGGTGTCATTATTGTTATTATAATAGTAATTGCCTTCAAATGAAAAAGTCTATCAAAAGCAGAGTGTGAAAATTAATGATGGATTTTTTTATTTATCTTCAGAGCCAACTGGCCATAAACAGAACAGGCTACGTGATTCGCGTCTCTGATTCATGTGGGCTCTCAGCTTGTGGATCCTGTCTTTCATTTAGCTCTAAATGTGTTACATTTCCTTTTCCCTTGGCCAGCACTCACTTGGCCTTGGATTGCTAAATGAAGGCCGATTCACCTTCCAGGAAGCCAATTACCCAGAGAAGGAGCACTCAGTTGACGTTCATCAGAGCGAGTTATCTTATTTCCCCTTCGTTGCTGGAAAACTTCGACTGGAAAGTTGAAGGACTTGTTTCCCTGGCACGTGGACGAGCACCAAGACGGTGCGTGGCTCTCTGGTTACCAGAGGAATGTCTAGAAACTTAGGATCAGCTATTCCTGGTGAACAACTGTGGCAGGAGAGAAGGAAAACAGGAACTTTCTCAGCTGTTGCTATTTCCCCTATCGCTGCCTTCCCAATTCCGTAATCCAAAGAAAACGGTTTCTCTTGCAAAGATTGACCTTGTCCCCCTTTCACTCTTCTCTCGCACGGGCCCATTTCCATGGCTTTCTGACCGAGCCCATAGTGAGCCAGTTATTCTGAAGGTAAAAATGTCTACTATTTGAGGACTTCTGAAATACTAAGTAATATCCAGATGTGATAAATCACAGACGCACGGTCTCATTCTTCAGCCAGTCAGGAAAGCTCTACACACTGGTCACATTTATCTAGATTTTACCACCTTGGGCGCTGTTGAGTAAAAGACACACAGGTTCTAGGTCCAATTCTCTTATTAGTTGCTAGTTTATTGCATGCGAGTGTTCTCTCTTTGGATCTCACGTCTCCCAACTGTTCGCTGAAGCCAGGAAAATGAGCTTGAAATGCCATTCCCCAAGCTAAGGTTCTATACTCTTTTTCTAGTATGGATGTATCCTAGCTCCTCTTTGCTCAACTCCAAGCTCCAGTCCAGTGAGCTCTTCCCAGTAAGACAGAGATAGGTATCTGGTAGAATAATTACCAGATTTGGCCTCTTAGTCCTCAGAAAGACAGTAGGAGTTGTCAAAAGGATCAACTACTTCTAAAGTTAATTACACTTTTCTCTATCAAACAGAATGGTACTTTCTCACTCTCTTACCCATCTGAAAAATATAATAATAAATACAAGCCAAGATATTTCCCTTAACTGGTCACTGGAAGGCATCAATAAGGAAAATTAACCTCTCTAGTATGCAGTGCCTATCAGAGCGCTGAAGTCAAAAGTAGGCCCTAAATCGGTGTTTTTTTAAGAGCAGTTGGGGAAATATCCTTATTTCCATACATTCACTGTAGTATTTCAACAGGGAAATTATACTTTAAAATCAAATGTAACACAGCATTTCAGCTCAAAACAAACCTCTCACTGAGATAGAGTATTTATGTTTAGCATACATTTTCCAGAAATCATCAGAAACTTTACGACTGATTTTATACCATATAATCAGGTCAAAAGGGCATCTTCCTGCTCTGCTTGGAATGTAAGAGAACAATCTAAAGAACCAGAAAGCAAGTAGGCCATGTCTATACCAAACAGTTGACCTCCGGTCAGAATGTTTGTGACCTTAAGTCAATTGGTTGCCTTTAGTTATTTGGAAAATAGCCAGTTAACAGTTGACTAACTGAATCCAACTGGTGGCTTGCAAATCACCTTGCTTTTTGACAAGATTCAACTTTCTTGTTCTTTCACGTGATCTGAATGTATTCAAACAGGTCCTTTGGATTCCCCCCCTGACTACGAAGCTTATAAATACAGAAACATTCCGAGATGGGTGTGCTACATAACAGGTGCTCAATAAATGAACTATAAACTAGAGTCATCAGCTGGCCTAGTCGTTAAGGTCAGATAAGTACAACCAGTTGTGATGACTGCCTATTCTAGTCTTGAAGATTTTGAAGCTGTTCACTTTAGCCATTAAGCTAAGACGACTATAATTAAGTTAACCGTTCACTACGAAACTCCATCTCAAATTCTCAACTTCAGGAGGATCAATGAATCACAGCAGAATTAAAAGGTGTCATGTAAGATCATTGGTTCTTACAGGAAGACTTACCTCATTGCTTCCACAATTAACACAAAAAGAGGTATAATGAAGACTATTTTTGTGAAGTTAAGTCATTAACAATGGATTAGGAATAGAATCCAATTTCCTCCTCTATCCATGATATATTGGGCATTGCTATTATCCTTTCAGTAATGAGGAAAAGTGTGTTGTTATACTTCGTTTCCTTCCTTGGTAACATCCTGATGAGTAAGTGGATATTTTGATAGAGGACCCAGGCATAATTTTAACCTAGGAACACATTTAAAAGATACTCCTTTTTCTAAGAAGTGGAGGCCTATTTATCTACCACCGGAACCAGTCAAGACGAATACTGACCATACGGCTAGGACAGGGATTTGATAGTGTTCCTTCCTCCCTCCCCACCATGATGTTGAAGTTCAAATTGGGAATCCAGTGGTTGGCTAGTCCCATGCTCCATACAATCAACCCACATTCACAGTGTCCCTCTGGTACATTTTGCCAACCGCAAGCAACTACCATTAGTGTTGGTTAATTCTATGGCCGCTCTTATCCTTAGCCCCGCTGGTTGGGAACTAAATAACTGGGGTTTGTCTTCTCTATCCAGAGAGGTTAGCCTTAATTCAGTGGATAATGACCCAGAGAGCTCTAATCCTAGATTTGGTTACCAGCATCTCAGAAACCGTCTCTCCTTTGGGAGTGATAGATGATGTTCTGAAATGCTGCGAACCAGAGACTTACTGCCATGAGCTGTAATCGTCATTCAGTAGCTTTTAACAGCCCAAAGGGAATTCAGATTGAAATGCAAATATGAAAAAAAAATTAAAGGCAAAATCAGCGCTTTAGAAAAATTTCATCATTTCCTCAAGAGAGTTTTGTGTTAATTTATTATTTTATTGCCTTAAAACTCTTTGACCCAAACTAAAAAGTTGGCTCTAGAAAAACACCCATTCCATTGGTGAAGTCTTTTGCTCTCTCTAAAGTCATGATAAGTGACCTTAGGACATGAAAAACAGGTGCATTCCCTAGATAAGTTTATTCGATCTCTGCATCATTCTTGCTTCCAATTATTCTGAAGATAGCACGGCCAGAAAAATGATGAACTCCTCATTTTGAATGGCATTCAGCAACTGGCTTGATATTTCATCATGAAGCAAAAGTCTGAAAAATATATTCCCCAGAGGAACTGGCCAGCCAATGCTTTGTTTGGGATGTATTTCATCTTCATGAATGTTTTGGGGAATGGCCCTCTGATGGGAAAGGGCATCTTTAAAATGAGGGGAAAAGCAAGCTGCAATGAGCAAACATCTAAGCCCCCAATTGTCAAGTGTTGCTGAGGTAAGAATGTATCAAATAGGTTATTTTTCTTATTCTGTAACCCGAGTCTGTGTGGTACGGTGGGAAAGTCAAGTAGGAAGCAAAAACTGGGTCATTGTCTGGATGCTGCCACCTACTCGCTATATAGCCAACAGCAAGTGGCTTAACTTCTTGATCTGTACATCCTCGCTATTGTAATAGGACCTGCCAATGGATCATTCTATAGGTATCATGCCTGGTGCTTTTCCACTGATTACTTTCTCTGTGTAAGGTTCAGAATAGGAGAAATAGCAATCAGACTGAAGTTTTCCTTTTTGCCACTGAACACATAGACCACGCACGTATTCCAAGTTGGCGGAGGGACAAGAACTGTGGAGGGGACTGAAAAGAATGAGAACATTCCGAGTGTCTAAGCAAATATCAAACTCCATCTTGTTTCGCCTATTATGATTCTGCAAGAAAGAAAGAGAGAGAGAAAGAAAGAGAGAGAGAAAGAAAGAGAAATAAAGAGAAAGAGAGAGAGAAAGAAAGAGAGAAAGAAAGAGAGAGAGAGAGAGAGAACGAGAGAGAAAGAAAGAAAGAGAGAAAGGAAGAGAGAGAGAGAAAGAGAGAGAAGAAAGAAACAGAGAAAGAAGGAAAGAAAAAGAAAGAATGAGAGAGAAAAAGAGAGAGAAAGAGAGAAAGAAAGAAAGAGAAAGAAAGAAAGAAAGAAAGAAAGAAAGGGAAAAGAAAAAAAAAAAAAAAAGGAAAGTCATTCTGGAAACCACCTAAAGGGAGCCCAACACTGGAGAGGCAAAGAAAAAAAAATCACATTCAGAACTGTGATGCAGTCTCGGAGTAGTTTCACATTCAAAGAAATAGAACTCAGCAACCAAATTCATGGCAAAAAGTTAATTGTGAATTCTGCTCAAATATTTCAAAAAGCGTGAAAATGCCTGCAATTCACAAGCCTCCCACAAACACCTTTAAAAGCTCCCGTCCTCGCCATTTCTCCCATGACCTTCAGCTTCTGCAAGCACTCTCGACTCGGCTTCATGACCTCTTCCATTTTTTTCTTCCCCTTTGCCAGATCCATCGGCCGCCAGTCTTCGGGTTGCAAGATAAAATATGTGACCGAGGGGCGCCTAGGTGGCTCAGTCAGTTAAGCGTCTGACTTCAGCTCAGGTCACGATCTCGTGGTCCGTGAGTTCGAGCCCCGCGTCAGGCTCTGGGCTGACGGCTCAGAGCCTGGAGCCTGCTTCCGATTCTGTGTCTCCCTCTCTCTCTGCCCCTCCCCCGTTCATGCTCTGTCTCTGTCTCAAAAATAAATAAACGTTAAAGAAAAAAAATTAAAAAAAAAAAAATGTGACCGAGCCAACTTGGAATTCCAAGCCAACTTGGAATTCCAAGCCAACAATGACTATTGAGACATGTGTGGCCCATGAAATATCTGAGACCAATGTAGGCTAAAATATGATTTCCTGTTTATCTGAAATTCACATGTAATTAGATACCCTGTATTTTTATTTGCTACACCTGACATCACCCTGGTGTGTGCCCCAGAATGGCCAGAAGTGCTACGCTCCCCTCACGGCCACCCTCCACCCCCCCACCCCCGCCATGCCCCCTGCTTTGCTCTTGATCACAGTGGGGGGCAAAAACACCGAAGCTTCCTGAGAGGCACAGTTTCTCTCTCCGTGTTGGTTTTTTTTTTTTTTTTCCCACCACAAAGAATCGCATGGAAAACTTTTAGTGAATAAAATCGTCCACCTTATTATACACATCACGGGGGCTGCACGTCCCTTGCAAGCTAACGGAAGTGAAGGAAAAACTCGATCTAGTTCGTCCAGATATGACCATTATCTGGACACTTGGTGATAGGAAGGAATTATCATGACACTTTTAGGGGTGATAATAGCCCTGCGATTAGAGTTTACGAAAGGAATCGTCCTCTTTTAGAGAGACATACTCAAGGAGTTATGGCGAAGATGGTTTTGTTTCTAGGGTTTGCCTTAAAATAATCTAGTAGAGGGGGGGAGAGTGTGTATATGGAGGCTTATTATACTATTTTCTTCCCTTTAGCATACGGTTGGATTTTTTTAATAATAAAAAGCGTTGTAAAATCAAGTCCGTTTGGCACCTGTACGGGATCTTCCTTAGAAGCGGATGCTAGAAACAAACGCACATCATTCCAGTACACTGGAGAGAAGACGCTGCCTCAAGGAAAACTGGGGCTGATCTGAAACTCATTAGGGTCCGAATCGGCACCTCCGCTCGGTCGTTCCTGTTGAACAGGGCTCTAATTTATTTGAAAGTTGACTCTCCAAGTGTGTGTGCAGGGCTGTGTACAAACAGTTTCTCGTCAAACGTGGCATTGGCCTGGAGTCCTAAATTACATCACTGCCACCTTAGTGGTCTATTTTTAGGAAGGAAAATCTTCTTGCCACGATGAACATCCAGGGGAAAAGCCAAATCCTGACAGCCGCAGAGACGGTTGTCCAGAATAAAATGTACCTAGAAATGCTACACGAGCTGCGTACAGAAGCCTCTCTCCTCAACTGTGCAGGGAAACGTTATCCGGCTTCAGCCTCCTCTCCTCGATTTGCTTTGCCACCACCCTGCCGTCCACACAGTTTGGGCAGTTTTTACGAAATGTTAGAAGCGCCCATTCCAGAAGGAAACCTTCATCAAACTGAGGTCCAGTCAACTGGGTGTTTTTTGTTTTTGTTTTTTCCCAGGAAATGTGGAGTTGTAAAAAAAAAAAAAAGTGCAAATTGCTGTCTATAGACATAAGTGCTGGCAGGCAGAATTTGTTTTCATTCAATTCACGGACTCTTAATTTCTTGGATAGTTATTTATTTAAAATTTTTTATGACATTGATTTATTTTTGAGAGACAGAGCCAGACAGAGCACGAGCGAGGGAGGGGCCGAGGGAGAGGGAGACACGGAACGCGAAGCAGCCTCCAGGCTCTGAGCAAGGGTTCAGCACAGAGCCCGATGCGGGGCTCGAACCCACGAACCGTGAGACCGTGACCCGAGCCGAAGTCGGACGCTTAACCGACAGAGCCACGCAGGCGCCCCAAATGGCATTTATGGAATAACACCTACATACGAGGCGCTGGGTTCTAGAAATTTGTCGAAATGGGACTTCTGTACGTAATGAGCAGCCAGTCGGTAGTATGACCAGAAGGCACACACCGTGATGGTGACAGCAAAGGCCATCTGAGCCAGAACTCCCGTTCCACCCACTCACGACGTGCTCGGCCTCAGAAGCCACTCCGCAACTTTGATGAATCTCGATTCCTCCTCAGCACGTCCCTCTGTTCTGACTCGCTTCTTCGGCTTGCAATTCCGTTCTCTTGTCTCTTCTGTCTCTTACTGACGGCCGTGGAGCGCTTCACCAGTCGAGGCCCAAATGCCTTTGTCCTTGAAAGTAAAAATCACGACCCTGAGCCCTCGTTTTGTCACCCTGAGGGCTCCTTTCCCTCCAGCACAGGGTCATTCTGACGGGCGTGTTCGCTTCCCTCGTTTCAGGCCACTCCCACTTGGCCTCTTGTACATCTGCCCCCCTGACGCTGAGAATGCTGCCACTGCCACCAGCTGACCTGTTGTAGCAGGTGCCAGAAGTTCCTTCCTTCTTAAGGCTGAATAACACGGTATTGTATGGATATTTTAATTGGTCCATTCACCCACCGGTGGATATTGGGACCATTCCTACTTTTGGGCTGTTGTGAACGATGGCTCTGTGAGCACGGATGCCCAAACACCTGCTCAAGTCCTTGCTTGGGATTCTTCTGGATACACACCCAGAAGTGCAATTGCCGGATCCTAGGATAATTCTGTTTTTCATTTTCTGAGGTCCAGCCTTTCTTTGCCAGGAGTTTTCTTGCTCCCCCCGTAAAGTCGCCTATTCTTTCCCTAGCTATTTCCCCTTTAGAACTTAGTTCAAGGGAGACCTTCTCTGGAGACTTCTCTTGCCATCCCCCAGCCTTGTTACGTACTCCTCCCTCGTATGCTCCCGTAGAATGCGCGGAATGCCTCTATCTTATTACTTAGCAGATTGAACTGCAGACAGACATTTACAGACAGAAATGCTGACTTGCCTGCCTTCTCCTCCATAATGAGCTCCACGATGAGCTTTGTCAGGACAAAGATTTTCCCTCTTGAGTACTGAATTCTCCGGGGCTGGCACCTCACCCCGCGCCCAGTGGGTCCTCGGGAAATGGCAGGCCCTTCTCCACGACCCCAAACGTTCATTTGGTTTGCTTTTACACCCATGCCCTCGCAATGGATTTATCTGGTGCTTTTGTCCACGTGTTTCCGGGAAGGGTTCCCTTTGAGAGATTTCTGCTACATGAATATCTTTCCTAACCTCGCATCCTTCCTGGAATGTCAGGAAACATCTTGGGACAGACTGTCCCAATCTTTAAAGGCTATGTCCAGACATTTCCCCAAACTGATCAATTTATGACTTATGTAGTCAAACGGCAAATTTAGTCTTGTGAATGCCCTGGATTTTGAGTCTCTAATTTCAAAAAATCATAAAACACTCGATTTTAATGAGATCCCAATTTTGTCTCCTCTGCCTCTTGAGCTGTTAGCCTCACAGGTACAAGGTTAGGCTTGTTTTATTGTTTCGTGAAAGTGAAAGTTGACAGTTCTATCCATATTAATCACATTAATGAGAAATCTGGGACCAAGCAGTAACAAGGAAACGTACTTCCCTACCTCGTATTGGCCTAATAGGCCCACAGGGCCTTGCCTATTCACCCCGTGTCTCCCCTGCAGTATATAATTAAGAAGCCAGCACCAGAAGCAGAACAGGGTGGTTCTGCATCATTCCTAAGTTAAACTGCAAAATTTCAGGCAAGTTTCTTCCTGGGGTAATTTTTGGCGGACACAACATCACAATTTTTTAGTCAGCTCACTTTAACAGATACCGAGAGCTTCTCCCCAGGCAGCTCCAAAGGGAAATGTAAATGTAGATTTAGGAGAGCCACAAAGCCCCTGCCTTGAAGCGGGAGTCACACAGACCCTGAAATCAGAGGACTTGCGACCAGACTGGAACGAGAGACCACAGGGTAGAGCACAGAGCTTCTCCAACTTTCCTCGCCAAATTCCCCCACAGAGGGGCAGGCTTTAATACCCTGCTTTTAGGGCTCATACTTTATCTTTTAAGTTCGAGCAGATCTTGTGACTTTTAGCATATTGCTCTGAGGTCTCATATGTTATCTTTTAAACTCATGCAGATCTTGTGTTCTAATCAATAACATGGTCATGTCTGTTTTAAATTTTTTAAAGTTTCTGTCTTCCAAACTTTCACGTATGATTGGGAGAATAACACTTTGAGACCACTAATAACAGCTACTATTTAATGAGTGTTTACTATACTCCAGGAACAGTTGTAAGCACTTCAGCCGGATTAACTCATACTTTAACAACCCATTTTGCAGACGATGAACTAGGACTCAGGGCAGTTAAGCAACTTGCCTGGGGTCACAAAAGTCAGAGATAGTGGAGGTGCGTTGAGGTGCCATATTTCTCCTGTCGTGGCTTCATGCATCTTCCAGGGGTACGGGTATTCTAGTTAGAAACACACACCATGTAGTGGAAAGAGAAATGTACTAAGCGAAAGCCAGCAAGCTGAATGTCACTACTGCCTTTCTCTAAGATCCTTTTGAGCATTAACTTCCACCTCTGAAAATGAAGGCAGGTGCTATCTCTAAGTCTTTTCTAGCTCTAAGCTGTTTTATCACTTAGGAGAACTTTCACATTACTTACTGACAACGGGAACTAGAAATGAATGAAGTCCACACTTACGGTTTCACCACGATTCCTTCTAATCTTTAGTGAAGACACCTGATGGCTTTTAGTGCTCTTACGACAATCAAACTCAAGATCTTTTCTTAAGCATGACTCATGGTGGTCAGTACACATCTTCTATAAAGATAGTAAATATTTTAGACTTCTTGACTGGCACAGCTCAATTCTGCCATTGTAGACGGAAGCAGCCAAAACGATATATAAAGGAATGGGCATGGCAATGATTCAAAAAACCTTTAGAAAAGCATGTGTTAGCTTGGATTTAGCCCAACTGGGCTGCAGTTTGTGGATCCCTGTTATAGACAAAGAATTATGCAGAACTGGGCCTTGTTCTCGGCCAATTTAGATAAATCAAGTCTTTGTGATATCCCATATGTTGTTAAGCATAGTGTTAAACAGTAGACATGCTTTGGTGATTTCTTTTAAAATATTTTGTACCCCAATGTTTATAGCAGCACTTTCAACAATAGCCAAATCATGGAAAGAGCCTAAATGTCCATCAACTGACGAATGGATAAAGAAACTGTGGTTTATATACACAATGGAATACTACGTGGCAATGAGAAAGGATGAAATGTGGCCTTTTGTAGCAATGTGGATGGAACCGGAGAGTGTGATGCTAAGTGAAATAAGTCATACGGAGAAAGCCAGATACCATATGTTTTCACTCTTATGTGGATCCTGAGAAACTTCACAGAAGGCCGTGGGGGAGCCGAGACTTGCTTTCTTTGTAATTTACCACCAGGAAGAAGGGTCAGGGGGCCGGTGATATTTTCCGAAACAACCTGGCAATTGCTGCACTACCAAATTTCTTATATCAGTTTGTGATACCTTGGCTCCGATCTCAGCAACTGCCTACAAATCGCGTGAATTTGGGGAACACGTGTGACCCCTCTGAACCTCCACGTTCGCACGTGCATAGTGAAGATAAAAATTAGTTCCCGTCACACGAGTCTAACGTGAAAATGAAATGACTTAAGTTCCTGGTATATAGGAAGCACTCATGAATGGTAGTTGTCGCTACCAGCATCCAGCTACAGGACTTACTGAAAGGTTGCAATAATTAAGACAGCGGTATTGGCGAAGGAACAGATACAAATCAAGGAAGAAGAATACAGAGTCAACTAATAGGCTCATACAGATGTATTCATCTAATTTTTGATCAAGGTGCAAAGCCAACTCAGTGGAGAAAGGGCAGTCTTTTTAATAAATGGTGCTGGAAGAATGGACATCCTTAAGTAAGTAAATGAAATGTAGACACAGACTTTGCGTCTTCTATAAAAATTGAGTAAAACTGCATCTTAGAGTTAAATGTAAAACATAAAACTGTAAAACTTGTCAATAAAAACAGAAAATCTGTGTGATTTTGGTAATGACATTAAAAAAAATTTTTTTTTAACGTTCACTTATTTCTGAGAGACAGAGAGAGACAGAGCACGAGCAGGGGAGGGGCAGAGAGAGAGGGAATCTGAAGCAGGCTCCAGCCTCCGAGCTGTCCGTACAGAGCCCGACGCAGCGCTCGAACCCACGAACCGTGAGATCATGACCTGAGCTGAGGTCGGACGCTTAACTGACAGAGCCACCCTGGCGCCCCAGCAGTGACATTTTAGATAGGACACCAAAAGTACAATCCATTAAACACTGGGTTTTTTTCAAAATTAAAAATTTCAAACTAAATTTAAAAACGTAGGGGCGCCACGGTCGCTCAGTTGATTGAGCATCCAACTTCGACTCAGGGCATGATTTCACAGTTCATGAGTTCGAGCCCTGCATCGGGCTCTGCACTGACAGCTCAGGCCTGCTTCAGATTCTGTGTCTCCCTCTCTCTCTGTCCCTCCCCTGCTTGTGCTCTCTCTCTCTCAAAATAAATAAACATTAAAAAAAATCAAAAGGAAAGACTTTTGCTCTCCAGGGATGCAAGACTGATTCAATAATTAAAATCAGGTATGCCTGGTTGGCTCAGTCAGTAGAGCATGCAACTCTTGATCCTGGTGTAAGTTTGAGGCCCACATTGGGTGCAGAGATTACTTAAAAATAAAATCTTGGGGGCGCCTGGGTGGCTTGGTCGGTTAAGCGTCCGACTTCGGCTCAGGTCATGATCTCACAGTCCGTGAGTTCGAGCCCCGCATCGGGCTCTGTGCTGACAGCTCAGAGCCTGGAGCCTGTTTCAGATTCTGTGTCTCCTTCTCTCTGACCCTCCCCCGTTCATGCTCTGTCTCTCTCTGTCTCAAAAATAAATAAACGTTAAAAAAAATTAAAAAAAAAAATCTTGGGGCACCTGGGTGGTTCAGTCGGTTAAGTGTCCAATTCCTGGTTTTGGCTCAGGTCATGATCTCACGGTTTGTGGGTTAGAGCCCTGCATCGGGCTCCACCCTGACAGTGCAGAACCTGCTTGGGATTCTCTCTCTCTCCCTCTCTCCCTGCCCCACTTTTGCTTGCGCTCTGTCTCTGTCTCTCTCAAAGCAGATAAATAAAATTTAAAATAAAATCTTAAAAAGTCAATTAATGTAATTTATCATAGCAACAGGTAAAGAAGAAAACTGCATGACCATATCAATTGTTGCCAAAAATCATTTGATAACAATCAAAACCCATTATTTAAAAAAGCACTTAGAAAAATAAGAATAGAGGTGAATTTTCTCAACTTCATAAGGAGAATATAGAAAAACTTAGAGCTCATTTTTTATTTAGTGATGAAGGACTCAAAATACCCCCTCTAGAACCCTCTTACACTCTTGTTGGGAATGCAAACTGGTGCAGCCACTCTGGAAAACAGTATGGAAGTTCCTCAAAGAGTTAAAAACAGAACTATTCTATGATCTAGCAATTGCACTATGAGGTATTTACCCAAAGGATACAAAAATACAGGTTTTAAGGGATATATGCACCCTATTGTTTATAGCAGCATTATCTACCATAGCCAAATTATGGAAACAGCCCAGATGTCCATTGACTAATGAATGGATAAAGAAGAGGTGATACACACACACACACACACACACACACACACACACACACTGGAATATTACTCAGCCATGAAAAGGAATGAAATCTTGCCATTTACAATGACATGGATGGAGCTACAGACTATTATGCTAAGCAAAATCAGTCAGAGAAAGACAAATACCATATGATTTCACTCATATGTGGACTTGAAGAAACAAAACAAATGAACATAGGGGGAAAGGAGAGGAAAACCAAGAAACAGACTCTCAACTATAGAGAGCTGATGGTTACCAGAAGGGAGGTGGGTGGGGGATGAATGAAATAAGTGATGGGGATTAAGGAAGGCACTTGTGATGAGCACCGGGTGTTGTGAGGAAGTATTGAATCACTAAATTCTACACCTGAAATGAATATTACATTATATGTTAACTAACTGGAATTTAAATAAAAACTTGAGGGTAAAAAAGTACCCCCTCTCGCCACCAAGTCAAGAACAAGACAAGGACGTCCACTCTCACCACTCTTCTTCAACGCAGTGCAAGAGTTTCTGGTCAGCGCAATTAAGGCAAATAAAGGAAAGAAAAGGCATAGAGATCTGAAAGGAAGAAAGAAAACTGATCCATTTTCAGATGACAAGATTTTCTGCATTGAAAATCCCAAGTCTACCAAAAAAATCCTAGAATATGTGATTTCAGCAAGATCACAGAATCTAAGATAAACATACAAAAATCAATTGTATATATACTAGCATTGAACATATAGACAATGAAATTGGAAATATAATATCATTTACAATTGGCCAGAAAATACTTATGCGCAAATATAACAACACGAAACAGGCTGAAACCTATAAAACACTGGTGAAAGAAACCAAAGGTCTAAATATCTGGAGAGACATAGCCTGTTCATGCATTATACGATTCAACATACTAAAAATGTTAATTCTCCCCAAATTGGTATACAGGTTTAATGTAATTCCTATCAAAATTCAAGCAAGCCTTTTTGTAGAGATGGAAAAGATTCTTCTAAAATGTGTACGAAAAGACAAAAAGTGACAACATCTAGGACAATTATGAGAAAGAATGAAGGGGGAAGAAACAGTGTATCCAATTTCATGGCTTATTATATGGTGAGACTAGTCAAGGCTGTGGTATTGCAGGGTAATAGACATACAAATCAGTAGGACAGAATAGACAGCCTACAAGTAGATCAACACAAATATACTCAACTGATTTCTGAGAATGGTGCAGTACCAACTCAACGGAGGAAGGACAGGCTTTTTTAAAACTTGTACTAGAGCAAGTGGCAAAAAAAAAAAAAAAAAAAAAGAGGAAGAAAGAAACTTGACCTAAGCTCACACCGCATACAAAAAATTAACTCAAACTATACCATGGACTTAAATGTAAAACACCAAAACATTAAAATTCTAGAAAAAACATCAGAGAATATCCTCAGGGTCTAGGGCTAGGAAAACATTTCTTAGACTTGACACCAAAAGTACAATCCATAAAAGAAACAAGATGATAAAAACTGGACCTCATCAAAATCAGAACTTCTGCTCTGTGAAAGACGCAGTTAAGAAAACGAGAAGACAAGGGGGTGCCTGGGTGGCTTCAGTTGGTTAACCATCTGACTCTTGGTTTCAGCTCAGGTCATGATATAGTTCGTGGGTTCAAGCCCCACGTCGGGCTGTGTGCTGACAGTGCAGAACCCGCTCGGGATTCTCTCTCCCTCTCTCTCTCTTTAAAAAAAAAATTTTAATGTTTATTTATTTTTAAGACAATGCAAGAGACAGAGCAAAAGCAGTGGAGGGGCAGACAGAGGCTGACACATAATCTGAAGCGGGCTCCAGGCTCCGAGCTGTCAGCCCAGAGCCGGACTTGGGGCTCGAACTCACGAACCGTGAGATCCTGACCTGAGCCGAAGTCAGACGCTTAACCGACTGAGCCACTCAGGCGCCCCTCTCTCCCTCTCTCTCTCTGCCCCTCTCCTTCTCACTCTCCATCTCTCTCTCCAAATAAATAAATAAACATTTAAAAAAACAGAAAATGAGAAGCTACAGACTGGGAGACAAAATATCCTACAAAGGACTAATATCTGGAATATCTAAAGAAATATTAGAATAGACTATCTAAAGAAACCAAGCTCAACAGTTAAAAAAGAAAAACCCAACAACAGCAAACCAAACAACCCAATTGGAAAATGGGCAAAAGTCAAGAACAGACACTTTACGGAAGTGGATGCACAGGTGACAAAGAAGCATAGGAAAAGATGCTTGGCATCATTAGACATTAGAGAATGTGTACATTTGATATCACCACACACTTATCTGAATGGCCAAAGTAAAAAACAGTGACAACACCAAATGCTCGGGCAGATGCAGGGAAAGTGGATCACGCACATTTCTGGTAGGAATGTAAAATGGTATATAGCCACTATAGAAAACAGTCTGGCAGTTTCTTAAACACCTAAAATGGAATCACCACATGAGCTGGCAAATGCACTCTTCGGCGTTCATCCCAGAGGAAAGAAAACTTATGTTCACACATGAACCTGCACATAAATGTTTGCAACAGCTTTCTTTGTGTTGGAAGCCACATGGCCTAGAGTGGGTGAACTGCTCAACAAACTCTGGTAATCCACACCATGGAATATTACTCAGCAGAAAAAAGGAATGAACTATTGATATACACGACAACCTGAATGAGTCTCCAGACAATTACGGGTTGGGGAAAAAGCCAATGCCCCAAACTTACATATTACAGGATTCCATTTATACAACATTCTTGGAAATAGAAAACAAATTAGCGGTTGCTGGGGGGTGGGGCCTGGGGGAAGTGGGTGTGGCTATAAAAGGCCAACGTGGGGGATCCTTGTGGTTGTTAGAATGCTCTCTCTCTGGACTGTATCCATATCAATATCCTGGTTGTGATATTTGCTACAGTTTTGTAAGATGCTGCCGTTGGAGGAAACTGGGTAAAGGATCCATGGGACCTCTATTATTTCTCACAACTGCATGTGAATCGCAATGATCTCAAAATAAAAAGTCTAATTTGGGGGGCGCCTGGGTGGCTCGGTCAGTTAAGTGTTGGACTTCGGCTCAGGTCATGATCTCACGGTTCGTGAGTTCGAGCCCCACTTCAAACTCTCTGCTGTCAGCCTGCTTCAGATCCTCTGTTCCCCTCTCTCTCTGCCCCTCCCCCACTTGCACTCTCTCTCTCTCTCTCTCAAAAATAAACATTAAAAGAATTTTGAATAAAAAATAAAAGTCTAATTTTTTAATATGATTTATTGTCAAGTTAGCTAACATACAGTGTATACGGTATGCTCTTGGCTTTGGGGGTAGATTCCCGTGATTCATTGCTTACATACAACACCCAGTGCTCATCCCAACAAGTGCCCTCCTCAGTGCCCATCACCCATTTTCTCTGCACCCCCACCCCCATCAACCCTCAGTGTGTTCTCTGTATTTAAGGGTCTCTTATGGTTTGCCTCCCTCCCCCTCTGTTTGTAACTATTTCTTGCCCCTTCCCCTCCCCCATGCTCTTCTGTTAAGTTTCTCAACTTCCACATATGAGTGAAAACATCTGATATCTGTCTTTCTCTGACTTATTGCACTTAGTATAATACCCTCCAGTTCCATCCACATTGTTACAAATGGCAAGATTTCATTCTTTTTCATTGCCGAGTAGTGTTACAAATGAGCTATTAGGACCTCATCAAGATAAAAAGCTTCTGCACAGCAAAAGAAACGATCCACAAAACTAAAAGGCAACCAACGGAATGGGAGAAGATATTTGCAAAGGACATGTTGGATAAAGAGTTACCATCCAAAATCTATAAAGAACTTATCAAACTTAACACCCAAAAAACAAATAATGCAGTGAAGAAACGGGCAGAAGACATGAAGAGACACTTTTCCAAAGAAGATGTCCAGATGCCTAACAGACACTTGAAGAGATGCTCCACATCACTCATCATCAGGGAAATACAAATCAAAAGCACATTGAGATACCACCTCACACCAGAGTGGCTAAAATGAACCATTCAGGAAACAACAGATGTTGGCGAGGATGTGGAGAAACGGGAACCCTCTTGCCCCGTTGGTGGGAATGCAAACTGGTGCAGCCGCTCTGGAAAACAGTGTGGAGGTTCCTCCAAAAAAATTAAAAATAGAACTACCTTATGACCCAGCAATAGCACTGCTACGAATTTACCCAAGGGATCCAAGAGTGCTGATGCAGAGGGGCACATGCACCCCAATGTTTATAGCAGCACTTTCAACAATGGCCAAATGATGCAAAGAGCCCAAATGTCCATCAACTGATGAATGGATACAAAAGATGTGGTAGATAAGAGTCTAATTTTTAAAAATCTGTTCCTCTGTGAAAGACATTGTCAAGAGAATGAAAAGATAAGTCACATACTAGAAGGAAAGTATATATATATATATATATATATACACACACACACATATATAGTGCAGAATATATATTTAAAAAAAATCTTAAAACTCAATAAGAAACCAACCCAACGAAAAGGTGCTAACAGATAATTCACCAAAGAAGTTGTATGAATGGAAATAAACATATGAAAGGATGCTCAAAATCATTAGTCATTGGAGAAACATAAATTAAAACCACAATGAGAGACATACACATATCTATTAAAACGGCCATAATAAATAAACCTGATAATATGAAACCCTCCTGAGAATAATGAGTAAAAGGACTGCTCATTCATTGCTGTTGGGAATGGAAAGTGGTACATCTACTCTGGAAAACAATTTGGCAGTTTCTTGATAGAGTTAAATATGCACTTACCAGATGGCCCAGCAATCCTCCTCTTAGATATTTACCCAGATGAACTGAAAACTGATGGTCGTACAAAGATATGTACGCAAATGTGTATAGCAGCTTCATCTACTCTTGCCCCAAAATGGAGATAACCGAGATGCCTTTCAAACAGTGAGTGGGTACATAAACCGTGGCCCTTCCATGCAATGGAATACAGGGCAGCCATTTGAAAAGGATGAACTCTTGATTCACACAACGTGGATATGTTTTAAAAGCACTTTGTTAAGTGAAAGAGGTTAGGCTGAACTGGCATTCAGGAAAAGGCCAATCCACAGAAAAAGAAAAGAAATCAGGGTTGCCAGAGGTTCTGACAGGATTGTGGGAGCGAGCAAGGCAAAACTGTTTTAAATGGCACCGTGGTGGAGTACCAACATAACTCGATGCGTTTGCAAAAACCCACAGACTTGGGTACCACAAAGAATGAACTTAACTGAATGTCGAGACTGCCCAAAGCAATCTACAGATTCAATGCAATCCTTACCAAAGTAACACCAGCATTCTTCACAGAGATAGAACAAATACTCCTAAAATTTGTGTGGAACCAGAAAAGACCCCAAATAGCCAAAGTGATCTTGACAAAGAAAACCAAAGCAGGAGGCATCACAATCCCGGACTGCAAGCTATACTACAAAGCTGTAATCATCAAGACAGTATGGTACTGGCACAAGAACAGACACTCAGATCAATGGAACAGAACAGAGAACCCAGAAATGGACCCACAAACGTATGGCCAACTCATCTTTGACAAAGCAGGAAAGAATATCCAGGGGAATAAAGACGGTCTCTTCAGCAAGTGGTGCTGGGAAAACTGGACAGCGACATGCAGAAGAATGAACCTGGACCACTTTCTTACACCAGACACAAAAATAAACTCAAAATGGATGAAAGACCTAAACATAAGACAGGAAGCCATCAAAATCCTCGAGGAGAAAGCAGGCAAAAACCTCTTTGATCTTGGCCGCAGCAACTTCTTATTCAATATGTCTCCGGAGGCAAGGGAAACAAAAGCAAAAATGAACTACTGGGACCTCATCAAAAGCTTCTGCACAGCGAAGGAAACAATCAACAAAACTCAAAGGCAACCAACAGAATGGGAGATATTTGCAAAGGACATATCAGATAAAGGGCTAGTATCCAAAATCTATAAAGAACTTAGCAAACTCAGCACCCAAAGAACAAATAATCCAGTGAAGAGATGGGCACGAGATATGAATAGACACTTCTCCAAAGAAGACATCTAGATGGCCAACCAACACATGAAAAAATGCTCCACGTCACTCATCATCGGAGACATACAAATCAAGATCACAATGAGATGCTACCTCACACAGGTCAGATTGGCTAAAATTAACAACTCGGGCAACAACAGATGTTGGCGAGGATGCGGAGAAAGAGGATCTCTTTTGCATTGTTGGTGGGAATGCAAACTGGTGCAGCCACTCTGGAAAACAGAATGGAGGTTCCTCAAAAAACTAAAAATAGAACTACCCTACGACCCAGCAATTGCCCTACTAGGCATTTACCCACGGGATACAGGTGTGCTGTTTCGAAGGGACACATGCACCCCCATGTTTATAGGAGCACTGTCGACAATAGCCAAAGCATGGAAAGAGCCCAAATGTCCATTGATGGATGAATGGATAAAGAAGATGTGGTATATATACACAATGGAGTATTACTCGGCAATCAAAAAGAATGAAATCTTGCCATTTACAACTACGTGGATGGAACTGGAGGGTATTATGCTAAGTGACATTAGTCAGAGAAAGACAAAAATCATATGACTTCACTCATATGAGGTCCTAAAGAGACAAAACAGATGAACAGAAGGAGAGGGAAACAAAAATAATATAAAAACAGGGAGTGGGGACAAAACAGAAGAGACTCATAAATATGGAGAACAAACTGAGGGTTACTGGAGGGGTTGTGGGAGGGCGGATGGGCTAAATGGGGAAGGGGCACTAAGGAATCTACTCCTGAAATCATTGTTGCACTAGATGCTAACTAATTTGGATATCAATTTTAAAACATAAAAAATAAAATTAAAAAAAAATGAGCTTAACCGTATGAATTAAAAAAAACATACTCTGGATGTCAGGGATTCCAGGATTGAATGCGAACTGACAAATGAGTTTAATACAAAACATATGATATAACTTGCTGAAAGGGGTGCAGAAAATGTGGAGCTGACCGGATATTTTCAGGACAAAGCCAAAAAGAGCTATCCGTGCCTATCCTACTCTGGTTTCTATTTTTTGTTTGTTTGTTTGTTTCCTCACGGAGTATAGCTTAGCAATCCTGAAACTTCTTCCTAAGTGTACCGTGCACACGAGGAGACAGATTTCTCACCATTGGAGAGCAAGGTTACAGAAGGGCGAGTGGGCAAAGCTAGAATGGAACGCTTCAGTGATGACCTGTGGTTGGAGATACCGGCAGGAACTGTGCTTACATTAAAATGTATTCCGGGTTTCTCCACGTGGGCATTATTGACGTGTTGGGTCAGACAATTGTCTGTGGGAGCTGTCCTGGGTACTGCAGAATCCTTAGCAGCAGCCCTGCGTCCACCCACTAGATGCCAGCAGCATCCCCCAATTTGTTACAAACGCAAATGTCCAAAGGAAGTGCCCCTTGGGAGAGCTGTGAAAACACCCACAGTTGAGAACCACCGAGACGGAGAGATAGAGAAATCAATATAGACGTTTGAATAAACGTGAGTTAGTATACACACCTGTGTCTCCAACCCCCGTGCACTGAGAAAGCACCTCCACCAACAAGCCACCTGCATCTGGGTTTCCAATGACCTTCCCTACGCAAAAGGAATCAAGGCTTCTTGGAGAAATGCCTGCATCTAGGACTGGGGCGGTGAAAACAGATGAGCACTGGGGAGCTTATAGTGTCAGGAAGTAAGAAAGTGCATTAAAAAAAAATAGAAATAAGATGAGGCATGTTGACACAGGTACCCAACAGAAAGAGTGCCCAGTGATCACGGCCTGATCAATTTGGGCAATGAAAATAGATAATTGTACTGCATTATAGCCCAAATAAAATGTTCATGAGTCCACGTGGACATAAATAAATGAGTAGATAAATAAATGGGAGGGGAGGGACGTAGTTTTATAAAGAGAAATTCCAATAAATATAGAAGGAATGATGGAAACAGAAAACCATCATTAGAACGCTTTAGTAATAACTGCTGTATACATGATCCACGGCTGAATGTGAAAATTAGTTTTTTGTGGGGGGGGGGCGGGAGAGGAGATACAGTATGTTTTCTTAGTCTCAAAGTATATTTCCCCCAATTCACTAATTACTGCTATGGCTTTAACACGTACACAAATTCTCTGATACTCTTCCTTCTAGGAGATGGACCTTATTAATTCTCCCATGAGTGTGGGCGGGACTTTAGTGACTCATTTCCAATAAGTAGAGTATGAAAAAGGAAAAATAGTAAATTTACAATAAAGAAGCTAAGTAGACACTATCTGAACTGAATGATTACTGCGAACGTTATCAGTAACGAGGCAAGTTTATGTCATGTGCCCTGGATATGATGCGATGAGAAGGACATATCACCTCTGTGGTATTCTTTCCAAAAATCCATAACCTAGGTATAACCATTAGAAAATATCAGCTGGGGCACCTGGGTGGCTCAGTCACTTGAGTTTGACTTCAGCTCAGACTCAACTCATGAGCTCATGATCTCACGGTTTGTGGGTTTGAGCCCCATACTGGGCTTTGGGCTGTCAGCGCAGAGCCTGCTTCGGATCTTCTGTCCCTCTCTCTCTCTCTGCCCCTCCTCTGCTTGCAGGCTCGCTCTCTCTCTCTCCCCCCAAAAAATAAATAATAAACTTAAAAATTAAAAAAAAAAAAAGAAAATATCAGCCCAATCCAAATTCAGATATTCACCAAACTTCCTCACAACTACTCTCCAAAAGTGTCGAGGTCATGAAAGACAAGAAAGACGGAGAATCTGTCACAGATTGTAGGATATTAAGGAGACAGGATGGCTAGATCTAATGCACAGTACTGGATTGCATCCTGAAACAGAAAAAAAGGTCACTAGTGGAAAAGCTGGTGAAATCCAAATACAGTCTGGAGTTTAGTTAATAGAATTGTATCAATGTTTTTTCTTCTTTATGCACACACACACACACACACACACACACACAGGTTACATAAGATGTTCACATTAGATGAAGCTGAGGAAAAGGTCTACAGAAACAATATATTTAAAACTTTTTAGGGCACCTCGGTGGTTCAGTTGGTTAAGCGTCTGACTCTTGATTTCAGCTCAGGTCATGATCTCACGGTCCGTGGGTTTGAACCCTGTGTCAGACTCTGACTGAGCTGACAGAGTGGAGCCTGCTTGGGATTCTCTCTCTCCCTCTCCCTGCCCCTCCCTTGCTTACGCACTCTCTCTCTCAAAAGAAATAAGTAATAAATACATAAATAACATATATATGTGTGTATGTATGTGTGTGCGTATTTAAAACTTTCCCGTATATAAAAAATTATCTCAAAACATTTCTAAAACTTTATGGAAAATAGAACAGGAGAGATAGAACTAAATATGGTTGAATAAGGAAGTTGATGGAAATAACAAAAAGTTAAGGCCACGTCAACATTCAATAAAAAGAAAGATGAGTATTAGTAGTCTATTCACACGTCAACAACTTGAGATGAAAAATAAATTGCTGAATTGTTAAAAGGTGTCAAAGTCCTGACAGTAATATGCATCATCTCTGGAAATAATCAAGCGTGTACACGTTCTTATTTTTTAGGAGTGATGTGAGTTCAACATCACAACCATGGCAACTGCATGGTCTTGGCCAAAATGAATTCTTTTTTTTCCACACGGAATGACATCTGAAGGTTTCCATTTCAGAATTTGAACTACCATCCTCTAAACAGCAAATAGTGGCAGGAGTGACCAAGTTCACTAAGAATTAAGTTGCAAATTTAGAGTGAATATACACCGAAGAGCTTCCCACAGTTTGGAAAAAAAAAAAAAAAAAAAAAAACAATTCTCAGTTGCTCTGAGATCTGTGTCTAATCCGTAGTCAATTTGCTATGGATTTTTCCTGATTCCTGATTGTAAAACCCGGGACAAGAAGAAAGGCACTGAAATCCTCGCGTGGAAAAAGTTATAAATCACGAGAGAAGGACAACTGAAAATCCCAAGGCTACGACTGTTGCCTGGGTGAAGGAGAGGGAAACCGGATGTGTAAACCACCGAGAAGTAATAGCTAGAGCTGACATGTTTCACAGAATAATATACTTGAAACATCCTTGCTCTGTAATCTGACAATAACCCTATACTTTCATCATCGGGACCCCACAGTTATGCACACAGACCTGCGCTTGTGATCACTGTTGAGTCCTATTTTACTCCCACCCATGCCCACCGTGCCAGGTACGGTCTGGCCAAATAAAACTCCTTGCCACTTCCCAAACACCAGGCTCCCTCACAGCTCCTTGGGTTTCCACATTCTAGTCCCTCCTCTTAACATACTCACCTCCTCCTACCCAGCATTCTTAAAGAAGCCAGTTATTCTTCCCTCTTTATCAACATTTTCCACACCGCATTGGCATCATCCATTTACCTGATTGTCTCACGTACCAGAGCGTGAGCTCACTGATGGCAGGGACAGGTGTCGTGATCACCTTTTATCTTTGGCACCTAGCACAACCCTGGCACGGGCTTTGATACAATTTTTTTCTCAGAGTTCAACCAGTGTCATGGGCAGCGTGTGCCCTTTTCCTACTATGAAATGAGATGGCTACAAACGGCCAAAATGGAAGACGTCATGTATTCATCCATTCAACATCTAGTTAACATCTAGTTATAGGTATCTGTTATGGGCCAAGCGTTGTTTAGGGCCCTTGAGTTATGTCACTTAGGCAGACATGAAGTCCTCGCCCTCTTGGAGATGACACTCTAGTCAGGAGAGTCTAATGAACAAAAACCATGCTAAGTAAAATGTTTTGCATATTAGAAGGCATGCATAAAGGAAAAAGTAAAGAACGGCAAAAAAAAAAAAACAAAACAAAAAACCCAGAAAACCGAGACTCTCAATTAGATATATTATGGGGAAGCTTTAGAATATTAACAACAAAGAGAAAATTATAAAATGTCTAGAGCAAAAAAGCAAATAATCTGCAAAGGAATATGAATCACACTGACATTAGACTTAATAAAAACCGTGTATGCAAGGCGCACCTGAGAGGCTCAGTCGGTTGAGCGTCTGACTCTTGATTTTGGCTCAGGTCATGATCCCAAGGTCATGGGATCGAACCCTACATCAGGCTCCATGCCCGGCATGGAGAGCTTAAGGTTCTCTCTCTCAGGCCGCCTGGGTGTCTCAGTCAGTTAAGTGTCCAGCTTAAGCTCAGGTCACGATCTCACGGTTTGCGAGTTCGCGCCCCATGTCGGGCTCTGTGCTGACAGCTCAGGGCCCGGAGCCTGCTTCGGATTCTGTGTCTCCCTCTCTTCTCTCTCTGTCCCTCCCCTGCTCGTGCTCTCTCTCTCTCTCTCTCTCTCAAAAATAAATGTTGGGGCGCCTGGGTGGCTCAGTCGGTTAAGTGTCTGACTTCGGCTCAGGTCATGATTGCATAGTTCATGAGTTCGAGCCCCACATCTGGCTCTGTGCTGACAGCTCAAAGTCTGGAGCCTGCTTCGTATTCTCTGTCTCCCTCTCTCTCTGACACACACTCTCTCTCTCTCTCTCTCAAAAGTAAATAAACATTTAAAAAAATTTTAAATAAATAAATAAATAAATGTTAAAGATTCTCTCCCTCCCTCCGTCTCCCTTCCTTCCCCCCAAATAAAAAAAAAAAATTTTTTTTCCAAAAAAAAAAATAGTGTAAGCAAGAAGACAATGAAGTAGTATTTCTAAAAACTGAAGGGAAAGCATTTTGAAGCTAGAATTTTATTTCCAACTCAACTGTCATTTAACACGTGAGGTGGAGAGAAAAATTCTCAGGCCTGAGCAGCTTCATAAAGGACACTGCGCAGTGCCCCCCTCTTTGAAAGCACCCTTGGAGGACATACTCCGGAATAATGAAAAATATCAATCATCAATGCAGATCATAAGGAACCTGCAAAAAGCTACTAGCATAATTGAATTTAGGATGGTCAAAGAATATAAGACCAACATTAAAAATAAGTTCTATTTCTATATATATGCCACAAACCATTGGCGATTGGAATAAAAATTGATGATGGCGTCAGAATAAAATACACATTTTGAGATACACTTAGCAACATATGGGCAGTACCTATGCACCAAGAGCTACAAAAATTACTGAGATAAATGAAGGACGATCTAAATAAATGAAGAGAGATACCAAGGAGATGTTAAGATGTCAATTCTCCTTACGCTGATTCATAAACTCCATGCAATTGTAGTCACCATCCCAGCAGGCCGTTTTTTGGGTAAAAGTTGGCATGCGGATTCTAGAACGAATGCAAAATGTATTGCCAAAACAATTTTGCAAGAGAAGAACAAAGACGGAGAATATACACCTGCCTGATCTCTAGACTGTGCAGCTACAGTGTGCATTCTCAGGGGGCAAGATTATGGAAATCTTAAAAATGAGGAAGAAATGAGGATTTATGGAAGGCCCCGAGTGGAATTACAGCAAAATGAAACATGGGTGTTTTGGTGGGCCAGAAGTGGCCTGCCCAGGTCTTCCTTGAAGAAAGAGCTTGCCATCCAACTATAAGGGTGCAGTTAGCCGCCAGCCTCCTGCTGTTGGCACTTCCGGGGACCCCTTCAACTTTCGCTCCGAGGCCCGTTTTCCCCAGGCAGCCCCATGCAGTGACTTAGCGCGGTGGGGGCAGCAGGGCCTGGCCATTTCCGCTCGACGGAGTATTCCCCCCTAACGGGGAGTATTTGCTCCACAGCTCCACGCGGGTTTGGCCAAGAGTGTCAGGTCTGCGTCGTGATCTGAGGATTCCCCTGCCCAATCCTGCTTTCCTCCCCCTTTTACCCCTCGCAGATGTGACTCCCCCCAGCTTCCGATAAACTCTTGAACGCCAACCGGTGTCTCCTTCACAGAGGAATCGACAGACGTGATATTTTAGGAAGATGCTTCTGGCAGCAGAATCTGGTGAAGAGGGAAGAGACTGGGCTCAGAGATACGGGCTCGGGGATTTCACGGAAATGTACATATGGTATTGAATGTGAGAAGGAGGCAGAAGGGAGGAAAGGAGCAAGCTTGATATAATTTGGAGCCAGATGCCAGGAAGGGTAAGTCGAAAGGGGGTTCTGATTTGGGGTAGAGGTTGACTTGACATTGGGTTTTGAAAACACTGAGCTTATAGTTATGTTGGGGTGTGTGATATCCGGTAGATGGCTGAGTTTATGGAGTGAATCCTGAATGCACAGGAAGAACTAGTGAGGACTATTTACAGATTATCGGCATGGGAGTGGTAGCCGTTAAGGGCTTAGTTCTTGGAGGGTGGCAGTGGAGAGTAAGACATTGAGTCCTGTGAAATGCCCTTGAGTGGAGACTTCTCCCTCTGAGGCTCTGGTTGCCCTCTGAGCCAGACGTTCTGTTACCATCTTGCCAAGCAAACACGTGGAGTTAATGACCAGTACGTCATTGTTCTGTTACCGTTCTTAGATCCGCTGAGATTAAGCACGTAAAGTGGGATGCAAAGAATGGAAAGCTTCTTTTAACTGTACACGAGCAGAAACCTGGCATTCTGACTGCTGGGAAGTATGGACATGAACGTCAATGCCAGTATATTCGCTGTGCACACCGGTGATAAGGGAGTCTGAAATTAAAGCAGAAAGAATTCCAAAAAGGTGTATGCCCTTCCATAGAATGTTTTGGGAGTAGAGTCGCAAAAAACGTTCATTTCTTTTGGATGAGGGACACATCTGGCTACATTGACACTCAGATCCAAATGGAAACAGCGGCCGGGCATTCTCTTGCTCCCTAACCCTCATGGAGATAGCCGTGGATGTATTTCAAAACTACAGTGCTTCTGCTGGCTAGTCCCATACACATATTACCAAACTGGAGTGAGAACCGAGCGAGGCCAACTTCTGTTCTTACGTGCTCTATACTTTGAACACAATACGGAAGGGCTGTTCTAGCTCTAGACCTTTCCACATCATCAGCTAAAGTTGTTGGGCCCCATCACATCAGGACATCTCCCTCTGAGTGTCCCTAGTCCCCTCACCTCCATTCCACAAGGCTGATACTAAAGGTACCCTTTATTTTTTTTTTCTTTTTTTTTTTTTTTTAATTTTCAACGTTTTTTATTTATTTTCGGGACAGAGAGAGACAGAGCATGAACGGGGGAGGGGCAGAGAGAGAGGGAGACAGAATCGGAAACCGGCTCCAGGCTCCGAGCCATCGGCCCAGAGCCCGACGCGGGGCTCGAACTCACGGACCGCGAGATCGTGACCTGGCTGAAGTCGGACGCTTAACCGACTGCGCCACCCAGGCGCCCCTAAAGGTACCCTTTAATAATAACTCTACATAGTTAACTCTATCTTAAGAGTTTGCTCACCCTGGGGAACCCAAGCTACAACAACAGTCAACTTGAATTCAGTGATATGAAACAGGATAGTAGGATACTGTCAAGGAGGGTTTATTCCAGAAACGCAGGGGTAGTTTGACTTTCAAGAGTAGATCAATTCGCCGAATTAACAAGAGAAGGAGAGAAAAATCAGGATTTCTCAACAGATACTAAAAAAGCATTTGTGAAAAATTCAATATCCGTTCAAAATTAAGGAGAAAACCCTCTTAACAAATTATGTGGGGAAGGGAACATCCTTAATCTGATAAGGAATATTTACCCAGTAAAAGCTCACAGCAAGCATCATAGGGAATAGTAAAATGTTTTAGGCTCCCACCATCTTTCACCCTGAGATCGGGGACATTATAAGGATGCTTTGTATTAGGACTTCTATTAAATCTTGCACTGGAGACGGGAACCGATGCAAAAAGACAAGTTAAAAAATAGTAAAGGTATGAAGATTGGGAAAAGAAAACATAAAAATGAAAATATTTGCAAATCATCTGATATAAACTTAAAGTACAGAAGAGTCAACAATAATGAGGGTTAATAAGTAAAGTTTTATTTGTTTAAATTTTTTTATTATTTCTTTTTCAGAGACAGAGAGGGGCAGAGCATGAGCGGGGGAGGGACAGAGAAAGGGAACCACAGAATCCGAAGCAGGCTCCGGGCTCTGAGCTGTCAGCACAGAGCCCGACATGGGGCTCAAACTCACGAACCTCGAGATCATGACCGGAGCCGTAGTCGGACGCTCAACCGACTGAGCCACCCAGGCGCCCCAGTAAGTAAATTTTCAAAGGACACTGGCCAATGTACTATATTGTACACCAGGAACTAATATCACACTGTATGTTAACTAACTGGCATTAAAATAAAAACTTAAAAAAAAAAAGAAACATCAGACCCGAAGGGAAAAAATTAACCGATGGCAAGACCAGAAAACTACAAAACACTATTGAGAGAAAAATGTTAAATTCCTAAATCAATGGTGGAATATACCACACCCCAACCAAACTGACTATTTAGCTTGTGCAGGAGGCAGAGAGCATGGAGAATGAATGACAGTGTATTATCATAAACATAATCAAGTCATAACTCCAATTACGGCTGCTCCTCCAGACGCGGCCATATTGTTGGAACAAATCACCATATTCCTTGGCGACAGAGGCCCAACGCACACGGGGCCTCTCGGGATTTTCGAGGCATTTGGGTCTTCGGTTTGGTCCTCATTTGGGTCCAAGCCGTCTACTGAAACGCTGCCAGTTTTCAGTAGGCTCAGAACAAGAGAAGGCTCTACATCAGGTTCAGATTCCTGTGCTAGCCGCTCACGTAGGCCGTGTCGCCCAACAGATCTAGCCGTGCCTGACGTGTCAGTGGCAAAGAGAGAAGCTGCACGGAACTTCCGCCACGCTCCTGTTGGCGAAACAGAGCGTGTGCCTTTCCGATGCGGGAGCAGAGAAATGCCATCCTCCACAGGCATTCTCCTTTGGTTAAACAGCTTCTGGCTTGCCACCGTGCCTCAGTGGAGACCTCCAAGTTACCATGAGACCTGAGTTCCCCCTTGTAAACTGGGTGTTGTTTGACCCACTGAGACACACAGTTGGGCCCGCACAGCCGCCGGCCTAGCATCCGGTGGGAGGTATATATTAGTCCAGACTCCAGCAAATAGCGGGGGTACAAGTGAGTTGCGTGAACAAGTGGCCCAAATGCCCATCACCCTTATTACTGCTACGTCGTCTTCTCTCTCCCAGCCCACATCTATGATCTCCTTGGGGAGTTACCTATGACCTTATCTGAAGAGGAACGGACCCGAGCTCAGTTTACCATATGCAGGCACCCCCCAAAGGTTGGCCCTGGAAAAAAGTTGTGACGAGAAATCCTTCCGGTAGGCAAAACTTTGATTTAGTGTACCCGGTTTGCTATTGTGCCTAAAAGGAGAGGCGGCTGGAAGCACAAATCCACATTGAGTCATGAGCTCGGCCAATGGCTTGGCTGGATGTTCGGGGACTCGGGAAAAAATAGAAACGGGGTGGCAAGGAGATGCGGGAAGAAGTGTACAGAGAGTCCTTTCTGAATGGGCACAGACCACGAAGAGATCTGTCCTCCGCGGGAACGTCAGAGGGACCCGAGCACAGGAGTGATCTTAATCAGACGGATAACTTTACCCGTTGTGTAGAAGGCAGACAGCCAGCCTATCTCCCCGGCTACTCCTGTCGCTGCCCAGCGTATTCGTGAACAAAGTGGCTAGTGACGGGGTTGGAGATGATACCCTGGCGAGGCAACACGGACTTCTACCCACCAAGGTTTATCAGCTACAGGCACCGCGGGGTGCCCAGCCTGTCAACAGCGGAGGTCACCAGCGAGCTCCTAACACGGCACCACACCCCAGAGGTATCAGCTAGCTTCCAGGCGGTAGACCAATTGCCTCGGACCACTTGCATCAACGGAAAGGGCACATTCTCACTGGACTAGATACTTCCTCGGTGTACGGATTTACCTGGCTCTCCTTCGTTCTCATATATTCCAGTTTGTCCTGGGCTTACCCCACCTCGTGCCCATCTTTTCTCCCTGCTCGCCAGCCCCGATGACTTCATGCCAAACAACAGATGCAAAAGCTACAGCCTTACATAGACTGCTTAATGAGATCCTGCAGTAGCATAATGCAAAATTCCTGTAATTGATCCCTTCTTTTTTTTTATTCACTCATGGCCGTGCTGCCTCTGGGAGCAAACTCTGATACGTGCAACCTGTGCACCTACACGGGTTCTAGTGTTTCTAAATGTACTGGTTAATTCGAATGACAGGATTTGTCCTCTTTCCTTTGTGTCGTTCACTTTTAAAAGGCAAAAAAAAAAAAAAAGGAAAAGAAAAGGTCATCTTCGTTAATGGCAATCTTGCCTCATGTTCTGATCCCGTGATGTGCTCCTTTGAGCAGAAACCCTTTGATCTAAGACTTCACACGGGCCAGGCCATCCTATGTTTCTGTCCTCACTCCGTCTGCGATCCTTTATGTCTGTGCTGATTTAGTAACGATTTTTTGACTCCGTGAAGATTTTTTTTGTTTGTCAGGAATACGAACATGACCGTGAAAACAGTCCCAATGGGCCCTGCTTAATTATGGGCGGCAGACTACGCAATATACTCCATGCAAAATCAATCTGGCAAAAGATTTTCCTCCCAGGTTCTGTCTTCCCCTTGAGCTCGGCTCAACTGTCCCTCGGAGGCCGCAGTCAGCAGGAGCAGCGTAGCAATTCCGCACGCCATTTGGTCAGATGTTTTCTTCTAACACTGTTTTGTGGTTTGTTTCTTTGTTTGTTTTCATTTAAAGAGGAGACAAATAAAACCTTGGGGCCTCAGGGGATGGTGATGGCCTTACCCACCCCTGCCAGGATGGGGGCGGGGGGGAGGGCTGCAGGGAATCTCTCAGATCCTTGACTCTAGAGGGATATAACACGGAGCCTAGCTGAACCCCAAGTATCCATTCACCTGCGCTTTCAGAGCAAGCACAGAGGCTGCTGGCCTCAGTATTCCATCCAGCAGTTTACCCGCCTAGTGCTTAACAGATGTCTCAAGACCAGGACCAAGGAATTTTGGGAGTCTCTGTGCATGGGTGCCTATAAGTGGAAGAAGGTCGTAGAAGAAATGGAACCAGCAAGACGACAGCATGAGAAGGACTTGGCCCAGTATCGCTGGCTTTGAAAAATGGAGGAAGAAGGCCGTGGACCAAGGAATGTAGATAGCTTCTAGATGCTCAAAAGGCAAGAAAATGCCCGGAAAGGCAAGCAACTGGATTCCCCCCTAGAACTTCCAGAAGTAATGCAGGCCTGTCACCACCTCAATTTTAACCCACTGAGACCAACTGCGGGCTTCTCACATCTCAAAGTGTAAGTGTAAAGACTAATTTGTAATGTTTTAAGAGCCACCACGTTTGGGGTCATTTGTTACAGCAGTAATAGAAAAATGAATACACCAGACAGCAGGCTTGTGTCAACATTAAACTGTTTCTGTCTTGACTAAACGGCCATTTGGGCGGCCTCTTTCCTAGGTTTTTTTTCTCTTCCTACCCCTTGTCTGCTCTGTTTTGTACAAAGTCTGAGTTTGGGAAGCCTTTTCATTTCCCCTGTTAAGTAAGTTTGCTCAAACTACCTTAGACTCAAGGTCAGAACTCTGCTTATGATTTATTCTCATGTACCCTTATCTCGCCTTGTCTCCCTTTACTCAGTCCTTTGTGTACTTTTATACGCCCTCTTTCTCCAGCCAGAGGAGCTGCTCATGCCTTGGTTCTCATGGCAAGATGCAACACATAGCACGGGTCCTCCTCTTCTCTTGTAGTAAAACTCATATTTCCTCAGTGTAGCTTGCTTACTACATGCGAGAAAGCACGTTGATTAACCTAATTCACAGCTAGTCCCTTTCCTTGAGCTATCCGAGGACTATTGACCACCGTGGAAGAAAGAAATGGGATGTGTGTGGGTGTGGAGGGGACGGGAGGGACCATTAGAATGCAAAGGTTACTTCTTTTCGGTCCACGGGCCCTGTATGACTGCTGAAACAGATTATTCGTCTGGTTCCAAAATCATCTCTTTACCTTTGTGCCCGCTTCCAAACTCTGAGGCCAGAGGAATTATTCCCGATGGCTTCAGAGACTTCCTCCATTCCACGTTTATTTTCCTCCAGATTATTTTCTCCTCTAGTCCTCATATGACACCTTAACTGAGATGCCACCTATATTTATTCCCGCACTTAGTCACTGAGCAAAAGTCATCGAGCCCCTGCACCATGCCAGGCACTGTGAGTAGTTAACCCGTCTTGAATCTCTCAGATGAGTAGGCATTTTTCTCGGGAACAAGGGGTGAGGGAAAGCATTTTAAACAAAATACGCTGTATAGGAAAAACCCCAGTGGCACAAAATAGATTCATATGATTAGGGAACTAAAAAGAGGCATGATAATATGATTAAATAGTTTACAAATATTTACTGGGTGCTTGTTATGTGCCAAACTCAGAACTGCAAAGATACATCAGGTGGAAGCCCAGCCGGTATGGAATTTATCATCCAACAGAGAAGACAAAGAAACAGAAAATGTCGGTAAAATATAGTATATACTATGCTAAAAGTCTGCATAAGTGTAACGGGACTTCTGAAGGGAGGCGCAGGGCCCAGCCTGGAGTCTTCTACAGGAAATTATTGCTGAGGGTGTCTTGCAATTTTCTAGATGAAAAAATGGCGGGAAGGAAAAGTACAGGAGGTCTAAGCCAGCATAGTATTTACAGAGACCGATGTGTAGTTTCATAGCAGTAGACTGTAGAGAAGTGAGAAATGGTAGGAAATAGTGCCTAAGAGTCACATGGGGACCAAACCATAAAGAACCTTGTAAATCCTGGTAAGGATTGACCTTTATTCTCTGGATGATGAGTATCCATTGAAAGTCTTAAATATGGAGGTCTCATGGTCAACTTGTTTTAGGAAGATTATCTTGAGCGCCAGAAGTGAGAAGAACTATTCATAGGCACTTGCAGTAGTCCAGACAAGAGATACTGGGTTCCTCAACTAGAGCAGAGAATAGTTTGGATAGAGAGAAAAAGCCTTGAAAAGTGTCTAATAGGTAAAATCAGGAGTGCTTAGTGATTGATGAAGGGTGGGGAAAGGAGGGGCAGTGAAAGAAAAGGAAGGAGTCTAGAATCAGTGTCAGATTGCATTATTACGTGCCTACCCAGATGGGTGACGCATTTACTGAAATGAGCTTGGTTAGGGTAATATTTAGACCAAGCTACTGGGGACATGCAAAAGGCAGTTAGAAATTTGGATCTGGAGCTCAGGAGAGGGGTCTGAGTAGAATATCTTATTTTAGATGTCATTGCCATCCGAGCTGTAGTTGAAACCATGGGATATGGTGATCTGGTTCAGGAAAAGCATTCAAAAGAGAAAATCATTGGGCCAAGGAGGGACGCTTGAATCCTACCAGTGTTTAAGGAGGAAGAGAAGAAACTGGTGAAGAAGATTGAAAAAGAGTGGCCAGAGAAACGGAGTAGGGAAAAACTAGTATCATGGAAGCCCAGGAAATAAAATATTTTAAAACAAAGAGGGAGTGCGAATCAATTTAAAATATAGCAGAGAGATCCAAGGAGCATGGCTTTAAAAGGAAAGGGGTATATAGGGTGGTTATTACAACAAAATGTAAGCTCATGGGAACTTTTGTTGGCTTTTCAAAGAGAATTATTTGAATATAGGTGCATATGCAGGTAGACAAAGCGAGAGATGGTTGGACATAGAGATAAGACGATGGACAGACTGTGGAGAAATTAACAGAGAGAAGGAGAATGAAGACATAGAATAAAGAGTAGCTAATCGGTCCCAAAAGAGGCACCAATTAATGGTGGAACCAGCAATCAGGATGAGGGAATGGACTCAAAAGGGAGAAAAAATACATCTTCCACCGAAAATGGAAAGAAGAAGAAAGATTGGGTGTAGGTCAAGTATAGCATGTAGGTAGCCGAATAGTAAGCTGGGTAAACTCACGTCTGACAACTTTAACTCCTGAAGGAACATATCTGCTCATGCCTGGGACAGATTTGAAATCTGCAATTTATCCTCCTCAAATGGTTGAAGGACTAGGCATTTTCTTTCATCTCCGAAGGGCTGAGGTAATACAATTCCGAATGCGTGTCTACCACTAAAGCAAGTCTTGTGACCCGGGTTGCATTTCGGAATTTATGTATCGTGGATGAAGTATTTCCCGACTGGACTTTTTCAATGTTCTGCCACACAGGCTGGTCCTCTGTAATCTTCCTCAGCCCAGGACTTACAACTGCTCCAAGTCAAACCTCTGTCTGGTACACATATTCATTCATCCATTTAGTCAGCCAACATTATTATTATTATTACGAGTGCATAAAATTACATTATGAGTGCCTACCATGTGCTATGTATTGTGCTCAGGTGTTGAAAATGCAAACATAGGGGGGCCTGGGGTGGCTCAGTCAGTTAAGCGTCCGACTCTTGGTTTCAGCTTAGGTCGTGATCTCACAGTTTAGTGAGTTCGAGTCCCCCTCCGGCCTCTGCAAGGACAGCGCGGAGCCTGCTTGGGATTCTCTCTCTGGCTCCCCCTCTCTCTGCCCTTCCTCTGCTCTTGCTGTTTCTGTCTGTCTCAAAATAAATAAATAAATTTTAGGGACCTCTGGGTGGCTCAGTCAGTTGGGCGTCTGACTTCAGTCCAGGTCATGATCTTGAAGTTTGTGAGTTCGAGCCCCGCGTCAGGCTCTGTGCTGATGGCTCAGAGCCTGGAGCCTGCTTCACATTCTGTGTGTGTGTCTCTCTCTCTCTGCCCCACCCCTGCTCTCTCTCTCTCTCTTTCTCTCAAATAAACAAACTTTAAAAAATATCCATACTCTGGTGAAAGCAACTATAAAAATGCATATATCAATTAGATAATGCACAAAATTAAAAGTGCATCTGAGAAAAGGAATGGAGAAGTAATATGTTCCTCTTTTCTCAGGATTTTATATAATGTTAAAAAGGATTTTATATAATGTGAACGTTATAGTGCCATCTATAATAAGGAAGATAAAGTGTTTTTTTAAAAAAAAATAAATAACAAAGGCATTAAAAACTAATTGATGGCTTGGGGAATATTCCATTGAAATCTATGCTGCTTAAGTTATTTTAAGAAAAGCTCTTCTGTTTCTGGAATACCAAAATCCACTTGTATTCACAGGAATAGGGAAGACTGTGTGCGTGTGTGTGTGTGACTGCGTGTGTGTGTGTGTGTGTGTGTGTGTGTAGCATCTTTTCAGGATTGGGAAAAGAGGCATCAAAACCCAGGTTTTCACAAGGGGCTTTCTGAAAATAAGTTTTCACTCAGACTTGATAGAGAAGCACCAGAACTGCTCACTACTTCTAGAAAAGCCAGGAGCCTGGCTACACAGCACAGATCCTAGGTCTGGAATGGCTGGAAAAACCTGGAGGGTATTGAGCAAACACACACTCCAGGCCCATATTTTTCTGATAAAGTTTAGCTGCTGCTGCTAATACCAAATGGATCCCTTTCTTTCTTTTCTGGCTTGTTCCACACAGTAAAATAGGAAGAACATCCCACAGGGATACCTGGGACTCACAGAGGAACGAATGGTCAAGGAGACCCTGTATTCGGCACTCTGTTGGTGAGCCCGTGTATCAGAGTTCAATTCCCTCACTCCAGGGCTGTTTGGAAAAGTTGGTTCCTCCGCCCCAAACCATTTCAGCAGTGCTTGGATTTTTCTTCCATCACTAATTAAAAAACATAAAGCTTTTCCCCAAACCATGTGATTATTCTTTAGGAGAACAAATGTGGGTTTTTTTTTTTTCCCCTCAAGAGAGAAAACAATAATGGTTTAGGGTGTGCTTTTATGAAATTAGCAGCAGCAAGGCAAGTGTATTTAAAATGGGTCTTCAGATGCAGAAGAGTGAAAACAAATGGAGTTGGAAGTGAAAGCAAAGATTCTAGAATCTTAGCTTGCTTTTGTAGCCTCGAGGGCAGGGAAATCAACAGCTGGATTTTCCAAACTCAGACCCACAGGACTCAGAACCAGAAAGGACTTAAGACATCCTCTAACCAAATGATTTTCTAACTTTAAAGCCATATAAACCCTTGTTAACAATGAAATATTTCTTGGAACCCCATCTAAAGGTCCTCGGGGTGCCAAGTTTGAAAACTTGGCAGAAAGCAATCATAAATTTATCTTCACTCATGCCCAATTGAGCTGAGGGAGGAAGTGAGTTCTGTGTGACTGCTCTCATTTCTAAATCTTGGCTTTTGATCTCACTCCCCTTGCTCACCTTCTACTTGGGTCTAGGGATTGGAACAGTGATATGATTTCGGGGAACGGTACTTCCTAGTCAAAAAGCTTTCCTGAGCAGCAAAGGATTTGCCATTGCGAAGCTGGCACTTAATTAGACGAGAAAAGGTCTTACTAGGATGGCTCCTGGCACTTAGATGGTAAGTAAATGTTAGTGCCCTTTCTTACTCCTCTTTACTCGACAAATGATCGATTGGAAGCCACGCTCCCAAGTGCCAGGACAAGCAAAGCACTGGCAAAAACAATCGGATTCTGACTGGGTGGCTGAACACCTTCACTGGGTTCCTCGAGGACCTGGGAGATCTTGAACATTTTATTTACAGACGTACATGCAAAGGTCCTCATGTTTTTTCTCTTCCCATCTGGCATCTAAGCAGCTATCCCCTCCTGCAAATGCTCTGTCTGTGATGTGTACCCCGGATCACAAAACAAAAGAGATGTGTTAGTCCTGCTTAAGTGCATCATTGTGCTAATGAAATTAATCAGTCGCAATGACAGTCTTAGAGCAGCAGGGAAGCTGACAAAATGGTAGCAGTTAAGAAGTGGCTGCTGGAGAGAGAAGCAGAATGCAATCAAGGATGAAATAAAGCAAAACGAGATTGGGTTAAAAAAAAAAAAAAAAAAACCTCCCAGCAATCAACTATCAATAGGGCCTTGGAATAAAGGGAAAAAAAGGGTTATTATTTGAAGTCTAATGAAGAAAGGGTTTGCAGAGATGGTGGTCCCTTCCTGTTCTATTGTTTCTTTTTCACAACAGTTCCGATGTCCATAAATCTAACAAATAGAGAGAAAACGTTCTCATTCATTGTACAAATATATATGCCCACATGGATATGGTACAATTTTGTAAGCCGGTCTGTAGAGAAAAGGGGACAAAAGTACAGGACCCTGGGTTCAGCTCTGCCAGTTGTTTGTCGTTCAATGAGCAAGCCTGTGCCCTATTTTCAGGCTCAGTTTCCCCTTGTAGAGTGTAAACTAGACACTGTAAGGTAGACCTAACATCTCAAAACCCCGTGGCTCTTGGGAGAAGTTCTGTTACAAAAATTATTTGTCTAAACCATTATTTAGATACTCTTTGTAAGGTGGGCGACTTGAGTCCTAAGGACTGAACCTCAATTGTCGTGATGATGTTATGGAATCGTCATACATTGGAGATAAAAAGATGCTATGAAGCAAATGGATAAATGGCTATCTAAATGACTTTGCTTTGAATACTATTTACATTTTGGTTTCCATCCCTAGACCTCAGCCACTCTCTCTAGGGATAGCACTTCCAACATTTTCCAAATCCGAAGCTAATAAGACTGCACTGCCAGGACGCTTTGTGTCATGATTATCTTGAATTTTTCTCTGCTGCCATTTCATCCATTTTTCTCCTTTCCTCGACTACAACCCCTCCCGTATCAACAGAAGAATGGTTGGTTTTTCTTTTTTTTTTTAATTTTTTTTAACGTTTATTTATTTTTGAGACAGAGAGAGACAGAGCATGAATGGGGGAGGGGCAGAGAGAGAGGGAGACACAGAATCGGAAGCAGGCTCCAGGCTCTGAGCCGTCAGCCCAGAGCCTGACGCGGGGCTCGAACTCATGGACCGTGAGATCGTGACCTGAGCTGAAGTCGGACGCTCAACTGACTGAGCCACCCAGGCGCCCCAGTTTTTCTTTCTTTAAGCTGGTGTTTAGTAACCTAGGATGGTACAGGAACATATTGAAAACGCAAGACAAAGTTTTTCAAAATTAAGCAGGTAGAAAAAGGTCATAGCAAGTAGTAAAAATTCCTCTGAGCTGGAAAATCACTGTTTGGATTCATCCACTTATACATCCAGGTAAAGGAATTTGGTTCCTGGAGTGGGAAAGAGGATGGAGTTTTCTGAGGTTCTTATATCCATAGGCATGACTAAGTGATCATTTGTACGGTCCCAGATCAGATTAGGGTCTCTAAAGGTTGTTATTAGCTCCCATGGCGTTTGCAATAGACATTCGGAAGTTGGGTTTAGAGAAAATCGATGTAAGAACGCTGTAATACAATTTCATTTGGGGAAGCTCAGAATTGGAAACTTCTCCATTCATTTACCAGAAAAATCGAAGAAACGAAATGGTGTCTATAGCACCATATAAACTACTTTTTGAAGTGGTCTTAGAAGCTTGTGCAGCTTGGAGCTTGTGTGTCTGTAGAGACAGAATCAGCATGACTCACAATGAATGCAAGGTGGGGGATGAGCGAAAAGGAGACGTCAAGGATGTCTCCCAGATTTCAGATTTAAGCAGACGGTATCATTTCCTGATGGTGAAATCTATCATACGATAAGGAACTCTAGGGAAGAATTAAAGTGATGTGATAAGGTCTAAGGCCTGAGAACAGGAAGGAAAGAAAGTCAATAATTAAGCACATTAAAAACAACAAAATGAGAAACTAGAAACATTAAAGGACAGAACGAATAATATGAGTCAACAGAAGCAGAGGAAAAAGTGACAGACAGATTAACTTGTTCTTTGGCCCCGGTCTTGATTTTCTTTTTCACAAAACCTGAAGAGTTTGCCATGTGCGTTCCATATGCTCAAGTTAGTAGTTTCGAGGGCTGTACGGGAACTTAATCAGATTGAAATTTCGGGCAAATGTTTCCCTTTTGCAAATAAAATATGGTAATTTTGGCCTAATCCTGTTTTATCAAGGAAGCATCCTGGTAAAATCACTGTATCCTGCTAATCACAATCTTCTACTAGTGTCCATTTCCTGAAGATTAAGGCCAAACTCCTCAGCCTGTCAGAAGGATCTTCACCATCAAAACCCGACCTACCTTCCCTCCTCCTGCCATTCCTCTCCTCTATCTCTATGTTCCCACCCCGTGGAATTTGTCATCATTGTCTTTATGTTTTTTAATTAATCCCTTTTGTTTCAAGTTTTTATTTTAAATTCTAGTTAGTTAACGTGTAGTGGAATATTGGCGTCAGGTATCATCATGTTCTTTATTTTATTTTTTAAAATTTACATCCAAATTATTCAGCATCTAGTGAGATGATTTCAGGAGTAGATTCCTTAATGCCCCTTACCCATTTAGCCCATCCCTTCTCCCCCAACCCTTCCAGCAACTCTCAGTTTGTTCTCCATATTTATGAATCTCTTCTGTGTTGTCTCCCTCCCTGTTTTGATATTATTTTTGTTTCCCTTCCCTTCTGTTCTTTAAAACAATACTTTTTTTATGACTGAATGCCTTTGCATATACTATTTCCTATCGCTGAAATGTTCTTTATTCCTTTTGCTATAAATAAACTCCTTAATTTCCTTTTAGATTAAAAAAATGTCACCTCTTCTCAGAAGATCTACCAGACTTCCCATTCAGACAATTGGGTCATATGGACTGCTAGAACCCCACTGCCTTCTGAAAATCTCTCGATCAGAACACTGATCACAAAATTGTAATTTGAAATTTTCTCTTTATGTGCCAGTTCCTCTGGCGTCTTATGGCCTCCCCGAGGGACCAAGGAACCACCTTCATAACCATACCACCTGGAATAAAACCTAACACCTATAGCTAAATTTTCAATTCCTGTCTTCTCGTTAGCCATAGATTTCATGAGAAGAAAGTTCTCGCCCGCCTATTTCCTTATTATTCCAGCACAGAAATGACGAGTTAATGGGGTGGCGGTTTCAGAGTCCAGGAGATAATTTTGGGGGACACACAATTAACAGTATTTGGCAGCCAACTGGAGGTGACAAACGAGTGAAGGAGGAGAGGTCAAGGCACGTAATAGATTCTTGACTACATGGTGGTTTTATTCGCTGAGACTGCGAACACTGGAAGAAGACGGAGGGTGAGGGGCAGGGGGAAGGCATAGGTGTCATTCACTGAATACATGCATTTTCAGTAGGCATCAGGTACTGTTCGAAGTGCTTTAGAAATATTAACTCATTTAATCATCATAACAATCCTCTGTGGTAGGTACTTGCATAATCTCTTTTATATACAGGTGGAACTGAAGCTTAAAGAAGCCCAAAGATATTCCCAAGGCCGTCCAGAGGTTAAGTGGCACAGGCAAGCTTCAAATTCAGTGAGTCCGTCTGCAGAATCCGTGCTCTTAATCACTCTACAGGTTACTTAGTTTGGTTTGGGATGTAAGTTGTAGACAAGTTCAGTTTTGGACGCACTGCATCTGTGATGCCCATGAGGAAATCCATGAGCTGTCACATATTCACTTGCCTAATCATAATAAATCTTGATAGGGAAGGCTTGTGGCTCAGCGTCTGTATGAAGTGGGATTTAAAGAATTATTATTTGATAGCCAAAACTAATTTATTCACTTTTCTTTAACGGTTTTAGAGGACATTCCAGTATACAATCTACAGCAATCCTTAATTATAGCCTCTTTCCTTTCTTATCAACTAACCTTACACCACAAAGCTCCTAAGACTCTAATCTCTTACAATCCCCAATGTAGGGATAACAGTCTCTCTTCTTCCAGCCTTGTCATTTTCTGTCTTCTTTCTCTTCTCTGCCACTCAAATTTTTCTTAAGTATATGAACAGCCTTTTTTTTTCCCCAGCAAGAAATAATTATTTATTTTCAGGGTATTGAGAGAAGGGGAGAAATGAGACGACAATAGTAAGATTCTCTCTGGAGGGCTGGTGACTGAGATAAGTCTGTGAACATTCCCATGTGAACGTTTTTTTCTTCTGGAAAAGAAGTCTGCGCTACGGGCTTCAAGAACCGTTTGTGTATATGTGGATGCGATCAATCAGAGAGCGTACACACGTAGGAGAAAAGTGAGCCCAGGATGAATCTCTGGCAAACCGGTTTAACCCACCAGTAATCACTCTAAAAAGTAGACAGGAAAGAAGCGGCCTGAGAATTTAAACTAGGGAGAACCAAAAGATGGGTATTTTTGAAACCAAGGAAGTAGAATTTCAACAAAGGAGAAGAGCGATCCGTAGCCTTGAACAATGCAGAGAGCCCTGGCAAAATAAAGTCTCCAAAGTGCCTTTGGATCTTGCAATATAAAGTTTAGCGGGGACCTTGTATTATATGCAGTACGTTCAGGGCAGTAGTGAGCCCCAAAACTGCAGTGAGCTGAGGAATATCTAGAAAATGCAGAGGCAGAAAGAGTAAGTAGAGATGCTTGGAAAAACAAACGATCATTGGCAAAATCTTTCCTCCCTCTTAACCAACTCCAATGTGTGACCCATTTTATTTATCTCTAAACTCTTTTATTTCTATTACTAAGCCCTCATGTACCTCTAATAATCAAAAGACGCGATGGAAGCAGCTTAAAATGTAAATATATAGGCATAAGACACTTAAAATAATAATACCAGATATTTGAAACTACGTAGAGCAAATGGGTAGTTCTATCTACCGGAAACTAGAAACCACGTATTTACTGCAACTGAGCAATGGATGTCAACTTGTACTTCTTGGCATTCAAGGCAAAACATTAAAGCGGATTTGGTTACACGACACTCATTCTCTCAGAGAATACAGATTCATCACAAAAGAACACGTGAGGCCACAAAAATCTTAAATTCTAGAATTAATTTTCAAATTAACCTGACTTTTATTTATATTCTTGCCCCTTTCCTCTTGTTCTCTGTCAAATATTTTACATCCCTAGGTAAATATTCCTTAAAGATTAGTATTTTTTTCAACCAATGAATAAATAGTTTCAGGCATCCTACAACTTTCCCGTTCCTGACATTTCCGTGCCGACCAAATAACCAGCCCAATGTCCTGGACACATTTGTTTTTTTTTTCTGATGGTGAATATCAATGGCAGTGAAACCGTGTTTTGTTTCCCCAATGACTTGGAAGGACAGGGTCTTGCTTTTAAACTAGACCATAATTAAAAAGAGCGAACGGAAGTTACGAACTGTATCTTGACCATATTCGATTAGAAGAATAAATGTCACTTACCAAAAAATGAAATAACAAGACTAATGGATTTGCAGCCGTGATAAAGCGATTGGCACGGGACTTTTCCTTTTGCTGTAAACAACTAGAAAACAGAAAAAAAACATACCTGAAATAGCTCTTTCAGGTAATGGATGACGGGCAAGTCAGAATTGTAATACCTGGGAGAAAGCCCTGTGATTTGTCCCAGCTTTTTGCATGGGGATATTTTCTGGACAAGGAGGGGGATCCCAAGCGGAGTATGGTAGGCTCCCTGAATTGAGAAGAAAGACCTCAGAGTTTAGGAACACTGAGGCGGCTGGAATTTGCAGGGAAGAATGCTAGGGAGATGGAGGTCTCAAGAAAGAGCTTCATAAATTTATCTAGAGGTCTTTTTAAGACTGCTGCTGAGTACTGAACCACGCATGCCTAAGGAGACATTCCAGGAGGCATGGCAAAGGATAGCTACTAGTGAGAACACAATTACTGCAGAACTGTAAACACATCCCAGAACCCACACAGGCTGGAAAATATTCGCATTCTGAGCAGCTAGAGTAAACAGAACTCCTTGAACACTACGGACTTAGTAGTGGACCCAGGAAGGTCGATCTCTACTGGTGGGGCTAAACTAGCCCAAGAGTAAAAGATATTCTAGATCTGTGCTAGCAAAGCCTATAAAAAAAAAATCTCAGGATTTTGCTTCTGGCCATGATGGACTTCAGGAACCAATTACCTTTCCACTATAAAAACTAGGAACTGGACGAAACACATACACCTGTTTTTAGACCTTGAACAGTAGGATCTTTGAACTGTGATTCCTGAGCGAAGGGAAACAAATGAGATGAATCCCGCAATCTCCCTGGCTTTCTGTCTACCAAAACACCGTGGACCGCAGAGTAGGGGCGGGTGATTAAAAACAAAACAAAACAAAACAAAACAAAACAAAACAAAACAAAAACAGTGGGTTCACTGAGTTGAAAAGACAAGAGTTGGAGTTCCGGGAGGCTGGGACAAATGAGAGTTTGGGGGAAGAATTCTGGAAAGTAGATAGCTACACAGAAATAAAGAGCTTCAGAAATTTTCAGAGGGGTTCCCTTTACTATTAGATGAATAACAAAATCTATATGGGCCTAGAAAAACTTTTTGAGACCAAGCTAAGCGCAACCACGAGATCGTGAGCTGGTCAGGCACCGGAGGTCACCCGTGAGGCATTCCAACAAGCCAGCATGGAGAATCCTCACTGAGCCCTCAGGGCATTCCGTAGAAAATCCAGAAGGGCCACATCTTAACAGTCGAGTTAAACTATCCCTAGAGTGAAAGCTACTCTAGACCTTCCCTTGGAAACCTATTTGAAAAGCTTCAACATGAGCAAACCGAATGACAGTTATTTCACTGCAGCAAGAAAAACATGTTAAGGGAACACAATATTCAGACACTAAAAAAACATAATACCACAATACCCAGCCTAGAGTAAAACATGATTGAACCTGCCCTGGTTGCACCAGCAGGGAAATATGGCCAACAAGCTGGAGAAAAATAACTCGGCGGGAAAGGACACAGGAATGGCTGAAATCGAGCTCCAAGAAAGTAAAAACAGCTATTACAACTACATTCATGTATATGAGAGCAGGGGCGAAGCCGGTAAGGAGACAAGCGAACGATATTAAAACGAAGGGAACAAATAGGGTCCCCCCATCTAAACTGGGAGCCTGAGGAGTGCTGCAGACCTGTCTCCCAGCAAACACTCCTACGGGCGAAGATTATATTTTTAAAATGCCACTCAAAGTTCCCGTTAAAGGCCGTGAGGGCATGCAGCGGACGAAGGAACATAGATGCAAGAAAATAATTGAACCCGCAGGAAAAACAGAGGGAGTCTGTGGCACGCGAGCTGAGACTCACGACGTCCCCCTTTGTCCGAGCTCAGGGTGACAGCGGATCCCTCTCTCTTTAGCTCCCGTCCAAAGGAAATGGCATCTGGCCGGGAGGGGCAGGCTACCAGCTTTTCTCAGCTTGTTGAGCGCAAACTGGGAGCAGTTCTACCCCAGGAGCGGCACGTCAAGGACACTAGGACCGCGGGTGCCCTCGCCGCAACCTGCTTGCAGGGCAGAGGTCCCCACACCCCAGGAGAAGCACGTCGCGAGGCGGCCAGCCTTAGCCAGCACCCTGGTCACAGAGCACGTGTGTCGCTCACGCTCCCACCTCCACGGCGATGGCTCAGGGTGTAGCCAACAAGCCGAGAGTGAAAAGAAAATGGAATCTTTTTTTTTTTTTAACTCAACTAATCCAAAAGAAGGCAGAGAAGGAGGAAAAACACACATGGGCGGGACGAAGAGAGAAGCAGTTAGCAAGATGGTAAATTTACACTCAACACACAGCTTCGTTACAGTTGTCCAGATATAGGCAATCACACCCCATTTGAACGGCCTAAATAGAAAGCAGAACGGCCTAGGGGCGCCTGGGCGGCTCAGTCAGTTAAGCATCCCACTCTTGGGTTTGGCTCAGGTCACGATCTCATGGTTTGCAGGTTCGAGCCCCATGTCAGGCTCTGTGCTAGCAGTGCGAAGCCGGCTTGGGATTCTCTCTGTCCCCCCCCCCCCCCCCCGTCTCTCTGCTCCTCCCCCGCTCGCTCTGCCTCTCTCTGAAAGTAAATAAATAAACCTAAAAAAGAGAGAAAAAAGAAGATGCCCAGGGATTAATATGGATATTTCATTTAGTAATGAGGCCAATCAATGAATTAAGAAAGGATCATAATCTCAAACGGGTATTCGCACGAGAGCAGCGCTTCAAAATATGTGAAGAACTGACAGAAGCGAAAAAGAGACAAGTATACTATTATTGTTGACGATAAGCTAAACTCTTTGTAATTGTTGAAGCAGCAGGAAGAATCAGCGAGACAGGAAATATACCACCAAGCCAACCTATCCTAATTCTAACCAACAACAAGCGAATACAGATTCTTTCCAAGTGCACGTCGATCGCTGACCGAGATAAATGATATGCTGGGGCAAAAAACCAATTCCAAATCGATGTTCGATTACTGAAACGCTACAGAGCGTGTTCCTTGACCACAGTGAAACTAAATCAGAAATCTAAAACCAAGAATCTGAAAAATCCCGAAGTATTGGGAAATTAAGCGACACGGCAAACAAAAGGTAAGTTAATGACTACTTTAAAAAGGAACTATAACGTATTTTGAGAGGGATATAAAAATGCAACAGACAAAAACTGGTGCGGAGCAGCTAATGTACTGCTTAGACACAAAATAACAGCGTGAAATATATGTATGAGAGGAGTTCATTGGTGTCAAACCAATGTCCTAAACGTCTACTGGTAGAAAAGCTGTAACGACTTAAACCCATGTGAGCAGGAGAAAAGAAATAATTAAGATACTATTCCGAATCAATGAAATGGAAACAAAGAATTGAATGATGCCAAAAGGTGGTTCTTTGAATAAAGCAATAGAATTGAAAAATATCTAGCCAAAGTGATCAGGAAAAAAGAGAGAAGGTATCAATTAGCAACACTAGAATTGAAAGAGTATAGATCACTATAGGTACTCAAACATGAAAAGAACAATAAGGGAATATCAGGACAAGTTTATGCCAATGCATTCGGCACTTTAGATCAAATGGACAAATCCCTGGAGAGAAACAAACACGTACTGGGGAGCCTGAGTGGCTTAGTTGGTTAAGCATCTGACTCTTGATTTCGGCTCAGGTCATGATTTCACAGTTCATGAGTTTGAGCCCCACATTAGGCTCCGCACTGAGAGTGTGGAGCCTGCTTGGGGTTCTCTCTCTCTCTCTCTCTCTCTCTCTCTCTCTCTCCCTCTCTCTCTCTCCCTCTGCCCCTCTCCTCTGCTTGTGCTCTCACGCTCACTCACTCAAATAAATTTTTTTAATTTTAAAAAAATAATAAAAACATGAAAACCTCCCCAAACTCCAAATCTAAATAGTTTCATTAGTGAATTCTACTGAACATTCAAGGAAGAAATAATACCAATCTTAGACATGCCGTTTCAGAAACAAGGCAAGAGAACACTTCCTAACTCATTTAATGAAGCTAGTAATACTCTGATAACAACACCAGATAAAGATACTACAAGAAATGAAAAAGGACAAACCAATATTCTTTATGAAAATAGATGTAAAAATCTAACAGAATGTTAGCAAACCAAATACAGGGATCAATATAACAGGGATAAGACCTCCTGACCAAATAGGGTTTTTCTCAGTAATAAAAAAATGAATTTAGCATTTGAAAAACCAATATAATTTACCACATTAAGAAACCAAAAAGGAAAAACTCAATCTTTTTCACACGAGATGCAGCAAATGCACCTGATAAATTCCAACACTAACTCACGTTCAAAGCTCTAAGCAGACAGTGACCAGGGAGAATCACCCTCAAAATCATGAAAGACAGCTACAAAAAACCCTACAGTAAACATTATCCTTAATGGTGAAAGACAGAATGGATGCTGTTTGTCACCATTTCCAGCAACATTGTTCTTGAGGTCCTGGCCAGTGCTTTGAGGCAAGAAAACGAAGCAAAAGCATAAAGAATAGAATGGAATAAGTAAAAACATGTTCTTCACAGAGGACACGGTTATGGACATCCACGAAGAAAGTGACCGGAACTGACAAGTGAATTTAGAAATGCTCCAGGATACAAGGTCAAATTATAACATACAATACAATGTACAACGATCCAACTGCTACAAATTTTCTGAGCAACATACGAAGATAAGCCACGGGAGTAGGATGCTCTGGGCAGCCGCCAGTCAGGTCAAATAATGGCAATTCTCTGGGAATAGGGCTTTAAGTGACTTCCAAATCACCACCATCACCTCCACTCCCAACCCCCTATTTGCTGCCAGGCTTCTGGTTTTCACCATGATTGCCGGGTTGGTTTTCAAGGTCACTGCAGAGCTGGAGAAAGGGGAAGGGGAAAGGGCGTGTTAAAATGCCACAAAGCTCACTGCTTTCACTGAATTTCAGCCATTTTTCCTGAACGCGTACGCCCTGGATTGCTGACAGCTTTGGATTAATTTCCAGAGTGCTGAGAAAGTTTATTCTGACAATCTTTGGCCAATTTCCTCATTGCTTTTCTGCAGGGGAGATTTTAGCTGGTCTCACTCTGCCATTCTCGCTGTCACTAGAGGCTGGGACCGCGTGGACTTTTCCCCATCTGGTGGAAACCAGGAGAAATGCTGTAAATTTTCAGATTCCACCAATATTTCTGTCTTAAAGAAATCAAGCTAACGATGTCAACCATCATTGTTCTCCATCAACAAGGAACCTGGCTTTGAACAACACATTAGACGAGGTGGACCTAACTGATATGTACAGGACCTTCCATCAAAAACCACTGGACATTCATCTCGAGTGCACATGGGACGTCCTCCAGGATAGATCGCATGTTAGGCCACAAAACAAGTCTCCATAAACTCAGGAAGATTGAAATCCTATCAGGCATCTTCCCCGATCGCGACGGTATGAAACCAGAAATCATTTTTTTAAAAAGCTATCAGAATAATCATTGTGACTGCATTCACTTATCACTTATTCAGATAATAATTAGTAAATGATGACCTTCTCATTGCAATTAATTTGGTTAAAATGGTATACGCCATTACAGAGAGGCTTTTTGTCATACCCAAGTAAAATCTATATGCTTTTACAATTGTCTTTTTTTTTAATGTTTATTTATTTTTAAGAGAGACAGCACAAGCAGGCGAGGGGCAAAGAAAGAGAGAGAGAGAGAGAGAGAGAGAGAGAATCTGAAGCAGGCTGTAGGCTCCAGGCTCTGAGCTGTGTGCAGAGCTTGACGCAGGGCTCGAGCTCACAAACTGAGATGATGACCTGAGCTGAAGTCGGACGCTCAACCGACTGAGCCACCCAGGGGCCCTCCTTTTCCTCCTTCATAAACTTTGGTATTTCCCAGGGCTCTGTTCTCAACTATGCTATTCTCAGCCTCTATGTTGTCATAATTGATCTTACTTCCATGCTTCAGTTACTATCCGTAAGTTGATGAATCCCAGCTCTATATTTTGAGCCACAGTCTTTCTTTGGGGCTGTACATCCAGAACATTCAGCTATTCACTAACCTTTTCTTCCTAACTTTTCCGTGTATGTAAAATGCAACGTGCCTAGGACTGAACTGATCATTTCCCTCATCCCAAGCCCTGGACACGATCTGCTGGATCAATAGATACATCTTATCAAAACACTCAATGGAATGGCCTCAAGCGAACAAATGCTAACTGATCAGAAACAAGAATGAGAAGCAAAACTGTTCCAGAGACCGAACGCAAACGATCACCCCACAACCTAAGGCTGAAATAATGGTTTGTTCACGAAAGATCGAGAAAATGGCTTACAGCCTTTGGTGGCAGAATGAAGAAAGCTTTTTTTTTAAATTATTACTGTGCAGACCTGAATCTTTAAGCAGTAGACTTGGAAGAACAGGTTCGTGTGGTGAGGTCAGTGTGGTGATAGTTTGAAGAAATTTTGGAAACGGGAATCAACTCCCCCCCCCCCACTTTCAGGTTGTTCTCAGGAAAACAGTTCATACTTCAAACAAGGAGCAAAACACAATCTAGGACTCCCACTTCAAGGACACTGCTTCCTCAGGAACAGAAGGATCAGCAAACGATGGAAAGGACCAGATGACTCAATAGGTTAGGCTAAGTGCTGGCTAACCTAGAAGGTAACTAGCAGTGCTGGATGGGACTAACAATGCTTCGAGGCAAACCAAGCTGGGTAGAGGAATGTGACATTATGTACCTGATAATTTCCAGGTTTGAAACGAGTGATATATCTGAGGAAGACGGTAGAGATCATCTGATACGGCCTTGACGGCGTGGGGCATAGAAAGGTCAAGAAACACATTCAGAGTCGCAAAGCTAGTCAGTAGAAGAGAGTCTCTAAGATTCCTAACTTTTGGAATGGGGCCATTTGCACTACATCGTATTCATTGATAAGATAGTTATTTTATTTATTTTTTTAATGTTTATTTATTTTTGAGAGAGAGAGAGAGCAGGAGAGAGAAAATGAGTAGGGGAGGGGCAGAGAGAGAGGGAGACACAAAATCCAAAGCAGGCTCCAGGCCCTGAGCTGTCAGCCCAGAGCCCGATGCGGGACTCGAACCCACGAGCTGTGAGACCATGACCTGAGCCGAAGTTGGACGCTTAACTGACTGAGCCACCCAGGCGCCCCTAAAATAGTTTTTTTTTTTAATATAATGGCTGTGCATGGGCCATACTGAGTGGACATTGAGTGGGGAAGTACACCATAGGCAAGGTGTGAGTTGCATTTACCTGAAATCATCAGGGTTCAGCCTTTGAAGAAAAAATACTTTCATCCTTTGGTGGGCAGAAGTAGAACAACAGCCAAGCTGTCTAGAACCCAGCCAAGCAGGGGTGGCGATGTTACTGTATCATTTGGTTGAAAGCATATTTTTATCGCAAGTTATTACATTAAAATATTTCAACTACCTTGAGCAGCTAATGACTTATGGTCTGTAAAAAAAAAAAAACTAGAAAGATATATGCCATTAGAAAAAAAAAATCAGCTTCGGTCAAAAGAAAAAAAAAAAAAAAGAAAAGCCTTGGCCTCCTTCACCTTGTCAGCTGCTATATTTGTGCAGTCAGCAGCAGCCTCAGACGCCCGGCTCCCGCAGAAAAGGGGGAGCTGTATGCAAATGAAGAGTTCCTCAGCCGGCTCACTTGGGTTTAGCCACGGCTGTTTCATCATTTTGACTTCTCGGGACAGAAAAATGCTTACGAAGCAAAAGGAAGTCCAACGATTAGATTCAAGGTTATGGCTGAGCAGTTCATTTAATCCATTCATGCAAGTGCTGTAATTTGCACTTTGGGGTTTCCCTGAAGTCGGATGCAGCAACCATGTACCCCGGAGTTACTGGGGCCCAAGTCACCCACCAGTTCACAGCAGACCATGTCTGAGCAGCGCACAGAGGGGGCCGACGAGGCTTAAAAGCTTTTTCAAAGCTGAATCCCCCCCCTGGAAACATCTGTAACTGGGTCCGAGTAATTCATCTGTCTCTTCTACAGACAAGGACACAGAGTCTCCAAGAGACGAACGGACCTGTCCACAATCATGCAGCGGGAAGAGGCAGAGTCAGGATTTTAATCCAAGTGTTCTAACTTGAATTCCTATGCTCTTTCTAACTTTCCTGTGCCCCGCGAGGTATTCTGATGGCATCACTGGTTTGCCTCATAAGGTCTTACAGGGTTTGTATGTGTGTATGTGTGTGCGTGTGTGTGTGTGTGTGTGTGTTCCTCTGGGAACCTTCTGAAAGCAGGGCCTGTTTCTTTTTTTTTTACTTTAATGTTTATTCTTAGAGACAGAGCATGAGCGGGGCGGGGGGAGGTACAGAGAGAGAGAGAGAGAGAGAGAGAGAGACAGAGCTTGATCCGGGAAGGGGCAGAGAAAGAGGGAGACACAGAATTGGAAGCAGGCTCCAGGCTCCGAGCTGTTAGCAGAGAGCCCAATTCGGGACTCGATCTCGTGAACTGTGAGATCATGACCTGAGCCGAGGTCGGTCGCTTAACCTGGTGAGCCACCCAGGTGCCCCAGCAGGGTCTGTTTCTAACACTGACCATTGTCTCTCAGGTGCCAATGACGAGGAAGTTCTTTTTTTTTTTTTTTTTTAATTGCCTTTAGTGTTTATTTTTGAGACAGAGAGAGACAGAGCACAAGCAGGGGAGGGGCAGAGAGAGAGGGAGACACAGACTCCGAAGCAGGCTCCAGGCTCCGAGCTGTCAGCACGGAGCCTGACACGGGGCTCGAACTCACGGACTGTGAGATCATGACCTGAGCTGAAGTCGGACGCTTAACCGACCGAGCCACCCAGGCGCCCCAGGAAGTTCTTCATATTGGTTGGTCTCAGGTGAAATTTGTCTGGTTTTAAAATTCTCCTCTTTGAAGCAAGATTGTACACAATTCAGTGGCATTCAGCGCATTCACGATATTGTGCAACTATCACCTCTAGTTCCAAAGCATTGTAGTTGCCCCCAAGGGAAACCCCGTACCCGTTAAACAGTCACTTTCCATTTCCCTCTCCCAGAGGCCCCGACAACTAGTATCGTGCTTTCTATCTCTATGAATTCACCTATTCGAAATATTTCAGAGAAACTGAATTATATAATATGTGACCGTTTACGTCTTTTTTTTTTTTTTTTTTTTTTTTTTTTTGCTGCTTAGCACGATTGTATGGAGGTCCATCCATGTCATAGAATGTGGTGTTAGTCAAGATTCTCCAGAGAAACAGAAACAATGGGAGATATACATCTCTGTCTCTATCTATCCATCCATCCATCCATCTGTAAGCTGGAGACCCAGGAAAGCTGGTAGTGTCACTCAGTCCAAGGCCACAGGTCTGGGAACCAGGGAAGCCTACGGCGTAAGTCCTAGTTCAAGAATGGGAGAAGACTGGGGCTCCTGGGTGGCTCAGTCGGTTGAGCGTCCGACTTCGGCCCAGGTCATGATCTCACACTTTGTGGGTTTGAGCCTCGCATCGGGCTCTGTGCTGATGGCTCAGAGCCTGGAGCCTGCTTCGGATTCTGTGTCTCCTTCTCTCTCTGCCCCTCTTCCACTCGCACTCTGTCTCACTCTGTCTCTCAAAAATCAATAAATGTGAAAAAAAATGAAAAACACATTTTAAGTAAGCACAAAATATCTCCTCCCATTTTAAAATATATCTGTTTTTCCTCTTATTGTTTGTGCTTTGGATGTCATATATTACAATTTGTTACCAAGTTAAGGTTTACTCCTGCTTTCAACTGAGAGCTTTACCGTTGTAGCTCTTACATTTAGTTCGTTGCGGGATGCTGAGTTCATTTTTGTATATGGTGTGAGGAAAGAATCTAACTTCATTCTTTTGCATGTGGATTTCCCTACGATCGAGCCACCCAGGCGCCCCCAAGTTAACCATTTTTATTTTGTTTTCCTCTGTATGATCCAAATTACTGTCTAGTGTCCTTTCATTTCAGCCTGAAGGACTCCCTTTGGCTTTTCTTACAGTATAAGTGTGCTAGTGACGAACTTCCCTTAGTTTTTCTAAGAGAATGTCTTCCTTTCTCCTTTATGTTTGAAGGGTAGTTTTGCCAGATATAGATTTATTTGTTGACAGGTTTTCTTTTCCCCCCAGCACTTTAAATATATCATCTCATTGTATCTCACTTCCTGCCTTCATGGCTTCTGATGAGACATTGAATGCTGATATTACAAAGTATCCTTTGTATATAATTAGTCATTTCTCTTGCTGCTTTTAAAAAAAATTCTTTCCTCGCCTTTTGACAATCTGATTACAACGTGTCTTGGTGTGAATCTTTGAGTTTATTCTGTTTGGATTTTGCTGAGCTTCTTAGATGTGTAGATTTGTGTTTCTCATCAAATTCAGGAAGTTAGACTATACTTCTTCAAATATTCTTTCTGCTACCCCTTCCTTTGAGACTTATTATGCATATGTGGGTATGCTTGATTGTATTCTACGGTTCTCTTAGGCTTTGTTCATTTTTCTTTATTCTTTTATCTTCCTGTTCCCCTGACTGGATAATTTCCTTTTTTTTTTTAAGTTTATTTATTTATTTTGAGAGACAGAGAAACCGTGCAAGCAGGGGAGGGGCAGAGAGAGAGAGGGAGAGAGCATCCCAAGCAGTCTCTGTGCTGTCAGCACAGAGCCCGACACGGGGTTCGATCTCACAAACCGTGAGATCATGACCTGAGCCAAGACTGAGAGTCAGACGCTTAATTGACTGAGCCACCCAGGCGCCCCTGGATAATTTTAATGGACCTATCTTGAAATCCACGAATTCATTCTTCTGCCTGCTCAGATCTGCTGTTCAACCCCTCCAACGAATTTATCATTTCAGTTATTCTACTTCTCAACTCCAAAGTTTTTATCTGGTTACTTTTTACAATCTCTCTCTCTGCATTGATATTCTTTGTTTAGAGGAAAAGCATTCTTCTGGTTTTCTTTCATTCTTTGTCAGTGATTTCTTTAGCTCTTTGAGCATATTATTCAAGACAGGTACTTTAAAGTCTGTCTATGAGGCCCAATTTTTTGGCTTTCTCATGGACAGTTTCTTCCTAGGTTTGCTGTTGCTGTATATTGTGGGTTGTTGCTGTTTGCTCATTTAGTACTTTTTCTACAATGTGTTTGCAAAGTCAGTATTATTGGTCGTGTTTTGTCACTGTGGCCTGTATTCTAGGAGCTTAATGGTCAGCTTGTATTTTCACAGTTATCATAAACACCTAAAGGTGTTTAGAGACCACACACACGCACTTACACACACACACACGCACAGGATAGAAGAATAAAGAAAAAGATACTTTCCTAGTCTGCAGATTGGCTCTTTGTTGGCACTTCAGCGCTTAGCCAGGCTGTTTTACTGCCCTTGCCTTCACTTCCTGTTGGTGCAGAATCTGAGGGCCAAGTAGAAGTGGGATCTTAGGATTTTCTCAATCGTTTTCTGAGAGTGTTCAGTCTTGGGTACGCAGATGGCCTTCCAATTCCCCATTATAACAATATTATATCTTAAGGCTTGAGTATAATCTTCATTAACTTGATGTTCTCTCCTTTGGTGGGATGCTTCCTTCCAGGCGTACTGGGGCATCCCCACCCCCATGGCTCTGGCGGACGTACCCCGCAAAGGAGCTCTGCGAAGCTGGAATCACGTGCCTGTGGCTCTACTGGCCTGGTGTCTCAGGGATGGCCCCGCTCCCACAGCTCTACTGGGGAGGGCTCCAACCGCCTCAGCACTGGGTGGGGTCATCTGACCTGCCGGAACCCAGGTGATGGTGCCTTTGGGGTCCTTTTTCCTTTGTCTCGAACAATAGCTTTATGGTCCCATCCTATAAAATCGAATACGTCTGACAACCTTCGTTCCTTCCTGCCTCCTTCCCCTTTGGCTCAAATTGGTTGTTGTCCCCTGGGGATGGCTGAGTAAGCTTATGGTTCACGTGGCTCATCGTCTTATCAAAGCATCACTTGGCCACACGCCTAGTGTTCTCTTCCGAACATGCTTTCTCATTTTTTGCAATATAAATAGGCCGAGAATTTTCCAATTTGTTTTTTTTTATTTCTGCTTCCCCCTTGATTAACAACTATGCCTGTAGGTCCTGCTTCTCTTGTTGCATTCTGCCATAAGCATTCAAGGGAAGGTGAGCCCCACCTGCAACACTTTGCTTAGAAACGGATTCAGCCAAAAACCCAATTTCATCACTCACAAGTTCTTCCTTCCCCCCAAAATTAGAACATGCACAGTTCGGCCAAGTTCTTTGCCACCTGACAACACGGAGTGTCTTTCCTCCCGTCTCCAATAACATGCTCCTCATTTCTGAGACCTAATCAGAATGGCCTTTACTATCCATATTTCTGTGAGCATTTTGTTCATGACCACTTGGGTTTTCTCGAAGGAGACTGAAGCTTTCTCTATAAGCTCTCCTCTTCCCGTTACAAGCCTTCACCAGACTCTCTTTTAACACTCCAACCACAGCAGCGTAGGGTTTTTCTAGCACACCCTTCAAACTCTCGTGGCCTCTACCTATTTCCCAGTTCCAAAGGTGCTTCCACGTTTTTAAGTATCTGTTACAACAATACCCCCGCTTTTGAGAGGATTTTCTGTCTTATTTAGTCCATTGAAACTGCTATTACAAAATATTTGGTAGCTCATCAACAACAGAAATGTACTGTTCACAGTTCTAGAGGCTGAATGTCCAAGATCAGGGTCAGGCAAGAGCTTTCTCCTGGGTCACTGACTTCTCTTTGTATCCTCACATGGTGCCACGAGCTAGGAATGTCTCTGGAACCTCTTTTTAAAAGTCACTAATCTCATTCATTAGAACTCCACCTTCATGGCTTAAGTACTTCACAAAGGTCCCGCTTCGTAATGGCATCACCTCTGCGGGAAAGGATTTCAATACATGAATTTTAGGGTGACGCAAATCTTCAGCCTCTTGCAGGGCTGAACAGCAGATCTGAGCCGGCAGAAGAAAGAATAGAGAAACCGAAGATAGGCCACTTGAGATGATATACTCCGAGGAGCAGGAAAAAACACCAAGAAAAAGTGAAGAGATCTGCGCAAAATCATCAAGGACACCAATGTATGCATAACGGGAGTCCTAAGAGGAGAGGAGGAGAAGAAAATGGCAAAGGGAATAATATGTGAAGAAACAAGGGTTAAAATCATCCCACATTTGATAAAATACAATCTATACATCCAAGCTCATCAACGATTTTCAAGTGAGAAAATCTCAGAAAGAGCCACACCTGGGCACATCATTATCAAACTGTCAAAACCTAAAGACAAAGTGAAATCTTTGAAGGCGACAAGAAAAGCAGTGCCCCACAAGGGATCCTCAGTGAGATTAAAGGCTGATGGGTCATCACAAATCACAGGGACCAGACAGCAGGAGGGTAGCACAATTAAAGTGCTGGGGGAAAAAACTCACTGTCAATGAAAAACTTTACATACAGCAAAGCTGTCCTGCAAAAATGAAGGAGAAATTAAGATATTCCTAGGTAGATATGTAAAAAAAACCTCACTGCTAAGCAAACCCGCCCTACTACAAGCACTAAAAAAAAGTCATTCATTCAGAGGGAATGAATCGAGCTCTGTGAAGTTTTCGTAGGCTACTAAAATTGAGTGGGTAGTAATCCAAGTGAGACTGTTATACATTAGCATGTTAATTGTAAATTTTTTTTAATGTTTATTTATTTTTGAGACAGAGAGAGACAGAGCATGAAGGAGGAGGGGCAGAGACAGAGGGAGACACAGAATCGGAAGCAGGCTCCAGGCTCTGAGCCATCAGCCCAGAGCCCGACGCGGGGCTCGAACTCACGGATCGCGAGATCGTGACCTGAGCTGAAGTCGGACGCTTAACCGACTGAGCCGCCCAGGCGCCCCATTTAAAAAAATTTTTTTTTAACGTTTATTTATTATTGAGACAGAGAGAGAGCATGAACGGGGGAGGGGCAGAGAGAGAGGGAGACACAGAATCGGAAAGCATGTTAATTGTAATCTCAAGGACAACCACCGAGAAAAGAACTGAAAAATGCAGCGTACTTGAAAGCAGGACCTCAAGAACCTATTTGTACACCAGTGTTTAGAGCAGCATCAGATAACTGAATATAACAAAAAAATGGAAACTACCCAACTGTCCATTGATATTTGAATGGATAAACAAAGCCTGGTGTGGGTATATATGTGTGCATGTGTGTGTGTGTGCGTATACATGTGTATACATGTGTATACACACACACACACACACATACACAATGGAATATGATTCACCTCTAGAAAGAACGAAGTACTGATATGTGCTACAAGACGGGTAAACCTTGAAAACAGGCTAAGCGAAATAAGCGAGACACAAAAGGACACATATTACATGATTCCACCTATATGAGGTCCATAGATCAGTCAAGTTCAGAGACGCGGAGAGTAAGAGGTGGAGTTATTGGCGGAATGAGGAGTTACTGGTCAACGGTTCTAGGCAGATTTCAGCCATTGCTCCCCGTTACGCAATCCCAAGGCTGGTTCTCCAGCCTTCTCTGTGATTCTACGGATTACCCGGGAACCTTCCCACAAATTTCTTTCTGATTAAGATAGTCAAAGAGTTTGCTCCTGCCGCTTGTGACCCAGAACCCCGCACGGTACAGTGGAGTGATGAGGGAGTTGGGCAGAGATTGGATGTGCCTGAAAAGGGAAGAGGAAGAAAAGAGAACAAACACCCATCGAGGTCCTCCTCGACACCAGTTGCTGAACTGAACTCTGACAACAGATCTCTAATTTTCCTTCTTCCCCCGGTCGACACTGTTGAGACAGGCATTTTACATATTGAAGAAACCAAAACTCAGAGATATGAAGTGAATTGCTCAAAATCATACTTCACGGGCTAGGATTTGAACCCCTATGTCTGACTCCAACACTCAGGCATTCCTCTGCACGGGGGGTTTGAAAACGTGTTCCACGGGGTTATCTCTGAGGGCGTGGGGCTAAGGGGGAGGTGGGCAGGCTGAGGCAGGTGGGTGGGTGTAAGGCCCCACCTCAATTTCACCGGGAGCAGCTTTGATTTGTCTATTTCATACAGGGCAGCTCTATTTACAATTTCTATTTTGGGAGCCTCCAGGGGGAGCAGTTGCTTCAGCGTGGGACTCTGGATTTCAGCTCAGGTCATGATCTTACGGGTCATGAGTTCAAGTTCCAGTTCCGCATCAGGCTCTGTGCTGACAGTGCGGAGCCTGCTTGGGATTCTCTCTCTCCCTTTCTCTCTGCCCCTCCCCCTGCTCACTCTCTTTCTCTGTGTCTCTCAAAATACATTTTCGAAAAAACTCAAAAAGAAAAAAAAATTCTATTTTGAAAAGCAAAATATGTACGGTTGCCGGAAACAGCCCTCCCTGGTCACTTACATATGCTGTTTCTTCAGCCTAGAGACCTCCTCTCCTCCTCTTACACTTGGCTGATACCTTATTGGGGTCACAGTGGGATCATCACACCCTCACAAATGCCCATCCCAGGCTGGATTCCCCTGCATTCTCCAACTCTGGGCTTCTTGGCGACTGTGTACTTATTTTTCATAGTTCCTTAGTTAACGCCTGTCTTCCCCGCTAGACTGCAAGTTCTTAAAGGGCAGCAACCATGCCTGTGTGGCTCACTGTTCAGGTCCCAGCACACAGCACACTTCCTGGCAGGTAGCGAATGCCTCGAACATGTTTGCGAAGTGCCCGAATGCCCATCACGTGGCATAAATCGCCATGGTGGGATTGATTTGTGTGTTAGCAAATTCTTCCCTCCTCACCCCCAAGAGAATAGCTGAAGGTGGGGTCAAGCCCTCCCTGAAATATAGATACCGTGAAACACATAAGCCTTCCAACAGCCTCACAGGTTGCGTTACGGTATCGGGCTCTCCCTCAGCCCCGCACTTCAAGGACCATTCTGCTACCCAGGACTGTATCATCAGTATATCCCTCCTCACCTTTTAGGACCTGGAACACACGGAGTGCTTTCTTTGTCCTGAGGTCGGGGTGCAGTAGTTTTCATCGAGGCCGAAGTCGGTTAGCGGCATGGTCAGTAGGAGGGAGGGCAGGCCGGCCCAGGGCTTGGCCACCACGCTGGTCGCGTGGAATCCTTTGGACCAGTTGTGGTCTCCAAGAGGCTTCAGTCTTCTGCTGCTTGAGGGGCATAGCCGTGCCCGCAAAAGCATCGCCATGTTGGCTCACAGCTGGTGGGTGGGCAGGAAACTCCACACCAATACCCTGAGTAAAATACCCCAGAGCCTAGAAGCCTCGGGGGCGTTCAAAAGCCACGCATCTGGCAAGACCAGCTGAAGGTCTTCAACATGCGGCTTTCTGCCAACATCTCCCAGGGGGCTCTCCCGGGCAGAGGCAAGGACGAGGGGAGGCCTGTTCTAGACAGCTGGTGCCCATAGGTGTGGCTGTGATGTGTGCTCGCTACAGGGTCTCTTGAAAACCCTGCTTCTACCTGCTCATCTCCTCCAGGACTGGAGGACGGAGGAAACGAGAAACCTGTCACTGTGTCCGCACTCAGCGTGGAGACTGTGAGAAACCAGACAGCTTGCCAAGAAAACGCACATGGAGTTTCCCCCCGCCCCCCTTTTCTTCCTTTCCTGACTTTGCTCGGGAGGAAATTCCTCAGGGATGCTGGCGGGGAGGGATGTAGGGGAAGCTCGGTGCTGGGCGGAGCACTTACAAGGAAGGTCAGACGCGGCAACTCCTTTGTGAGTTTTCATTTTCTCTCTTAGCACTGCTGCGGCCACTAAATAAAAACAAACTAAGGTGCCCAGCAAGGTGCCTGGTATAAACGGAGTACTCAATGGATGTTAGTTTCCACCCCACCCCTTAGGCCCAGCTTGTTAGTTTCCACC